>NC_088201.1:201878047-202187396 GCF_037126465.1 Ornithodoros turicata
TCGGTAACTTAACGCAGAACGGTAACTGCATCTTACCTGGGAGGATGTAGTCGTCCCCCGTGAAGTGCTTTGAGCAGACACACATCGCGTTACCCACCGGTTTCCCGATCTTGAGAAGCCGAACCCATTCCGCGCGTCTGTTTACCGTATGACCGCCCCGCAAGCAAGTTTCTTCGGGGCCAGGAAACGTGTGGTAGGCTAGGTTTCTGTTCCGTCTTGCGGTGTTTTTGCACTGTGGGACTGAGCAGTGCTTATTGCTCATTGATTTCTGTAACCCAGGAAACTCCATCGCAAATAAAGCAAAGTTTCGACCAAGTTTCAGATCACCATGCTGAAACAGCATGCTGCTGACGGTGAGCGCTGCAGTTGCTATCATTCATTGAGTGACTCTGCTGAGGTCCGCTAGGGGGCGAGCAGTTAGCTGGAGAGGCGAATACTTCATAGATTTTTCCCCCTGTTGTTGATGTTTGAGGCATGCATTTCAATACACACACACACAGACAAACATGTAATTATTAGCGTATGTAATATGTCTGGTAATAAATATGTACATTACATATCAGGGTGGCGTTATCTCAGTTATGTTATAAACTAAAACTAAGTGAGCGCAATTTAATATCAAATTTTAAGTCATAATTTGTGACATCCAATATGTGTCCAGATATCCATTAAAATACCTTGAGGGGACATATCTCGGATGACAAAGGGGGTTAAAATGCATATCTCACGGACGTCCTGTTGATGTAAGTTGGATCCTCACGAATCTCCAGCGGACATCCAGATATCCAGAATTAGATATCACACAGATATTGCCTGGATGTAAATGGTTTACTGGGCGCCCTTTCCAACGAGCTGTTTCTGACGCTTTTGAATATTCACAGCTTCAGCTTTTTTAAAGGTTGTTTTCAGTCATGCATCCAGAGAAAAACTCCTCTACAGGTCAAGTATACAGCTCAGGCACTGCGTTTGAAAATAATCATAAATCATTTTCCCTCTCCATGCACACTCACGCGATATCATCGCCTGCACTGCTTCGTTTAAGGCTTCGGTACCACTCCCCTTGCGAAAACTGCCATGTTGGGCAGAGATTGCAAGGCACTTATTTGGCTGACGTTGGAGGTATTAGTACCGTAGGAAGGTATTTTTTCTACGCTAATGCGCTACATCGTTCTTTTGTTTATACGTTGCTCATCTTTTCTACTATAAAGCGATGAAATGACCATATGCTCATTTTTTGCACTTTGTCGAGATATTACGCGAAGAGAAAAGAAGATAGGGCTATGTAGTTTTTTGTAGCGTGGTGCCCTGGGATACGCAAAATACGCCACATCCCAGCGTTATTGATGTTTTGAATAGGTAATTTATCAACGCTCCTTAGAAAATATGAAAAATGGGATTTTCCAACATGTCATTTCGATATCATTATATTGCTTGTCTGAAAGGAAGATCCGCACTGAAGAGAGGCAATTATTCACAGAACAAACCCCTAAATTTTCACCGTTGTGGGGGTGTATCAAGGGAAGTCAGGGCGCATGGAAACTACCCGCTCACCTCCCAGTGAAAGCGAAACCGATGGGCTGTGGCAAGCGAGATTTACCGCATAAGTTGGTAACCATGGCCTGTTAGTCCTTGGCTTCCCCGAGAGGTGTCACAGGCAAATACCAAAGATTGTGTTTTGTGTTATATTTAGTGTGCTTTTCGGTATCTTCTTTTTCTTTTTTAGTTATAAATATGATATAAGTTCAACAAATGCTATACGTGACGCGTAATGGGTTATTCGCTGACTGACCTGCTTTGACCTTTCGCATCAGGTGACACCTGACATGCTGACTACGTGTGACAAGACATGCGGCCAACGTCCTTTTTCTGGAATGAACTGTCTGCACATTCTGCCGTCCATTTTTGTTTTCTTTTTTTAATTAGAGTGTATTGATTTCATTGAATTGAACTCGGGGACTTGCCGTCAGTCACTATAACCGTTTGCAATTTTTTATCTTCAGCTGCTCAGCTGCTCAGACAGCTGCACTGTCTGAGCAGCTAGCCTTGTTAGAACTTTAGATTGGACTGAAGCCATGGGTACTTTGAATCCACCGCTTCCATAGGCAGCCTAGCAAAAACAATTCTTTAAGATAATGTTCTTCGTGCGAATCGCAGACGTGGAATCAACACTTCAAGTTAAATGGACGGGGGCATCGTCAGGATTACCAGACGCCAAAGTCGTAGCCCGCCAAGTCAGGGCCTGAAAGTAGCCAAAAAATAGCCAAGTCGGATAATTTGAATATAGCCAAAATAGCCAAACACCTTACGGTTAATTTATTAGTGTATTTATATTAGGTGCGGTCGCAGGTCAGTCTTGCATGCCTTGCAGAAAGCAGAGCTCGATGTTGATGAGGCGGCTAGCTATCCTGCAGGAATATCGAGAGGGACGCCCGTGTGCGAAGGCAAAATTGGCTGCGGATCTCAAAAGCCCATACATAACATAACAAAACCACTGTGGCATATAAGAATGGTATCAGTTTAATTTACCTTTAAAGTCTGTATCTTCCTGCCATTCCTTTCTGTATCGCTTTGGGCACTCTCCGCACTTCCCACAAATTGGCCACTTGCCGGTGTCCGAAACGTGACTGCCAAGAAAAAAAGAGGGCAGCTGTCCACACGCTTCAGTCTTGTAGCAATGCCAGCACCAAGTGCATAGCGATGCACGCGCGCGCGTAGTTCTTTTTATTTTTCTACTTTTTATTCTTGTGTTTTGCACCCGTACATCTTCCAGAAAGAGCGAGGGGCTGCTCCAGGCTTCAGAAGATACTGGCCACACACCGTACACTGGTCGTAACGTGTATTTGGTCTTTTGAGTTCGTTGTCTTTCTGGTACGGCCTTCTTTTTGCAACCTTTAATCGTCGTCGTGGGATATAACTTGATCGGGACCCTTTCTTTCTGTATCTCTCTATGAAATGTGACCTTCAGCAGACAGCAGCTTTGTGGAAACAGAAAAACGCAAACTATGGCCGGAAAATATTGAAATAGCCCAAAAATAGCCAAGTAGAGAAGCTTGAAAATTTCCCGCCAGACGCAACGAAAAGTAGCCAAATTTGGCGGCTATACCCAAATCTGGCACCCCTGGACATCGTGCCCGCGTCCCAGAGCACGGCCCAGGGCCTCCTCTCCCGGCGACCTTGGCGATGGAGCGCGCGGGCCAGCGTAAGCTTCGAGCTGATTTATGGTTGACATGCCTATGCCGCTGCGGCCTGACTTGTGCGTACTATCGCCTGAGCAAGCGCCGTCGACCCTAAGTCTCACAAAAGCCTCATATATCGTTAAAATACACGATACACTAAAACTGTATTTTCGATACCGATGCCCCGATACTCTCATTTTTGGCGCCCGATACCTAATACCGATACACAAAAAGTATCGAAGATACATGTATCTTCCATACTATCCATAGTACATTCCATAGTATATCCGATACTGTCCATGACTGCTAGCCACTTACATGGTTATCATAATAAATTTTAGGGAGATAAGATTTCATTATTAAAAATGAATGGGCGAAGTTGCAAGACTTACGTGTACCTGAGAAGGTGCACTTTTTCAGGTGTCACTTCCGCAGCTCTAATTATCTTCTTTTCGTTTCTGGATGTTTGGTGCGTGCTCGGAGTATGATGTAGCCATATACAAGGTGTACCAGAAAACGTGTCATTGAATTCTAATTTAAAAAATGTCATGGCAATGTAATGCATGCCAATCAGTCTGTGATTTCTCGTCACGCGGAAGACTCTGCATCGATGACTCGTTGTTACTGACTACGCGGTGGATGCATTCTGACGGAGACTTTCTTTTCATTTCGTTGTGTGTGTGTGGGGGGGGGGGGGGAACTAGATCCACTCTATAACTGCATATGACTCATGTGCGGCTGCAATAACTACAAAGAAATAGAAGCATCTTTCAAGTATGCATCATGTAAAAGCACGAGACTATCCTTACACTGTTTGTTGGTCTATCCTTTACTTCCCATTTCTTTTCTTTTTTATTTATTTTATTCTTCTTTCTTCATCAATTTTTGTCGCGGAAAAGCAAGCCGACGTCCCGTTTTGCTGGCTTTTCCCCCGTTCTTTTTTTTTCTTTCGTCTATTAAATACGATGTGTGGCTATTAACTAACGGGACTGTGCATCTGGTAGGAAGTGTACCTCGCGGAGCGGGAAACGCACGCACAGTTTATTAACCTTGAACCTTCCACGACAAGCCCCGACAAGCCGCGTTGTGTTGTCGCTCGTTGTCTACCTGCTGGAGTCCATTGCAGGGAGGGGTATAGAGTCGTGTTGCCTGAATGATGGCGAGTACCAAAGCGGAGCAGCGGACAAACCTGAAATTTCTAGCGAAACTGAAGAAATCTCCGAGCGAATGCTTGAAGCTGTTGCAAGAGGTGTACGGTGATAATGCGATGTCACGTACGCGAGTGTTTGAGTGGCATAAACGGTTTGCCGACGGACGGGAAAAAGTTGAAGATGATGAAAGTCCGGATCGGCCCGTCACAGCAACAACAGAAGAAAACATTGCGAAAATTAATGCAGTTGTTCGCAACGATCGCCGCCTGAGCATTCAGATGATAGCAGAAATGGTGAATCTTGACAAAGAAACCGTACGACAAATTTTGCACGAACAGTTGAACATGCGCAAGGTCTGCGCCAAACTCGTCCCCAGAAACCTCAATGCTCCAGCTCACAACACTCTCTCGGTGAAGCAGTTTCTGGCCGATAAAAAGGTCCCTGGCTGGGCCACCCTCCTTACTCGCCGGATTTAGCTCCTTGTGACTTTTTCCTGTTTCCGAAGGTGAAATCCGCATTGAAGGGAACACATTTCCAAACTGTGGACGACCTGAAGGGCAGAACGGCAACGCTACTGAAGGGGCTAGCACATGATGACTTCCAGCAGCGTGTTGTGTCTGTCCCTTCGTGTTTCCTAGTGTCGATGTTTTACATTATGCATCAACTTCACCAGGTCGATTGCTTCTTAGCCATCTTTTCATTCTCAGATTTCAAGTGTCTGCGCCGTTGAGCGTTCCTAAACGTCGTCGTGAAGGAGCCCATAAGCTTGCAATGCCGGCCCCATGTCTAAACATGGATGACGACGTCATATAAAACGGTGTGTCGGCAGCGTGAACTAGGTTATAAATAGTGACTGGACCGCACATGTCATGTACAAGTCATAGGCCTGAATTTGTGTGGCGTAAGTATTGAAAATAACTTTTTCTCGTACTCGTACAATTTTGTGAAGGTGCTACATGACTTCTTTAAGCCACAGGAGCTATAGGCAGAGAGGGTGCAGTATGTAGCAAACATAGCAATTTGGTGCTTGAACGTGTGCAGTATGTTGCAGTCACAAAATTCAGCACAACAGCAATCAAAAGCAAAATGTGACAAGACAGCTAAATAAAGAAACGGAATACGTTTATTTTGCTGATCATTCAGTAACAAAACGAAATAAGAAAAAGTGAAACTGAATTAGTCAATTATCCCATGATGCACATGATGGAACTACCCCATGTAGCACATGGTGGGATAAGAGACGTCTAACCCAGGGGATAAGTTGAGACTTTAAGGCTAGGTCTAAAAGCAGGCGTCTACTAGACCTCTACGGGGTTAGATGTTTGGTGAATGTCTGCATCTAGATGTCTACTAGACCACTGTCGGGTTATGCATTCAGTGGACATCTCAATTTGGAAGTCTACTAGACCTCTACGGCGTTATACATTTAGTAGACATCTCAATTTGGAAGTCTACTAGATATCTACGGGGTTATACATTTAGTAGACATCTCAATATGGAAGTCTACTAGACCTCCAGAATTTTAGATGTTATTTAGACATGTACTAAAAATGGCTCACGAGACACCACCGACGCGTTCCAGGCTAAAAATCTCCCTTTCGCGTCGTATAGCAGCTCGTATGAATTGTGGACCACACTGTTCTTTCTTTTTTTTTTTTTTTGCGTGTGCAGGGAGGATATGTAGAGGTAAAACACGCGGAAAGGTTGCCAGGTTGGTGAGAGCTACGAGGACCTGCTGATCCGCATTCGTTTGCTGAGGGGTCGCTCAGCGAGCGGTATACACCTGGGAGGGTGACTGAGCACTCCTCAATGCCACAGTGCAAACCAGTGAATTATAATGAGGGGGAAAAAGCCATTACAGAAACAAGTAAATGACACTAGACGTGTTTGAAATTCAAAATTACAGATTAAGATGGCTTCCATGGGTGCACGCAGAGAAACAGATACTCATGGAACGATGCGACAGCACCAGAGGACACGTGTTTCGCCGTGTTACAATAATTTGCATTTCAGATGAGTTGTTTGTTTGTGGCTTCTGCGTGTAGAAATTACTGTTGCAAAGTTGCAAATCATAAAAAATGATGTAATTAAATTTGTTTCTCGTTTTCGAATTAGTATTGTTTCTATCACTGAATAAACGTGACTTTCACTCGATTGATATTTTGTGAGTTGAGAATAATGTATGCATGATAGTTGTATGTGATCTGAAATAAATGTAACGTATCTCGTTTTGATTGAGTATTGTTTCCGCCGAAAATATTTCTCGTTTGCTTAGATAATGTTTCTTTAAAACCAGTTTGCACTGATATGTAAGTCTGTTCTTAGATTTTTTGGCGTGGTTTGCTTTTGATAGAATTATTATTGTGTTCTTGAGAATCGAATAATTCTAACGTCGATTTGCGATAGTTGATCAATAAAAAATTTCGCCTCTGTACACCAGTCCTAAGAATATTTCCATTTGGATGAAAGAATGTGAAAGAGAGAGAGAGAGTTCCCCACCCCATAGATTGACAAAGGAGATTTGGTTTCTTCGCTTTGGGCTGTCTAGAGGGAGAGAGATAGTGACCCCATCAGGCTCAAGTAACAAAGGATGCTGGCTTGGTTGACTACGTGTTGGATATACCTCTGTAAAGGTAATGTTTATAGTGCATGAGTGGAATGAAAATTGTATAATGTTCGACTAGATTACGTTGCAAGAATGATTTTATGAAAATTGAAAAGATAGATTATTTTCATTTCAATTTATTAAATTTGTAATGTTTCTTGTTTGATAGTTTGTTTCGCTATCATTTTCCTGTCTGTTGTTTACACGTTGGCAGATGCGCCGTTTAGAGTGTTTCTCTACTGCATGTTTATCGTTTTGATAGATTGTTTTTCTTCTTTGTGTACCTCTTGTTTACGTGTTGGATTGTGCATTGGTTTGGCTCTCTATTAGCCGTTGATCGTGTTTCTCATTATTTCCTTGCGCGTATCTATTGTTTACGTGTGGATGATGTGCCGTTTAGAGTGTTTCTCTGCTATTCAGAGTTAGCTCTGTGCTAGTCGCTGTATTAAATATTCGTCATCTTTCTCGTTTTGATAGATTGTTTTTCAATTATTTTCCTCTATGTATCTCTTGTTTACGTGATGGGTTTGGCTCTCGATTACCTGATGATCGAGTTTCTCGTTATTTCGTTGCATGTGTGCTATTCACATCATAAGGAATTGATTAATTGTGTGGTGTTGGAATATCCAACTTACCTTCCCATATTCTTTATTATGTGTATTGCGTTTCTTCCGTTTCATCTTTTTGGCTGGGTTTTTCTCCTTCACGCAGAGTCACAACATAATTCCTGCCACTATTTGGATTTAATAAATTTCATCTTGTATTTTTGTATATGGCTATCATTTGCACTTGCATGTAAACCGTCCACCACGCAACTGTTGTAGCGGAAAACAATTACGAATGAAGTCGGCCCAAGGTGAAATATGTGAATGAATTCGGCCCAAGTGTTGTCAGTGTGTACGCCCCTACTTCCCTGTAAACCGCCTATCGCACCGTTGTTGTAGCGAAAAAAATTATGAAGGAAGTAAGCCCAGTCGGAAAAATTGCCAAAGAACGACCAACAGGCACACACGCACATCACAGCTTCATTAACCATCACTTCTGCCAGATGTTCACCGCACCCTGGCGCTCCTTCACTGCCGGCCGCGACACTCGAGCCTCGCGCTCACCTGCGAGTTGCGGCAGTCGCGGCAGCCGACGCCACGGCATGCTTCAGCAGGCGTCTCGGCACCTCTCCACGGCTCGCACAGCCTCACCCTCTCCTCCCCTGGGACTCTCAGAGCTTGGGCTCCCGTGTCGGTAGCGGATCCCCAGGACCACCACTTCGCCAGCGCCTCGCTCCCTTCCCCGCTCATCTCGGGCTACTGGATCGTGATGACTCATCAGCTATGATGCTTCGCAAACGTGTGCCGTGCCGTCAACCTGTTCAACCGTGAATGTCAAACACGGTCGCCCTCGCAGCCCTCCTCTACTGAAGTTGTGGACATCTTCTCCTTTATCGCCGCTCCGCGTCTGAGGGGGGAGTGATATGGAGGTAGGTCGACAACGACGTGGATGGACACGTGCGTGGAGCACCCGTTCCTCAGTTCCATCGACGCGTCCATGGAGATACGCCACCGTCATCGCCTGTCCGTGGCATACCATCATCGCCGGTCGAGGCTCACATAGAGAAACAACACCTCCTCTATATTCCTAAATATATAGGAGCCCGAGAGCAATGATGCGAACATCCCGGGTGACGAACAACAACTAGTTTATTCTACGGGATCGCCTAGGCTGATGTAGATCATGCGCTTCGCGCCACCTTCGTCATTGCCCATGATAGGCTACGAGCCAGATCACCGCTTTCGGGCACTGATAGTCCTCAGTCTGCGAAGAGGATGTTCATTTGCATAATGGAATCAGAGATTGATATATCACGCAAGCGCTCTCGTTCTGCTATCTCTTCTCCCTCTTCTATAGCCGATGTCGGTCTGACTGTACAACCAACCAGTCAGCCCAGAGGTATCCATGGGCTTCGAGGGATCCTTCCTGTTGCTTTGGGAATGTATTGGACACGCGCGCCGCCAGCAAAAGCTACTGAAAGGGTCCCTAGAAGCACAGGGATCCCCCAGGGCTGAGTGAGAATACTGCGGTAAGTAAACACGGCATCTACGCTTCTCTCATAGTGCTATTATATAAGTTCTCTAAAGCACACCGCTTCTGACGCTCCTGAATACATGAGATTAGCATCGTGTGTGCTTACCATCAATTTGCGTAGTCTTGTCTCCAGGTGCTAAATAAAGAACGAATGCGTTTTAGGAGGTACCACAGAGGTCAGAAAGATGCACAAATGCATTAAGCAAAAGCAACAGCCATAAAGAAGTCGGCCTAGGTGTGACGGTATCGTCGCCTGTCTGGGATGACAGTGCGCATGTCCCTACTTGCATGTAAACCACTCACGCACCGATTGAAAAAAATTGTGAGCGAAGTCGGCCCGAGCGAAAAAATCGCCAAAGAAGTCGGCCCAGGTGAAAAAATACAGAATGATAAGGGCACGCGCAGCTCTCCGGCTCGCTGGTAGGCACTCAGACAGCCCCTCACCCGCTTGTCCCTACTTACATATAAACCACTCACGCACCACCTGAAAATATTGCGAACGAAGTCGGCCCAGGGTGAAAAAATGTGAATGAATTCGGCCCAGGTGTTGTCAGTGTGCATGCCCCTACTTCCATGTAAACCACTCACGCAGCAGCTGACAAAAAATTGCGATCGAAGTCAGCCCAGGCGGAAAAATCGTGAATGAAGTCGGCCCAGGTGTGATGGCATCGTTGCTTGATAGGGTTGCCGGTGCGCATCTCCCTACTTGCATGTAAACCGCCCAGCTGATGTATCGAAAAAAACTTATGAACGAAGTCGGCCCAGGCGAAGAAATCGCCAAAGAAGTCGGCCCAGTGTGAAAAATGCGCAACGATAAGGGCACGCCCAGCCCTTCGACCCGCTGGTAAGCACCCGGAGAGGCCCTCACCTGCGCACCACCCACCGTGCGCTGGAAAAAATAATTCGCTAGAGAAGTAGGCCCAAGTTCAAAAATGCCCGACAGTACATGAATGCCCTCCGCCAACTCCACCGACCACTTCATAAGAATCTGATTAAATGTGCCATATTGGAATATTAGCTGTTGCGCTTGCAGTTACGTGCATCTATCAGAACTTTGTAATTAAAACTCCACTATGGTGCTCACATATAATAATGTGAGACTTTTTATAATACAATTTGTAGTTTTGATTGTAATCATATTAATTAAAAATATCTTCCTTTGATTAAATGTGCTACCCCTTCTGCTTAATTGAAAACTTGTGTGATTATCACTAATAAAAAATACTGTGTATGATGTGTGATAGTCCTTCAATGCTAGCATCATACCTATAATAAGTATATTCTTTATTACGTGTATTGTGTTTCCTCTGCTTCAGGTTTTGCGGCTAGATTTTTCCCGTTCACAGATTGACATTACAGCATTGGCTTTAATAAATATATTTTCACTTGTATTTTTGTGTATGGCTATCCTTTGCATGTCTATGCGTGCATGTAAATCGTCTACTGCACACCTGTTGTAGCGGGTAAAAATACGAATGAAGTCGGCCCAGATTGAAAAATGTGAGAGGGTAAACGCGCACGCAGCCCTCCCCCCGCTGATAAGCGCGTGGACAATCCTCCACCCTCGCGCCGCCCGCCGGTCGCGGGAAAAAATACGCGAGTGAAGTCGGCCCAGGCTGAAAAAATGGCGAAAGAAGTTGGCCCAGGCTGAAAAATGTATGAGGGTAAACGCGCGAGCAGCCCTCCGGACACGCGCCGCCCACCGCAGCAGCCCTCCACCCGTGCGCCGCCTGCCGCGCACGGGAAAAAAAATCGCGAAAAAAAAGTCGGCGCGACGGTGGCGCTGGCCTGGCGGGGATGCCCGCATTTCTCATTGCCCGTATCTCCCAAACTAATAGTACTACTGACGTACATGGAGAGGGAGTGCGTGCTTATTTAAAAACCGCATTAAATACGTGTGGAAAGAAAACACGTGACTTAGATTCCACGTATCAGATTATGCGCCACATTATCGGAGACCCCACAGTCAATGTACGGACTACATTCTCCGCTCGCGGAGATATATGTCTGAGTGTTTCCATTTCGAGAGCAAAGGGGATGACTCAACCCAAGGTTCCAGTTACCATGACAACGGCGACGTACCCGCAGGCCGATGTCATGCGTGACGTTGCATGAGAGTGGAGCGCAGGTTTCGTCGTCTGCTATTACTGCACGTTTCGAGAAATTCCTCGAAAACGACTTGGTTATTCTCAATGAAACTTCGACGGTTGTATGTGTACAATACTCGTGAAGATAGTTTGGCTAAGTTTCGGAATCGCCCCGGCTGTACGGAACCGTCTCTTTAAAGTGATGCTTGCATAAAAAAAAAGCTGTGCACTTTTGTTGAATTACTAAATGCTGCTGGAGTTACTACATAGGGTGGGAAATGGTATTGGGAACACAATTCTCTGATTCATACATTTCTGATAAAATTATTTCGACACATTAGGCAGGACACCACATGCTATGTGAAAGCTCACCAGTTATGATGGGCAGGGCATCACTGTCATCCTGAAGGCCAAGGGGCTCTTTGTCTGTGAAACAGAAGGAGGGCTGATTAATCAGAAAATGTCCTAAAAGGCAGACACCTTGTTACTGTCACATTTAGTGTGCCAAAAGGACTGCAGGAAGAGAGCAGGTTGCAAGGTTCACACTTACCAGACACGAGTGAACGTTGTACCACATCCTCTGAAACAGATATCTTGGAATCATTACACTGGAAGAATTGTGGAGAGGAGCTGGTGGCAGTCCACCACTGACACCACTCTGTGCCTTGGCACAATGCACAAGTAGCAAATAGAAAGACACTTGCCATGCAGAGAGATGTCCTGAGGACGAATTTCCTGTGACACCCCTGAAACAGACATATTCAAATCACTGCAACAAAATTTGCAGAAGGGAGCAACGGCCAGCTTGATTCCATTCCCCAGTACAATATGTGGGTTAACAAACATGGCGATGACAGGGAAAAAGAAGAAAAAAAGAACTTGCCAGTTCGAGGCTCAGGTGGAGGGGCAAATGTCTGTCTAGCGTCTGCAACACATATTGAAATCACAATAAACATCACACAAAAAGAACACGGTCCCAGTGCCGTCCAGGATGTGTATTCCCGCAACACGTTCCCTACAGTAGGCAAGCTACAAAATAAATACTAACCAAGTGGCCGTGCAGGTTCAGTACCTGCTTCTGCAGCAACTTGCCGTGACACCTCTGAAACAGGAACATTTATATTAGTACAAATGAAACATCTCCAGGCGGAAATAAACATAACCACAACTTATCATAGTGCCTTGTTACAGCATAAGATATTAGAGATAGATTAGAGATATTTTGGTAAAACTAACAAAAATGCAGGGTAAAGGTCTGGCGAAAAAATTGTAGCAAAATTCCTGTGCAAATAGTGTAAAAGCAAAATTGAAGCGCCACACATGGATATATGATGCGGGCTGACATAGCATGGATAAACTCCAGCCCACGCAGGTAGCATTATGCAGCCTGAACTGTCTCACATATGTAATCACTTGCCAATTTTGTCTAGCAGGGCAAGGGTCAGACGACTGGTTTTCTCCTGTTCCTCGCTTTCTCAGCCGTGCTATTGTTCCATCTTTCTCGATCAGTAAGTGTTGTGGTACAACACTCTCATCTGAGGACGTTGAGTGCTCTTCAGAACAGGAACGGTTGCGTTTTCACTGTCCCTGAATATGTGGTTCAATTCAGTCAGACACGAAGCAACAACACAAGTCACTCTACTTACTTTTTTGACTGCAAGGCCCCCTTTGTCGGAGCATGAAGCTATGTCTCTTAAACGCTCTGTTTTTGTTTTTTGTTGTTGTTTTTTTTTTGCACTCTCCTTTGCCTTCCTTGTGTCAGATCCAGACTTCTGATGAAAAAAAAAAAACTTACATGAGCACTGAAATCCACTAGCAGCGCGCAATGGAGAACAGAATATGAAATATAATGAGTGAAGTGACATATGACGAAATCAAGATGAAGAGAAGGTAACAGTATGGTGGTAATGCCCAGGTAACACATGGTGCGCCATTATACGTCTAAAAATGGGCTAACTTGAGACTGTAGGGATACCGGAAAATTTAAACGTCTACAAGCTGTCCATAACGCTATACATTATTTAGACGTCTAAGGAGGGGTGGTCTACGAGACATGGCCGAGATATTTCGCAGTTGACGTCTACCGTTAGACGTATAAAAGCATATCACACGTTGACCACATTTAGACTTGCATCACAAAGTTATGCAACCATTTTCACTGGAGCTATAACACAAGGTTGCCTCTGTGTTCTGCGAAAAATTATCAAAGTAGTTTGTTTTTGCTGCTGTCATGACAGAGCGACTACAAACCGTGTGTCTTGCAAGCGTGAGGCTCAACGTGATTAAATTCAATTGTGATTTGCACTGACCCCATGAACAACCTAGTCTGAATAAAGTTTCAAGCAGGCAAAATAAAATGTGACTGCGCAAGAGTGCTGCAATGACACGAAAACATAAGCGCGAAGAAGCCCTCGCGCGCCAGTTTGGAAACGGCGTCGGCAGAGGGCGCCGCCAGCGGCGCGGCGCTACACAGTAAACTTTTTTACACTTTTTTGGTGTAAATGGCTTGTCCCATGGCGCACACCTTTTTGGTGTTGCCTTTACACTCAAATGATGGGTGTTTTCTAATGCACCCTTTAGTTAAGTGTATTCCTAATAAAACACTGTTATAATGGGTGTTTAAAAACAAAAACACCCTTAAATGGGAGTATTCTACATGGGAGTGTTCTACATTCTGATCCGACATGTATGGATAGGGAAATACTTGACACTTGCACAGTGCCTTAATAAAAAATATGCATAAATTTCAGTTCTGCAGTAAACAAGCTGCATCCAACATTTTTACATGCAGGCATTTATAGTGATATCACAAATTGTCTTTTTCTATTTTCAGTGTACCTCGGAAACGTTCCTTCCTGCTACCCACTACCGTCTACCACCCCACACGTGTGTAAAGTACTGGTTGCATTCGGAGCACTCAAGCATGGACCCAAAGACAGAGGCAATGCTTGCAGCTGCGAGTGATACAAGTGCTGGGATTTGTGTACATGTACATTACTATCTACTTTGAAAGAATACCAAGATTTCCTGATATGCGACTGTGCAACGAGGGAAAGTGCTCACGATGTCTGCTGACTTGTCCAGATGTTTGGAAGTCAATGTTTGCCCGGTATGTTCATAGAAATAAATATTGCACCAACATCCATGCTGCCCTTGTAAGACATACTGTGCATGAACCGCACATACGTGCATATGCGTGTGAGTGACATATACCTGGACGAACCAATACATGGGCCATGCCAAAATTTAGGTATAAAATATGTATAATTTTAGATGTAATGGCTAATACATGTCTATATGACGTCTCAGTGGATAGATAAGCACCGTCCCATTTTAGATGTTTTGTCTAAAAAAGGTATAAATCGATGCTACAATTATCCGGCTATTAGCTGCATTTTAGCGTAAGGTTAGCTGGGCTGGGGGAAGGCTAGGGGACGGATACGAAGCAATAGAGCTACTTTGTTAGACGTCTAATAGACATTCCCAAAGTCTACATTCAGACGTCTTTTAGACGTATACTAGCGCACCATGCGTTGCCTGGGTGGTAATGGATGGCGTAAAAATGACAGAACATCAGAACTGCATGATGATACAAAATGATTGAATCTCCTCTCCAAGCTTAGTACTTGCTAGCCTCCGAGCAGAGTACTACGAAGGAGCTTCTAGGAATAAGATTACAGAAACACAGCAAGCCGATGAATGCACTAACTGCACAAAAACTTGGGTAATTACGATGATACCTTCTTGTCACCCGCAGGATAGTAATCCTTGCCGCAGTCAAAAATCATTGGTATGGGCAGCTATTTGAACTTTAACTTCAAGATCAAGGCAGCTTTGGAATATGGAACAACAAAGGTGCAGTCAATAACATCAATTGTACACTGATTATATGCATCTTGTTTCCTAAACACTAAACACACTAAACAACGGTATCAGGTTACCAGAAATAATGATAACGTAGGTTCCAAACATCCAGGCGCAAATGTGGTTAGCAATCTCGCATCGGTCGAAAGGCATAGCTTCCAGTGCACGAGACGGCTCTGGAATGCAGCGTATACCTTACGGAATTGTTTGCCTCTACAACTCGCGGATACACTCCGGCAGATACGTGATTTACTGGCAGTTCTAGCTCTATGAACGGCCAAAAGCAACACACATGTGCGGAATAAGTTTGTTTTCTTTCGGTTTCGGAAAGCTGAACCCGTGATCATATACCTCGTGGAATGAACAAGGCGACGACATACAGTACACAAGTATCACCGCAAGACAAAGACAAAGTGCTGAACTCGTATACATTACCAGCCAGGTCCATTATTTCTGCCTGGTAATATTCTTCATCGCTGCCATCTCCTTTCGTAGAACACCAGTATACCATACGATGAGAACTGTCAAAGTCGGTTTCACTTCGAGGGCGAAAATCTCGAATCAGGGGCACCGGTACAATTGTCCGGATGTCATCCTGCACGTAGCGAACGTACGCGTGCATGACAGAACGATAAATGACAGGAAAAAATGCAGCAGACGTGAACAATACACAACCACCCTTTTCACCCTTTTCACGAGGACGCTGCCTTGTTTATAGCTTGGGAGGGAGCACAAGGGCGACGCCAAGCGTTGGAGTTGTCACAGTTTGTCACAGTATTTATTTGGTTTTATTTTTATTTAGTTTTTCGCACCTGTGAACCTATTTTTGGGATCTGCCCTGCGTCAAAAGGGATTAGGTGCATGTTACTGTACTCTACAGTTATGAATTCGAAATGGCTAAGTGTTGTGATGACCTACATTAATATCGTCATTGTTATTTTTCTTTGTTTTCGTAGTTATGCGCGTTTCTTTGACACATACAGTGACCAGCTGCAGTACACGAAATCAGCATTGCGTTATACGTTCCATTAGCGGCAGCCGCGGTGGCGCTTGAATTTACATCCGGCAACAGTTTTTAATGACCGCGCTACCTAGCCGTTTCGTTGTGTATGGTTGTCATCTCATTCAATCGCATTCAATCAGACGTTGACACGCATATCTTTGCTCCATCTGTTGGGTTGTGCGAGGATTCTGCTGCAAGTATTGTGCTGTGTCACTCGTTATGATCTTCGGAAACGATGGCTACTGTGAATGATGAATGCGCAAGTGGAACGCCGAAACGCCGCAAGACTTAGCTGAATGCAAATTCCGCTTTTGTTGTTCCTGCATCAACGTTACGCTACAGGCGTGTCCGCGAGGAACGAAACACCGGGGGGGGGGGGGTGATGGCAGGATAGGCTCGCCGACGAAGGGCGGTCACCGGGAGACGACCAGTCGGCTGGTGATGCGACAAACAGTGTTGTCGGGACGGTGGGTCATGCAGCCTGTGAAGGAAGCGAAGCTGTCATCGCCACATATTCCGATCATGCCGAAGAAGACGAACGATTTCTAGAGACGGATGATTACAGTTCCAGCGAGGAAGACGAAGAAACAGATCCCTTGGGAGACTTTCCTAGGAATGTGTCAGAGGAAAAAGTTCTAGCTACGTGTCTTGATGAATTCGGCACAGAGAGGCTGCCGCATTCAACAACATTTTTTTTAAATCAATCAATCAATCACAAAGGCAGGAGCTGTTGCGATGCTGATGTCAATTGTGGTCAGCAATGGATTGACGTGGAAGGCGCTGGGCGATCTTATTTCCTTCATCAACATGTTCTTTGAGCCAGAAAGTAATGTTCTACCACGAAGTAAATACATGTTCAGAAAGCTATGGACAAAGAAAACAAAGGAACAGGCCAGGTCCTACCACCTATATGGAACATGCGATTCCGTTTTGGATGACAACAATCAGGCTGGTGCACACTGCCAAATATGTGGAGAGCGTGCGAACCCAAATGGCAGCGGTCAACGTCTTGTCATGTTTAGCATGCAGAAACAGCTGAAGTACGTTGTGGAGAAGATAAAAAAAGAGATACATAGAAGCATTGCTGAAGCTAACCCAGCTGCAGGGGTGATAAGTGACATAACATCTGCTGGAGGATATGACACATTGAAAAATACAGTGGGGTTCTGTCGCGGTGACTTGGCTTTGACGGTGAACACTGACGGAAGCCTACTTTTTGAGTCTTCTAACACGTCAGTGTGGCCTATTCAGTTTGTGTTCAACGAATTGCCGCCACGCTCGCGCTTCAGGAACTGCACGCTTGCTGGCCTCTGGTTTGGGAAACATCATCCAGATATGTCGGTCTTCCTAACAAAGTTTGTCGAGGAGGTCAACAGCATGGGCCCACTTCTCTGGGAAGAAGATGGGCACTGGTACTCATCGCGAATATTTGTACTGTGTTGTGCAGTTGACGCACCAGCAAGGGCAGCTGTCCTCAACATGAAGCAGCACAATGGATGCAGCACAATGGATTCCTGCACGTCGTGCTTCATAACGTGTGAATACATTGACAGTAAGTATGTTATTATTACATACATCATCGAACAGTACAGGGAGCCATATTTAGGGTTGTCAATCCCGAGCCATTTTTGCAGTCCCGGGATTTCGGGATTTGTTGCTCTCAATCCCGAGATCCCGGGACGGGATTTCGGGATTGTGACAAGTTCAGATGGTGCTTCCAAGTATAGTCCTACGGGGGTCAGAATTATCCAACCCGGCATTATCTAACCAAGTCCATTTACCTCAAGTGACCATATCGGCGTCTTGTACGCAGTTGATGTGCGCTTTGCCAATCCTACCTTTTCCTGAAGGAAAGCACTCGAAAATTCGCAGTATAACCACATTGGTAAAATAGTGCCGACGAAATTCTTACATTTTGTCTTTATTTTTTATTTTCTGCTATGACAATGCCACTCCTTTTCTGTTCATGCGCATTTCACTGTTGCGCGTGAAATGAAGGCGAGTTCCGCAGCACTTCAAGTCACAGGAAATATTACTTAATAATTTCTTCAAACTGTGTAACATTCCACTCTGTAACAGCAACAAAAAAGACGAATGGAAAGAAACCAAACACTAAACAGTTTACAACACCGTACAATGAATGACACACGACCTGAGAAAGCACAGAGCATCGAGGGTGGTGTCATTCACTTCGGAGTGAACTTTTGTGAAAATACTGGCTGCCAAACTGAAGGTCCGTTCAGCTCCTGCGCTAGAAGAAACGGCACTCAGCAAATATCTGTACCTACGCGTAGGCAGCAGTCCTCTGCCTCCTCCAGTCATAAAAAGTGCTATTTCCTTACTAAGGGGTGAGTCTCTGCCTTCTGCCTGATGGCCTGCAGGTGTTTGATTTTTCATTCATATTTGCTCTCACGAAAATCCCGGGATTTTCCGGAAGAAATCCCGGGACTTCGGGACGTCTAAAACTGGCCGGGATCCGGGGATTTCGGGATTCGGGACATCCCGATTGACAACCCTAGCCATATTGCTCTTCTACTTTCTGCTTAGCATGTACTGTGCGGCGGACCTAGGGGGAGACCTTTATCACAAAGAATGTTTTTTTCGTGGATAAGAACATTGCGAGAGTATTTGGGCTCTTGGCAGACAGTAATTTGCCCATGGACTGTTTCAGATTGTGTACGATCGTGTACGATCGTGTACGATTGTGTACGATTGTGCCAAAACTTGTGTGATCCTCCTGAAGGTTTTTGTCTGGCTTGCAGGCATGCTTCAGGTGATCAGTCACTAGTGATCCAATGCTTCAACATTATTCTAGGTTCTCGAGCTCATCTGTCAGCGGTCAACAGCCGCCTCCTCTCTATAAAAGCGCCGCACTGCATCGCAAGACTCCCACGGAGCATCAGTGACCGTGCCCACTGGAAAGCATCACAGCTGGGAAGTTGGCTGCTATTCTATAGTGTGCCATGCACAGTGGATATCCTGCCAAGAGAGTATTGGAGGCACATGGCTAAACTCTCGGAAGCCGTTCACATCCTCCTGAGAGAAAATATATCAGATCTTGACATAACGCATGCAGGTATATACAAGTTTGAAACACAGCATATGAAACCAGTGTAGCTCTGCTGCACAGAGTAGGCTTACCATCAGGGATATCGAACTGTTATCTTTTGGGGTTCGGTTAAGGTTCAGGTGTATTGGTTTGGTTTGAGTTTAGGTTTAGCGAACCAAAATAACTGTTTGAACCGCTGTGCGGTGGGTTCAGTGGCTTTCGCAATCCAAACGTCCACATGTGGCAGAGCAGGTCAGGCTTGCAAAGCGCAGCATTGACGACTGGTTATCAGCTATATGGATTCGTACACACACTAAAAGGCACGCATACTTTTGGCTACGTGTGGCCCGATTGGACTGCAAGCAAATAATGATGAACTGGAAATATTATTTAAACATTCTGGTACGCTGCCTAAAACTATGATCATAGTGGAGAAATTCAGGAAACTTTAAATATTTTGGAGTTTTAGAGTACCTACAAAAAAGAAAAGAGAGAGAGAGAACAAAAATTGATGCAGATGGTGCCAAACCACGTTCAGTTTTGTAGTCTCACTATGCATAAAGCTGGCAACACGTTTGTTATTTTGCAACTATGCTCTTGTAAGGTACAAGGTGGCCCACAGGTGCTATGGGCCAGAAGAAAAATGTTAGTGTTACAGCTGACATCATATCATCAAACCATGTCGGGCAAACCACATGGAAGCGCAGAATAGTTGCTCCGGTTCACTCTCAACTATTGCGACATCAAAATTTCACTCCGTTCTCTTGATCTGCCTATTTGGACAAGGTTGATAGTTAATAAATTACGTATGTAAAATTACGTACGTACGTAAAGTTATTAGTAAGTGATACATAGAGCCTTGCCATGCATGTCGTCTAAAGTGACCACCAGACTGTGATCACTTGGAAAATATCATATACAAGGTTCAACACAAGTGGTGCTAAAAAGCATTCCTAATTTGTTTTCTTTTTCCTACCAGACGAGCTCCTGAGAGAATTTGTTGGCCGTTGCATCCCGCTATACTGAGAGGCGTTTATGACCTTCAACGTTCATGCTCTCCTACACCTTGCTGCATCATGCAGTGGCATATCTTGGGCCCCTGTGGACCCACTCAGCATTCGTCTTTGAGGGAGGAAATGGCATGCTGGTCATCTTGGTTACAGCTGCGAAAGGTGCACCACAACAAATCACAGAAAGGGTTGTGATGCATCAAGAGTAGTAATAGGTCTGGTCCAGGCTCAATAAGGTCCAGTTAGAAACATGGACCCCTGGGCCCTGCCCTGAGCCCTGCGCGTATTTTTCCCCGCGCGGCGCCTGCGCGGAGGGTTGCCCGCGCGCATATCGGCGGGGGAGGGTTGCGCGGGCGCTCATCGTAGCGTATTTTTCAGCCTGGGTCAACTTCTTTTGTCATTTTTCAATCTGCGCCGAATTTTTTCGCGACTTTTTCCCGTGCGCGACAGGCGGCGCTCGGGTGGAGGGCTGCTGCGGTGGGCGGAGCGTGACCGGAGGGTTGCGTGAGCGCTTACTAGCTCACATTTTTCAGCCTGGGCCGACTTCTTTCATCATTTTTCAACCTGTGCCGACTTCAATCGCAATTTTTTTCCTGGTACAACAGGTGTGCAGTAGGCTGTTTACATGCAAAGGATAGCCATACACAAAAGTACAGGTGAAAATATATTTATTAAAGTCATGACTCTGTGTGAAGGAGAAAAACTCAGCCAAAAAATCTGATGCAATAGCATTGATGTGGTATTTTATTAGTGATAATCACGCAAGTTTTCAATTAAGCAGAATGGGTAGCACATTTTAATCAAAGAAGATATTTTTAATCAATACGATTAAAATAAAAAATTAAAAGTTTTATTATAAAAACTCTAACATCAGCACCATAGTGGAGCTCTAATTACAAGTGCCGATAGATGTATGTAACTTCAAGAACAATAGCTGGACCGACTTCTTTAGCAATTTTTTTTCAGCACGGTGGCCAACGGTGCGCCCTGGGGCGACTTCTTTGGCGATTTTTCTGTATGGGCCAACTTCGCTACCGATTTCTTTTTATTTTTTTTTTCAGCACGCAGTGGGCGGTGCGCAGGTGATGGGGCTGTCCGTGTGTTTACCAGCTGGCTGAAGAGCTGAGCGTACACTTATGGTTGTACACACTGGACCGACTTCTTTGGCTATTTTTCAGCCTGGGCCGAATTCATTCGCATTTTTTTCATGTGGCGCGCAAGTAGCGACATGTAGACTGACAACATCGGGCCACATCTTTGGCGATTTTTTCACCCTGGGACGACTTCGTTCGCAATTTTTTTCAGGTGGTGCGTGCATCAAAATTAAAAGTTTTATTATAAAAAGTCTAACATGAGCACTCTAGCGGAGTTTTAATTACATAGTTCTAATATATAACTTCATGCACAACAGCTAATATTTCGTTATGACACAGTTAATCGAAAAAGATATTTTTAATCAATATGATTACAATCAAAATTAAAAGTTTTATTATAAAAAGTCTAATATGACCACCATACTGGAGCTTTAATTACAAGTGCCGATATATGCATGTGGACAGCAGAGAAACTGGAAGACCACGGAACACGAACGACAAGAACGACACGAACACAAGAGGAAATAAAATCTATGCCACTACAAAGAAGATATTCCTAATCAAACAACAGAGTAATCTTACATTCAGAAAATCAGAAGAAAAAATCAAACTCAGCAGAAAATAGATATGTTAAAAATGAACTTCACCCATAGCACGCTCCTAGCCAACAATCAGCTCTAATAATATTTCCCGTATTTGTTGAAGGCGGGAGGCGTACGCTTGACAGTTATGAACATTTTCGAGCGCAATAGGGAAGATTATTCCAACATTACACAATTAATCAATTTCTTATTAAGTAAACAGCATAGACATACAGAAATAATGAGAAACACAATCAACAGCTAATAGAGAACCAAAACCAATCACATAAACAACAGACACATGCAGGAAAATAAATGAAAAAGAATCTATCAAAACGATCAACATGCACGGATGAATGGCAGAGAAACACTTTTAACAGCACATGATTAATAATTTAATACAGCACAGAGCTAACGCTCAATAGCAGAGAAACAATCTAAACGGCGCATCTGCCAACGTGTAAACAACAGACAGGAAAATATTACTGAAACAAGATCAACAGCTAATAGAGAGCCAAAATCCAACACGTAAACAAGAGATACACAAAGGATAAATAGTTGAAGAACAATCTAACAAAACAAGAAACATGCATGGATGAATAGCAGAGAAACACTCTAAACGGTGCATCTACCAATGGTAAACAACAGACACATGCAGGAAAATAATTGAAAAAGAATCAATCAAAACGATAAACATGCACGGATGAATAGCAGAGAAACGCTCTGAACGACGCATCTGCCAACATGTAAACAACACTCAGGAAAATAATAGCGAAACAAACTATCAAACATTACAATTTGAAATAATATATCTTTTCAACTATCATAAAATCAACCTAGCGAGCTAACAATATAGAATTTTCATCCTACTCCGGCACTATAAATATTACCTTGACAGAGTTATCCAAACACGCAACACAGCTACGCTTTACACAATACAAACAGACTCGAGACTCGGTGGGGTCACTCTCTCCATCTATGCAGCCTGGTGGGGTCACTCTCTCCATCTATACAGCCCAAAGCAAGGAACCGGTTGTCAATCTGTGGGTGGGGAAACCATCTCTCTTTTTCAAATTCTTTCCTCCAAAAGAAAATATTCTTAGGACCAGTGTACAGAGGCGAAATTTTTATTGATCGCAAACAGACATTGGAATTATTCGATTCTCAAGAGCACAATAAGAATTCTATCAAAAACAATAGAACGCAAAAAATCTAAGAATAGACTTTCTAAGCAAACGAGAAAATATTATCGGTGCAAACAATACTCAACGAGAAACGTTGCATTTAATGTATTTCAGATCAGACACAACTATTAGGCAATCATTATTCTCAACTCACAAAATATCAATCGAGTGAAAGTCAAGTTTATTCAATGACAGAAACAATACTTATTCGAAAACGAGAATCAAATTTAATTACATATTTTTTTATGATAACGTTGCAATACATGCAGAAGCCACAATCAACTCATCTGAAATGTAAATTATAGTGTTTGCTACAGCAAAAATCAACGCACACAACATTCCCAACTAATAGAATATTTTTATTAATATCAATCGAGTGATCATCTGAAACAAAGTCAAAAGCAGTAATTAATTTAGGCAAACATTTTTCGTAACCACGCAGCGCAAATATACATCACAGAAACACGTCTTTTTCATTCAGGACCCACTAGTGGAAACGAAGTGAGAGAGGGAAGCTGAGTTCCCGTACACTTTCGTTAAGGTTACGCCCGCAGGGAGTAGGGGAATCCAGCAATAGTCTTGGTATACAAAGCCATAAACCGACTCCAGCAAGTCAAGTTAGGGAAGGAGAGGCTCTAGCGATGTCTTGTACATAGAATCATTGAAAGCAAACGTTTTTTTCCTTACACATCACATCTTTTTGTAAATTGAATTTCATAATTCTCACGGCAGGTGGAACATTCTAAACGCGATAATAAATTTTTAATAAATAAAATTACCACCAATATGATTTAATTAAATGTCGAGGCGCACTACAAAACAGAACAGACAATTCCTATACATTGAAGAGATGGACGGATTTTGTACTCGTTATCATACGTCATGGGAGGACCTGATAAAAAGCTGCTTCGAAAAGGAGGAGCCGCGAAACGATTCATTTATCGCTGTATTTCAATACGTCCTAGACATGGTCGTATTCGGAGATATGGCACAAATTATGGAATTCAAGATGCGAGAACTTCTATGCCGAATCTACAATAGTTATAAAAATTTTTGCACGTCATCATCGGAAGGACCACTTGGGTTGATGGTGGAGTTTTTGAGGTTTGCTAACGAAGAATTGAAATACACTAGACCAAACGTAACTGTAATCATTGCAATGGGTATTGCATTATTCAAGAAAGCAATCAGATCAAATTATCATTTACAAGCAGTCTATATCGCCCGATTCATTACAGATTTGTTGAAATTACACCTAACGGTTGAAATGCAAAGTACATAAAAAATCTTATCACGTGATATATTCCACTAGAGCCTCTACACATTTATTTTATTCTACCAGTCAAGGATGTCGAATGAACACAAGTTCAATATTGTCGTGCAAGGTCTGATGTATCATCACTTATTGAAACTCAACAAACATATCAATTGTGGTGGGCCACCGGACGATTTTCATCTAAAACTCTCTTGTACGCCATTCAAGAATCTTCATACAAAGAAAGGAAGCATCAATAAGAGGCTGTGCAAGTTCGTCGCAACAAAGTGCAAGTTGTTGAAGCAATACAAACACGGCGACAACATATCACCTGCGTTAATCAACGCTGGATTCAAGCGCCCAATAATCAGAATAAATTACTTGATGTCTTCGGAATTCATCAATCAAGACAGCAAACGAAAACTTCGGAGTTTGAAATAGAACTGTAATTTATCGAAATAAACAAGTGTATAATTGAAATAATAATTCTATTCTTTGTCATCATTGTAATGTATTCTACACAGCGCAATGAAAACAGCTTATGACTAGATTGAAGATTGCTAAGGAGACACTACATACAAGGATCTCCTCATGAAATCAGCGCTGGCAAACAAAGAGATTTTTACACGACCACACTCTATACAACACCGACACCCGAAGGAAAGAATTGTAGAAGAATCGATAATAGAAATTTAGAGGCATGTTACATCAATCTTTGTTTACAAAGAGGATCACTAATATTTTGCGATAGCTTATTTTACGAATTAAATTGCATAGTGTATATATTTTCTCAGACTATTGGACAGTTGACAATACTATATTGAAAGGAATCTATTATCAAATGACCCGATGCAAGTGATGGACATGCATGATGCGCTAGCGGAGTCTACAATTCTAATCATCATAACATGTGGCACACAATTCCAATAAGATTTTGGGAGAATCGAATCACGCAACTGTCATCAGTAATGTTTAACCAACGAAGATGTGCACTATCCATAAGATATGTAATTATAATAAGTAAATATTCCTTTTGCAAACTTAACCAAAGCAGCACACATAAACGTAGCTCCAATTCACAGGACGCACCCGAGTTTTTTCATTAGCCGTACTGAAAAACTATGAGTCTACTCACTATGCCACGGCATATGAGGCACTACAAATGGGAAGGACATATATTAATTTTAGAAGATTTTAGATCATAATGAAACAAAACGCAAACTCCAACACCAATGGTTCTTGTTTAAATTTTCAAAGTCAAAACTGTATACTCTTTCTTACAATTTTTTAATATATAGATTAAAAAGCTGTATATATAGTCACACATTGTATACAATATATTTGTTTGTACATTAATTGCTAAAATTTATCAGATCACATTCCGGAGCAGTGGTGACTATCAGTAAGTGTTTAATTAAAATTTGAACTGCTGCCGCAATTTACGAACTGAGTTGTAGAAAGGGTAATTTCGCAGCTTTAGCTGGCTCACTTTGATACGCGAAGGTTTTAAGATCTCTTTCACGATGTCAAAGAATTTAACCGAGTGTATTGATATTTTCTATATACTCTATAACGTAATGTGAATTCTACATGACGCGGATAGTAAAAGTTACGAATATTTTTCGAACGAAATGGTCATCCGCGTCGTCGAACCCGTTTCCGGAAGAAAGCAACACGCTTGCGTGCGCTACCGCGTTAACGCGTCGGGCGCAGAATCGCGTTCGGTTTCGGGCACGGCATTGGAGAAAGGCGGCCCGGCGTGTTGCCGAAACGCATTCGACGACGCAGATGACCATTTCGTTCGAAAAATATTCGTAACTTTTACTATCCGCGTCATGTAGAATTCACATTACGTTATAGAGTATATAGAAAATATCAATACACTCGATTAAATTCTTTGACATCGTGAAAGAGATCTTAAAACCTTCGCGTATCAAAGTGAGCCAGCTAAAGCTGCGAAATTACACTTTCTACAACTCAGTTCGTAAATTGCGGCAGCAGTTCAAATTTTAATTAAACACTTACCGATAGTCACCACTGCCCCGGAATGTGATCTGATAAATTTTAGCAATTAATATACAAACAAATATATTGTATACAATGTGTGACTATATAGACAGCTTTTTAATCTACATATTAAAAAATTGTGAGAAAGAGTATACAGTTTTGACTTTGAAAATTTAAACAAGAACCATTGGTGTTGGAGTTTGCGTTTTGTTTCATTATGATCTAAAATCTTCTAAAATTAATATATGTCCTTCCCATTTGTAGTGCCTCATATGCTGTGACATAGTGAGTAGACTCATACTTTTTCAGTATGGCTAATGAAAAAACTTGGGTGCGTCCTGTGAATTGGAGCTACGTTTATGTGTGCTGCTTTGGTTAAGTTTGCAAAAGGAATATTTACTTATTATAATTACATATCTTATGGATAGTGCACATCTTCGTTGGTTAAACATTTCTGATGACAGTTGCGTGATTCGATTCTCCCAAAATCTTATTGGAATTGTGTGCCGCATGTTATGATGATTAGAATTGTAGACTCCGCTAGCGCATCATGCATGTCCATCACTTGCATCGCGTCATTTGATAATAGATTCCTTTCAATATAGTATTGTCAACTGTCCAATAGTCCGAGAAAATATATACACTATGCAGTTTAATTCGTAAAATAAGCTATCGCAAAATACTAGTGATCCTCTTTGTAAACAAACATTGATGTAACATGCCTCTAAATTTCTATTGTCGATTCTTCTACAATTCTTTCCTTTGGGTGTCGGTGTTGTATAGAGTGTGGTCGTGTAAAAATCTCTTTGTTTGCCAGCGCTGATTTCATGCGGAGATCCTTGTATGTAGTGCCTCCTTAGCAATCTTCAATCTAGTCATAAGCTGTTTTCATTGCGCTGTGTAGAATACATTACAATGATGACAAAGAATAGAATTATTATTTCAATTATACACTTGTTTATTTCGATACATTACAGGTCTATTCCAAACTCCGAAGTTTTCGTTTGTTGTCTTCATTGATGAATTCCGGAGACATTAAATTGTGTATTCTAATTATTGGGCGCTTGAATTCAGCGTTGATTAACGCAGGCGCTATGTTGTCGCCGTGTTTGTATTGCTTCAACAACTTGCACTTTGTTGCGACGAACTTGCACAGTCTCTTATTGATGCGTCTTTACTTTGTATGAAGTTTCTTGAATGGCGTACAAGAGAGTATTAGATGAAAATCATCCGGTGGCCCACCACAATTGATGTGTTTGTTGAGTTTCAATAAGTGATGATACATCAGACCTTGCACGACAATATTGAACTTCTGTTCATTCGACATCCTTGACTGGTAGAATAAAATAAATGTGTAGAGGCTCTAGTGGAATATATCACGTGATAAGATTTTTTATGTACTTTCCATTTCAACCGTTAGGTGTAATTTCAACAAATCCGTAATGAATCGTGCGATATAGACTGCTTGTATATGATAATTTGGTCTGATTGCTTTCTTGATTAATGCAATACCCATTGCAATGATTACAGTTACGTTTGGTCTAGTGTATTTCAATTCTTCGTTAGCAAACCTCAAAAACTCCACCATCAACCCAAGTGGTCCTTCCGATGATGACGTGCAAATTTTTTTATAACTATTGTAGATTCGGCATACAAGTTCTCGCATCTTGAATTCCATAATTTGTGCCATATCTCCGAATACGACCACGTCTAGGACGTATTGAAATGCAGCGATAAATGAATCGTTTCGCGGCTCCTCCTTTTCGAAGCAGCTTTTTATCAGGTCCTCCCATGACGTATGATAACGAGTACAAAATCCGTCCATCTCTTCAATGTATAGGAATTGTCTGTTCTGTTTTGTAGTGCGCCTCGACATTTAATTAAATCATATTGGTGGTAATTTTATTTATTAAAAATTTATTATCGCGTTTAGAATGTTCCACCTGCCGTGAGAATTATGAAATTCAATTTACAAAAAGATGTGATGTGTAAGGAAAAAACGTTTGCTTTCAATGATTCTATGTACAAGACATCGCTAGAGCCTCTCCTTCCCTAACTTGACTTGCTGGAGTCGGTTTATGGCTTTGTATACCAAGACTATTGCTGGATTCCCCTACTCCCTGCGGACGTAACCTTAACGAAAGTGTACGGGAACTCAGCTTCCCTCTCTCACTTCGTTTCCACTAGTGGGTCCTGAATGAAAAAGACGTGTTCCTGTGTATGTATATTTGCGCTGCGTGGTTACGAAAAATATTTGCCTAAATTAATTACTGCTTTTGACTTTGTTTCAGATGATCACTCGATTGATATTAATAAAAATATTCTATTAGTTGGGAATGTTGTGTGCGTTGATTTTCGCTGTAGCAAACACTATAATTTACATTTCAGATGAGTTGATTGTGGGTTCTGCATGTATTGCAAAGTTATCATAAAAATATGTAATTAAATTGGATTCTCGTTTTCGAATGAGTATTGTTTCTGTCATTGAATAAACTTGACTTTCACTCGATTGATATTTTGTGAGTCGAGAATAATGATTGCCTAATAGTTGTGTCTGATCTGAAATACATTAAATGCAACGTTTCTCGTTGAGTATTGTTTGCACCGATAATATTTTCTCGTTTGCTTAGAAAGTCTATTCTTAGATTTTTTGCGTTATATTGTTTTTTGATAGAATTCTTATTGTGCTCTTGAGAATCGAATAATTCCAATGTCTGTTTGCGATCAATAAAAATTTCGCCTCTGTACACTGGTCCTAAGAATATTTCCTTTTGGAGGAAAGAATTTGAAAAAGAGACATGGTTTCCCCACCCACAGATTGACAACCGGTTCCTTCCTTTGGGCTGTATAGATGGAGAGAGTGACCCCACCAGGCTGCATAGATGGAGAGAGTGACCCCACCGAGTCTCGAGTCTGTTTGTATTGTGTAAAGCGTAGCTGTGTTGCGTGTTTGGATAACTCTGTCAAGGTAATATTTATAGTGCCGGAGTAGGATGAAAATTCTATATTGTTAGCTCGCTAGGTTGATTTTATGATAGTTGAAAAGATATATTATTTCAAATTGTAATGTTTGATAGTTTGTTTCGCTATTATTTTCCTGAGTGTTGTTTACATGTTGGCAGATGCGTCGTTCAGAGCGTTTCTCTGCTATTCATCCGTGCATGTTTATCGTTTTGATTGATTCTTTTTCAATTATTTTCCTGCATGTGTCTGTTGTTTACCATTGGTAGATGCACCGTTTAGAGTGTTTCTCTGCTATTCATCCATGCATGTTTCTTGTTTTGTTAGATTGTTCTTCAACTATTTATCCTTTGTGTATCTCTTGTTTACGTGTTGGATTTTGGCTCTCTATTAGCTGTTGATCTTGTTTCAGTAATATTTTCCTGTCTGTTGTTTACACGTTGGCAGATGCGCCGTTTAGATTGTTTCTCTGCTATTGAGCGTTAGCTCTGTGCTGTATTAAATTATTAATCATGTGCTGTTAAAAGTGTTTCTCTGCCATTCATCCGTGCATGTTGATCGTTTTGATAGATTCTTTTTCATTTATTTTCCTGCATGTGTCTGTTGTTTATGTGATTGGTTTTGGTTCTCTATTAGCTGTTGATTGTGTTTCTCATTATTTCTGTATGTCTATGCTGTTTACTTAATAAGAAATTGATTAATTGTGTAATGTTGGAATAATCTTCCCTATTGCGCTCGAAAATGTTCATAACTGTCAAGCGTACGCCTCCCGCCTTCAACAAATACGGGAAATATTATTAGAGCTGATTGTTGACTAGGAGCGTGCTATGGGTGAAGTTCATTTTTAACATATCTATTTTCTGCTGAGTTTGATTTTTTCTTCTGATTTTCTGAATGAAAGATTACTCTGTTGGTTGATTAGGAATATCTTCTTTGTAGTGGCATAGATTTTATTTCCTCTTGTGTTCGTGTCGTTCTTGTCGTTCGTGTTCCGTGGTCTTCCAGTTTCTCTGCTGTCCACATTCATATATCGGCACTTGTAATTAAAGCTCCAGTATGGTGGTCATATTAGACTTTTTATAATAAAACTTTTAATTTTGATTGTAATCATATTGATTAAAAATATATTTTTCGATTAACTGTGTCATAACGAAATATTAGCTGTTGTGCATGAAGTTACATATTAGAACTATGTAATTAAAACTCCGCTAGAGTGCTCATGTTAGACTTTTTATAATAAAACTTTTAATTTTGATACACGCACCACCTGAAAAAAATTGCAAACCAAGTCGTCCCAGGGTGAAAAAATCGCCAAAGATGTGGCCCGATGTTGTCAGTGTACATGTCCCTACTTGCGCGCTGCATGAAAAAAATGCGAATGAATTCGGCCCAGGCTGAAAAATAGCCAAAGAAGTCGGTCCAGTGTGTACAACCATCAGTGTACGCTCAGCTCTTCAGCCAGCTGGTAAACACACGGACAGCCCCATCACCTGCGCACCGCCCACCGCGTGCTGAAAAAAAAAAAGAAAAAAAATTGGTAGTGAAGTCGGCCCATACAGAAAAATTGCCAAAGAAGTCGCCCCAGGGCGCACCGTTGGCCACCGCACTGAAAAAAAATCGCTAAAGAAGTCGGTCCAGCTATTGTTCTTGAAGTTACATACATCTATTGGCACTTGTAATTAGAGCTCCACTATGGTGCTGATGTTAGAGTTTTTATAATAAAACTTTTAATTTTTGATTGTAATCGTATTGATTAAAACTATCTTCTTTGATTAAAATGTGCTACCCATTCTGCTTAATTGAAAACTTGCGTGATTATCACTAATAAAATACCACATCAATGCTATTGCATCAGATTTTTTGGCTGAGTTTTTCTCCTTCACACAGAGTCATGACTTTAATAAATATATTTTCACTTGTACTTTTGTGTATGGCTATCCTTTGCATGTAAACAGCCTACTGCACACCTGTTGTATTGGGAAAAAAATTGCGATTGACGTCGACACAGGTTGAAAAATGATGAAAGAAGTCGGCCCAGGCTGAAAAATGTGAGCGAGTAAGCGCTCACGCAACCCTCCGGTCATGCTCCGCCCACCGCAGCAGCCCTCCACCCGAGCGCCGCCTGTCGCGCACAGGAAAAAGTCGCGAAAAAATTCGGCGCAGATTAAAAAATGACGAAAGAAGTTGGCCCAGGCTGAAAAATACGCTACGATGTGCGCCCGCGCAACCCTCCCCCGCCGATAAGCGCGCGGACAACCCTCCGCACAGGCGCCGCGCGGGGAAAAATACGCGCAGGGCTCAGGGCAGGGCCCAGGGGTCCATGTTTCTAACTGGACCTTATTGAGCCTGGACCAGACCTATTGCTACTATCAAGAACTTCAAACTGCTCTTGCTCTGGGCCGTGTTGCTAACGAAGAGAAGGTTGCCTGTCAACGTCTTCTTGGATTTGCTCACATATAAACTGCCTCATACGCTGGTGATGTATGCATGATGGGTCATGGCCGTGCAGGAAGACTAAGTTCGCGAGAGATACAAGTAGTGGAACAGTTCTTGGGTAGCCAAGTTAGGAGCGTTGTGGAACATGATAGGTTAATTTACTGTCACCAGGTGTTTAACAGCGCGGCCTACAGTTTTCCTTTTAGCGCTCTTTGTGAATCGCTCAGTATTAAGTAAAAAACATTAACCATTCAAAAATTCTTTGAGATTTACGAACGAAAAATAAGTGACGCACTTGAAACAGAGGTGCGCGATAGGACAAAATTTCGGACCCGCCCCCCTCCGATCATAGGCTTACTTTCGATGAAAGCATACCTGTTCCACATCCGACATTAGCCCATGCTGCGAACTGTGCAGTCGCCGTAATCTTGTGCAATAGGCACAGGGGTGTGCAGTTTATCTAATTGTCCAGGTAAAAGTGACTTTCAAAAGTCAATCTGGAAATTCTGACAGTATAATTTGACCTATAGTTCAGACCCCACGACCACTAGTGGTGCCCAGTTTTGAGAATGTGAAGCCCAGTGTGATTGTAGTATGTTTCACAAGTATCATATCCAGTGCACCAGTAACCAACACAAACCGGTCACCGGTCTGCCCAGTGTCCGCTCCAGTCAAAAGTAAGCATGTCCACTAAACAGTATAACCTGGTCCCTGTTTTACCAGTACAACTTCGAGATTTGCCAGTTAGTTTCCAGTGTAACCAGTATCCAGTATAGACCGGTGCCCAGCGATACCAGTGTCAATTCCAGTCCACCCAGTCTTACTTCCCCACATGCCAGTAACACTTCCAGTCTGACCAGCCCAAACCAGTTACAATCCCAGTTGGAATCTTACTGTTTTTTTCAACAGGGATGTATGGTCTTAATGATTGTATCACCCTCTCATAGTCATTTTTATAAAAAGTAATTGTAATGTAACTCAGTTACTTTCTCTCAGTAACTGTGACTAGTTACTCAACCAAGAAAGTAACTATAACTGAAACATGGAACTCGTATTTCCCGTTACAGCTCCTTTCAAGGAAGCGAGACACACCCCATCTTAACCCATGCCAGGCAACAACGCAGACACCTCATGCGCGCGAAGAAAACCTACCGTGCATCAGAAGAAGATGGCAACACAACATAATCATGTACGCGGGATGAGTTGCCTCCAACTGGTCACAAACTGGAACCAAATGGGACCAAACTGGTGGCAACTGGAAACTAAAGTAGAACCAGTTCAAGCTGGGCTGGTGGCAACTGGAAAGTGAACTGGCACCAGCTCAAACTGGGCTGGTGGCAACTGGACATGAGATGGTACCAGTTCAAGCTGGGCTGGGGGCAACTGGATATGAACTGGTACCAGTTCATGCTGGGCTGGTGGCAACTGGACATGTAGTGAAACTAGTTCAAGCTGGGCTGGTGGCAACAGGAAAGCGAAGTGGTACCAGTTCAAGCTCGGCTGGGGGAAGCTGGACACGAACTGGCACCAGTTCAAACTGAGTTGGTGGCAGCTGGTCATGAACTGGTACCCGTTCGAGCTGGGCTGCCGCCTACGAGAAAGTGAAGTGGTGCCAGTTCAAGCTCGACCAAATGACATGTTTGGGGGAAGTTTCGGTTTCGGTATTCAGATTGGTTTGTAATAATATATATGAAGATTCCAAAACAAAGTTATGGGAAAGGTCAGAAAGCCAACTTCATAGTAAAAAAATCATACTTCAATTTTCGTAGGGTCCGTTAGTGTGAACGAAAGCTAATTTGGAATTGTTATACTTGCATATTGCGCGATCCACACAAAATTCGCGACACAAAATTCGTGCAGTAGCATTACTAGACCTATAACCGTGTCTACAAATTACTAATACTGCACGTAGTCACAAAACAACGCTTAAATAACAGCGTGACGTGGCACAAAAGCACTAAATTTCGTCTGATTGACGAGGATATAAAGGGCCAACCTATCAATCCGCTGGCCGAAATTTTATTCATATTTTAGGACATACATTTTTGAGTTTAGAAAGACATTTTCGGTTAGGCCTGCTCGGCGTGTACCAGGCTATCAGTCACCACGTATCAGCCTGTGTCATGGGCGGATCCAGACGCTCGGTTTGGGGGGGGGGGGTTTCTCTGTCGGAGCGTGTAGTGGGGGAGGGGGAAGAGAGAAATTCAATGCATAAACTGACGTTTTTGGGGGGGGCGATTGGGGGGAGCAATTTGGCGAGTTGCTTCTACTTACAGCCGTCCGCTCGCTCTACCACAGGAGCTATATAAATGATATCTATACCATTCGATAGAGAATGAGTTAGCGGTTCTAATGGATCTAAAGGAAATGCGCGTACCCGCTCATGAACAATAAACGTTCGAAATCGTACATTTTTTGCCGGAAGTGCTCCGTTCGGGAATTTTTTCGTAGCGCCCCTTTAAAGTAGGAGTCACGGAACTTTTTCCACATGCTGTCTTGAACCCATAGTTTTTATCAGCCAAATTTGAAGGATGTGGTAAAACAAGAAGCGCGCTGCTATGAGGTCAAAGTTGGAAAAAAATTCGAACCAACATTCGCCGCCGCAACCTTCCGCCCCTCCATATCGGAAACGGTTCATCGGATGGAGCTCAAAATTGTTGCATTTGTCATCAATCGAGATGCTATCTAACATAAATTTTTTTCATGGAAATTAAAAATTTTCAATTTCCCCCACTCTTGTGATTTAAAATGGAACTACCCAAGAGTGGACAGAAGGCGACCTCACTGTGTCACCTCTAGCGTTCGCACGCCCCTGCGGGCAACGGGCATGCCGAGCGTGCTCCCTCTTAAATGTTGAAGACGCGCAGCCATTTCGGATCGTTGGGATCGTTGAATGTGGATGTTGTATTTCACGCGCGACCAGCCGCCGTACGATTAGCTGGAAGCTAACACCGGCCGCGTTTTGGAGGGCATGATTACTTCCCCTAGAGCTAGGCAGTCCCGAGCATTGCCCGAGCCTAGAGCTGCGTCGGCCTGCAGTGTGATAGCATTAGATTCCTTCTCACGAAAAAAACTCGTCCGTCGGCTCAGACGGCTCTCCTCGCCGGCGCGTAGCCGACAGCTGGCCACTCCGCCACGCGGAATTGCGCAGTGCCAGTGGAAGAGGGGCGCAAAGGGAAGCCCAACGAAAATACATGTAATGAATGAATAATGGGAGTTGAGTTGAAGGCATCCAGAAAGAAAATAGTAAAACTTTATCGACAATCAGCCGCACTTTCTGTTGCATTGCCAACACGTAATTCGTTAAGTGCCCTTAAATTTTTGTGTTACACCAAAATATAAAAAGTGATACTGATAAAAGTGTATTGAATCGTAGATAATTGGCTCACTCTGGGAGGGGCGGTGCACAACCCCCATCGCCATCATCACGTATTGTGTTGGTGTTGACTCGGGCTTCACGGGGCATGAACAGTGTGGAGTTGGTAGGTATGGTACACCTTCCCAAAAGCGGATTTTGGGTCAGGAACCTCCTCGTCATTTAGCACCAGGCTAACACGCCTGAGTGAAGGAATTCCTATCGCGGGCCTAGGCTCAGCTACTCCCAAAAACACACGCCTGCGTCGATTTCTACCATCAGTACTCAAAAGACCACAGGTCGTTGGTTACTGTACCGTGGGGGTCACAATTAAATGGATCGTTAATAAATCGTGGGACATGTTACCAATACTTATACTAAACATGTAGCCCATGGGTCTATTTTAATTCTGATGTTTTGGGGCTTTGGAAAAATTTCTCTCGTGCAGTACAGACTGTTGTAATCAAGGGAAAAAAGGGGGGGAAGGGGGTATGCGAGCAAGAGTGGCACATCTTGCCATGATTGTCCGTGGGACTAGGAAAGGCTTGCCTTCCCGAAATCACGAAATGATAGGATGTGACATATTTATTGTTCGTTTTTACTTTGTTTTGACGTGAATGCGTGTACCTATATGCGTTCAATATGATGGCGAAGACCAAGAATTTCGCGACATGATTTGGCAAGCTTGAAACGGGTCGTGCTTGAACACTCAGCTAGAACCGTCCTCAGCTAGAGCTCAGCCGTTCAATCGACAGAATAACGTTAACTGCGTTCAAAGAACTGCACCTGGTGTTCCCTCGGTACGGTGAGGGGAAGTGATTGGAACAAAACGGCTACTCCTGTCGCTCTGGAGAGAAGACGCCGCTAGTGCGTGTGTAGATTTCAGACAAGGTCACATCAATGCGCTGTGCAAGTAACCGAGCGTTCTGCGCATATCTCCTCTCCCGGTTACTCCACTCGGGAAGCCCCATTGGCTACGGCGGCGCCCTCCCTCTTCCCTCTCACTGCCTCCTCTCATGCGAAGAGACGCACTTGCACAGCGTATTCGCGTAGAATGCGAAACGGCGCTTCGCTCAATTTCAAATCCATGCATCTTGTGAGGGAGCTTGGCGAAATACACGCGCAAACCGCTGAAAAAGGGGCCATTCAATCCAAATCCAAATCATTCGTGGAAAATGCGATTGAATCCAAATCATACCTGGAATATGCAATTGAATCCAAATCCAAATCATCAGTGGAAAATGCGGTTCAATCCAAATCCACCCATATTTTTTTGCGCAAATCAAATCGCAAATCAAATCCGCCAGCCCTCCGGTGGATTTCCAATCAAATCTGTTGATTCAAATCCGCAACACTGGTTCTGAAGCTGCAGCGCTAGTGTGTCGTTGCACCACTTTCGGCGGAAAGCCATACATGGTTAGCGTTCCAATTCAGAATTTGCGACACTACAGTGAATGCCGTTGTATGGGACACATGCAGAGCAATCCTGATGAAATAAAAAGCAAACGTGCTCGTCACGCCCCGGGTGCCCTACGTCACCTTCACCTCCTGCCGGCAGTAGACGCCGTCGGTCGTCGGAATCTCTGCCGGGAAGACAAGACATCCGGCTGCCCCCGAGTGCCGCTGCGGGGACCAGAAAATGGTGACGCCGCGAAAAGCGCCGGTCACGTGGCAGTGACGTTGACAGCGGTGACGTTCCCTGTCGCCTGAGCGTCAGCCGGCGGAAAAGTGACTCGTGTGAACACACGGTTAAAGACAACGTACAACATGGATGAAGGAACACCTGTGCGCTTCTGTATCGCTGTTTAGGCGCGCCGGTATTGTGCATCGTTGTGCTTTGGGCGTCCCAGTACGTCGGCGCACGTTAGAAATTTCAATTCAACCTTGTGTTCTTCATTGGTCCACGACATGAATCTTAAATATTCTTTATATATGCATGTCAAGAGGTTTGAACCCATATTTTGTCTTATTTAAATTACTAATTGAGTAGCGAAAAGTCTTCCTCCAGTGAACAGCCAAAAATATGTTGAATTTGTTTTACAATTTTACTTTACGGGAAGTTCCACGGGTGTCCGCTGCATATATGTGGGAGCGAAGGGAGAGATAATATGTATATATATTTGCCGATTTGCTTTTCATCTTCTCGCGCGATAAGTGTTCGCGCTCTATAGTTGATTCCAGTTTATTTGCACTGCCTTCACTGCCGCGGAAGGCAAAAACGAGCCCTTTCACCGCCACCACCTCCACTACCGTTATGATGACGACGACGGTTGTACTGCCAAGGGCGCGGGTCAGGAGTAAGGGCAAGATGAACAGTGATAGCGAATTACACTGAGAGGCGTAATTTTGGCACATGATGGGGAGAGGGTCAAGCGCAAACTCCCTGTGGTGCCATCTGAGATGCATGAAGAAATATAAGCCTGAGCTTGGGCAACACTCTTAAGAAGGACGGCACGTGCGACAACTAAATGTATTGACAGCTCTTGAGAGTGTTGGCCAAGCTCAGGCTTATACTACTTCGTGGGTCTCTCCCACCAGCTGGCTTGCGTTTATGCTGTATTATGTACTCTTTTATTGTACTGAATTGACCTCGCTGTCGACATAACGCCGTTGGCACTCCGCGATAACTAAAAACCATGACCAGCTATAGAGTGATTGACCGGAATACATTACAATACCTAAATGATTTTGGCGCTACAAACCCAGAAACGCTATACGGCACTGCCGCCCTCAACGTCACGGGCGCAAACCTGTTAGCCGCGCTCAATCTCTGTCTCGTTGTCCCATGTTCATTGCCGTGCCAAAAAAGCAGCGCCTCTTGGAGCAAATCTTTTGCTGCTTTCCCAGTGAAATATTCCGCGCATGGCCTGGTTCTGCCAGTGGAACACTTTTTACACCTTCCCTAAACAGAACTTCACCGAGTTCATCCATTTTGAAGACATCCAGCACAAGTTAACAATCCAGGTGGTCAAAATTATCCGCAGTCCTACCCTGCGGCACGTGCAGCGTGTCGTCACACAAAGAGGCTGATCCGCCTTAAGGGTACACTTACTCCTAATTCGTATTATTACAAGTTCAAGAGAACGTGTTTTGTGTCATCTTCTTCGTTCTATTCTCAGAATATTCCTCCATCATCGTGAGATTCTTGGTTTAGGCCGTGCCGGAATCTCTGGCAAACATCGCACGTTCTTGCAGGACAACAGTGTGCGCGGTTGACCTGTAGGGAGCACCCTTAGAAACCAGTGGGCCTTTTTCCGATAAACCCATTCTACATTGTGCGAAGTATGCGTCACGCCATGATAACGCTGCTGGTCGTATGGCCCGCGCTGTGACGTCAACAGGCGTATCTTTACACTGCACCACAACCAGTCCCGTGGTGTGTCCCATAAGAATCGATATGTATTAGCTGCGAGGTCGACCCATAGGGGGAGACACCATCACCTTTCTAGAGTGGATAACGCGCGGGCGGTTGTTCCGAGTTGATGGCTATTTTTCGAATTTTCGGAATTCTTGTGTATATTCAGCGGAAGATCACTTGTGCCGCGATGATACCACACTGTTCAGTTCCCAATGCTCTACCTACTGCACTGAACGCAAACGTGTAAAAGCAGACGACGCGCCCACACTACGGTACTTCATCGTTTCTCCACCGCGCGCCGACACCGTTCGATCTCGGAGCTAATAAACATCAAGGTGGCTTCTCGGTGCACTTACCTAGAGTTGCTGTTATCTTGTCGCCCTCTGTCTGAAACTTCCATTGGTGTTGCTCCCTGTTCCCAGCAGGAAAAAAAGAACAAAAATCATCTCATTGCGGACGTGTATCACAGTGGCGACTCGTACATGATCGCATATGATGCACCCTGCAGTACGTGGAAAGTACCAGAAGAGGATATCCCCATACTATTTTACTGTTGTGAATATTCAAAACCTAACGGAAATATAAAAAAATTACCTACTCTAGATGGACAATGGGTCGCTCTTCCTAAGCGAAAATCGTCAGCGTCCACGAACAGTGAAAATAACAAGGTCGCATAATTCGTTCACAGATACCGGAATTAAAATTAGCTTAGCATTATACGTTGATGGGGGCTAATTGGTGCATCAACGGAACTGAATGGAGAGCAAGCACAACACTGACACACGAAGAGATGTCGACCGGAGAGGCGGTTACTTTCTACTAACTTTAGTTGCCATCTGCCGCATATACAAATTTATATACGTTTTCACGCCCTCGTGGTTGGTTGCTAAATGGAGGTTGCTAAACGCAACCCACAGAGGGACAGTAGAAGATGCACCAGGCCTTCAAATTGGGAGAGGGAAGGCATGATCCGAGCGGGAACCGATGCGATAAGCCGTACTTTTCTTGTCTCTTTCTCCTATCCCTGTGTGGGCTGAGTTTAGCAACTCCTTTAGTCGGAGAGACAACGAGGGCCGGCAAAAAAACGTTGTGCGCTAGGTTCTGGGCACTCCGAAACGCATGATGTTCCAGTATTCTTTCTGATGAGATAGTTCCTCAATATCCGCGTCAATTATCATGAACTTGAGTAAATTCGTCACGCACTTCACATTGGTGGGTAAAAATGTGACTTTCACTTGACAAATTAGAGCGTTCAGTTCATAAAACTGACATAGTAAAACCTAAGTTATATGACATTCACATCAGGAGGTGCCAAAACATAGTAAGATCAAGTGCCGTTGACAACATGTTTCTAGGTGGCGTAGTTATCTTTCTTTCTTTTTTACATCAATGACACCTTTTCTGGGACACCCCATAGATATGCCGATGAGGACATAGGTTCTGGGATGACCTACAGATATAACACGCATTACATGCAAAAACTAGAATTCAGTATGTGTAGGTACAGCGATGTGCACTGATGTATTTTTCCCCAATCTCCTTCGTGTGATACGCCTCAAACTATTTCACGTGTCATGACATCCCGGCCCCTTCACGAAATTCTTGTATTTTTTTTTAAATTGTGGTCCACATGGACGAGATTTGCAATGGACAGTGATGGTGATGGATAGAAGAAAAATGTGGGGCGGTGAGTCGCGACTAAATCGGACGGACTACCCCAGTACACCTACGTAGAGCAAAAAGAAAAAAAGAAAGAAAAGGGCAATGATGAAAGAAAACAAAAAGCCACAGTCAATGGCAACGAACAAAGGTTTCATCGAAATGTTCAGCAGAGTCAGTATTCTAGTTAACAGCTACACCCGTGATCCATTAGGAACGTTGCATAAGCACGGCAAACCCACGAGTATTGTGTGTGGTCTCATAAATGAAGCGGTCTGGAATGCAGTGGTCTCTGTATGCATGGCATACATAGGCAAATGGAGGTCAACAATTCCTCATTGGCAAATCTTATACATCGCGGATATTTTCGTGTCGACCGTGCGGACGGACGCATCAAGAAACCGATCGACAAAACATATGCCCAATATGTTCGACAATGTATCCGGCTATTTTTTTCGTGCGGAAAGCTTAGCTATTAAATATTAGCGCTGCTTCCGCGGCCGCAGGAGCTCCGGCCGCGTGGCGTCACTCCGTAAGCGGAACAGTGAGAGGGCGGCGCGCAGAGGAGGAAAGGTGCCGTCCAGACGCTCCGTAACCCTATGAGATACTCGTACGGTTGCGGTATTCATTTTCTCAAGGTTGTGCCCTCGTTGGTTCTTAAGGACTGACGTTTTCTCGTTCTTTTTTTTTGTATTTTGTTGGAGAAGGAATTGCGGAATACTCTCAACATCCGGCGTCTGCTCTTGTCATGTATTCCATCGAATAACAATGAAACTACGCCAGTATTTCACGACGAAATTTTTGATACCGTCAGTGGTCCAGGAGAAATAAACTGGCACTATAGTTTTGAAATTGACTGGAACGGGTTCGACCGTCCCTGTAAAGCATCGACCTGACCAGTCTCGATGAAAGGCTTATTATGGCTACTTCTCATGCTGTTTCCTTTCAGCCGCTAATTATGAAATATGCAAAATTAAAAACACCTACAAAGAGGCGCTTTGCGAATCAGGCCTTGTCCTACGTACTTACCATCCGCCATTCTCGCCCTTATACTTCATTGTGATAGTTGCATGTGGCTTAGTTGGGTTTGTGGCATCTCAAATTAATAGTCTCCGCGTGCAAGCTGTACTTCTCTTCGGAGAAAATTGAGTCCGCGCAGACGAACTCAGCGTACATCCTCGCTCGCGTATTAACATCAACCAGAATTCCGCATTACCAATGACTTCTTTTCACGCAAGCAAAATTGGCTACACACACGAGGCGAGTGCGTACATTAAGGCACGGTCAATGTATCTAGACGGTCATAGAAACGTATGCTGCTCTTACGTTCCAGGCATCAGGAGTTCCTTTTGAATCACACTCTTTCTTCGCAAAAGCAACGCCTCCAAGAAGGAAGATCGAGACGAAAAGAATGTGAAGAGTTCGAAGCACATTGGACGTCGTCTTCAGATGACACTGATTACACGCAGCAAGTGCAAGAGTATTTATAGGGCACTTCCCACTGTGAAGTCGGCTTCCCTGGTTGTCTCACAGCTGCGAGCTGCGTGTTACGTTGTCTGCTTACGCAGTGCTGACGATGGCCAATAATTGCGCGAAACGTGTAAGTTACAGACTACGTGTAGCCAATGAGCTTCGCCTTCTTTTCTTTCTTTTCCCATTCATTTCTGTTTTGAGCTGTCTACCCAATTGCATTGTTACCGCAAGGTAGTTTTATTTTTAAACGAACAAGGTGCGAACTTCGAGTTTTTTTTTTTTTTTCATTCGATCGTAACAAGCACATGTTAGAGGGACAGTCCCGATAATTTTTTAATAATGAACCATACGTGGCACTGCACGCAACACTTTCCGTGGTGGAGTGGGTGAAACTCCTAGCGCTCTATCATGTGGGGACATTGAGCCCTCCAAGAGCTATTTCTTTTAACATACAGGAACAATTGTTCTTTCTTCTTCTGCTTCTTCTTTTTGCTCCGTGTTAGGAGTGCAGCACAGAGGGGTTAGAATGCATCCTGGGCAGACTACAGAGGGAGCTGTGCCGACATTCGTCTGGAAAGTCTCGGAAAACCCAGGCAGAAATCTCAGACAGCACAGCCTGTGGTAGAATTCGAACCCACCACCTCCCATCTTCAGCACGACCCTAGTTACCTCTAACAAGCGCGACGCCTGAACCCGCTCGGTTTCTTCGTTTTTACGTCATAGATAAGGCCTCGGTATCTGTCTCACTTGACACATCGGTGTGGCGTACAGTTCATTTACCGAAAACATTCTAAACTTGGCACGTTCCTTAGAAGAAGTCAAGTTTGCCCTCCACGTACCTCCATCACTGCTCATTACCATCTTTCTATAGCCCGCATGAAAGCACATTTCACATGGTATAGCCTCTGTTGGCAGTGATGGCCAGTAGTTAACTACATATAGTTAAACTACCTGATTGTAGTTAAAAAGTAGTTATCAACTACTTGCAGAAATGTAGTGGCAACCACTAGTTAAACTACTATTTTAAGTAGTTAACTACAGTAGTTAGGTTACTGAAGGCGCCAACTACTTCCGATTTTGCCGTAACCTTTACGGCATGATTGTGCTTCCGACTTTTACCTTGAGCTACTTGTTTGATGAGAACGGAGGTGCAGAGCAATTGTGTCGTGCATGTGTACTTAATCTTCACTTTTAATGCTTTAAAACAGGTTGCTTTAAAACAATGTTTAAAACAGGTTGTTGAACGTACACTATAGCTGATCTGTTCTGTTTCCCACCACTGTACTACCGCACATGCTTTATCTGTTGTTTTTTTGTAACGTCCGCAGTTTGATTCCAAAGCGTAAGGATTTGTGTAGTTTGTTGCAATCCTGTGAACGTGACCCTGTTGCACTTACTGAAACTTGGTTATCGCCAGATATAAGAGACAGTGAGCTGTTACCAGAGTGTCCTGGCCTTACCTTCTATCGCTGTGATCGCGTAAATAGACGAGAAGGTGGTGTTTGACTCGCCGTTAAAAACTGTTTTAAATCATATGCTGTTCATTGTACACTTCCTATCGAAGTAACGTGGGTATTGATTGACTGCGTCACGTGTAGATTAGTAGTTGGTGCATGCTATCGACCTCCCTCAAGCAATGCATTCATCCCAGAATTACACAAATCACTACATCATATATTTCACAAATTCCCAAATTTAAAGGTTATTCTTCTTGGTGATTTCAACTACCCCTCAATTAATTGGAGATCCACCTCAGCCTCTGGCAGTGAAGAACGTTCTTTCATAGATTTGTGTCATGTGTTTGACCTTCATCAGGTGGTTCATGAACCCACCCGTGTAACTCCCACCTCATCAAACATCCTAGACCTAATCCTCACTAACGACCCAGATATAGTAGGTTCTGTATTTTCTCCATGCGCCTTGAGTGATCACAAAGTACTACACTTTACAATACCTGTCCCCAGCGTGCCCCGTCGTTCCTCGTGCAAACGCATAAGAGCGATAAGGGTAACTACGACCAAATAAATTCTGAATTATTTAATTATATGGCTAACTTTCTCGCTAATTTTGAAGTACGGACAGTTGAGGAAAACTGGTATTTATACAAATCCAAGATTAATGCACTTATTGAAGCCTATATACCCTCCATTATCATCAAGACACATTGTCATGCCCCATGGTACAATCATGAAATCAAACTGCTCGCCCCTAAAGAGAAACGTCTGTACAGGCTTGCTAAGCGCTGTAAGTCTGCATCATCACTGCTAATATCAAGAATGCGTCGGGAAATACATGTCATTGGTGACTTCTTCAAAACGCAGGTTCTATAGCGAGGGCCTCATTAACCTCTTGAAGCACAACCCCAAAGCATTCTACAAAGTTATAAACCCAAAATCTCCATCGGTAAACATCCAACTGAAAGATCGTGATGGTAATTTTGTTAGAGATAACCAATGTTCTCTTATCTTCAATAACGCATTTGCAAGCGTGTTCACCAACGAAGACACAACTCCCCTTGCCGCGCCTCCCACATCCACCTTCAATAGCATGTCACCGATAGCGATATCTCCTGCTGGCATTGAAAAGATTATCTCTTCCATCCAGGTTTCCTCCTCTGCTGGTTTCGATGGAATAAACAGCAAAATTCTTAAAAACACAAAGGCTCACTCGAGCAGATTTCTTGCTGCAATATTCCAACAATCACTTAATAGTTCATAGATGGGTAGAAATCCAGCGAACCGGTAGAGATGTAGGAAGGGAGTTGCCTCAGGACAGAAGCCGCCGATATTTCGAACAGAGACTGTTCTTCTTCTGGGCACCGTCCTCATCATTGGCATGATTTAAAGGGACAATTCGCATGAACCTTTGAACACGTCACACCTAACCCTTTATATACCATGCCAATGATGAGGACGGTGCCCAGAAAAAGAACAGTCTCTGTTCGAAATATCGGCGGCTTCTCTCCTGAGGCAACTCCCTTCCTACTCAATAGTTCAGTTCTGCCAGAAGACTGGCGTCGGGGAATGATAATACCAGTGCATAAAAGTGGTGTCACTCATTCACCGTTGAACTATAGACCAATCTCCATTACCCGCGTCCCCTGCAAAATCATGGAACACATTATATATTCGCAGGTAATCAACTTCCTAGAGTCAAATGCTTACTTTTCCCCCTGCCAGCATGGCTTCCGTAAAAATTTCTCACAACTATATAGCTGGTTTTATCCACGACCTCCACTCAAATATGGACAGTTCTACTCAAACAGATGCCGTGTTCCTGGACTTTGCTAAAGCCTTTGATTCTGTACCGCACGCTAGATTAATGGTTAAACTCTCACAACTAGGCCTTGATGCACATGTTCTCTCCTGGATTAATATGTTCTTAACTGACCGCCTCCAGTCTACTTTCGTGAACAACCATTCCTCGTCCTTTTGTCACGTATCAACTGGTGTCCCCCAGGGTATGGCCTTTGGGGTATGTGAATAAATAAATAAATAATGCTTGTCTAGTGAAGCCTCATTTGCTGTGAAATAATTCTGCAATTTAGTTTATCGCGTAGGCACAAAAAGAATTTCGCCGCAAGCTTTGTGTTTGACGATCGTAGCAATGGCTTGAGCCAAAGTTCATCATTGCTTGTGATTCATATTTAGGTGTCCAAGAACACTACAAGGGATTGGTGTTGATGGACAACGTTAAGTAGTTATAGATGTAGTTAAACTACATTGCAGTAGTTAAAGAAGTAGTTTTAACTACTCCCCTGAAAAGTAGTTGAACTACTAGTTAAACTACTCAATCGCAAAGTAGTTAGTAGTTATAGTTAAACTACTGTAGAAGTAGTTAGTGGCCATCACTGTCTGTTGGTATCACACATTCCGCCAGATGCGTTCAAATGAGCAAGACATGCGCAAGTGTGCGATATTGGAACGCATTGGCGACTTTTAGTACATCTGAAGAACTGTACGAAAACGATACGATACGGGAAGCTATCAAATCCACGCTTAGCAATGTGATGTCACCTGCTTCAAAGAAACACACAGTAAATTATTATTTTACATCTTTATTTGCTCGAAACAGGTGTCTTCTTATAAAAACAGCCTTTTCAATCCCGCTAACTGTAGCAAATGGTATAAAAAGAACATTACTAAAGGTGCAATATCGACATACACCACGTTTTATCACATGTCGGTCATTAAGGGTTTAAAGTAAGGTGTTGAAAGAGGTGTTTACGTCATCCACACCTTTTTTACACCCCATTTGACCTGGGAATATGGTGTTGAAAATGGTGTTTTAATTCGCGAAAGAAAAATTATACGGATTTTTCAGCTCCACTCAGCAGTTAACCACATTAAAAACGATAACTTGAGTTAAAAACACGGTATTTGACAGGGAAGAATCCCAAGAATTTAGGTGGTAACCTTGACTCATTGCAAGAGTACGGTTTAATTGCAAAGACGAATTTCTGTCACCGTTACAGACGTTTTCCGCGCTGCTACACTTAACGAACATGTCCCCAACAAATTGTATTTCAGTATGATCCACCTGATACGCCAGTGTAGGCAACCGAGGTGCCCAGGTCTCTTGAAGCCTCGGCACTTACGCCTACGGTACCTAACGAGACGTGCCTGTGACGCATTGCGCTCCGAGTTAGGTTGCACGATGAAACCACGGCTGGAAGTCTGCCGTGTTCATGGTGGTGCTTGCCAGAGACACAACAACGCCGAACTGTATATCTCGGTATGCTGCCGCGGAAGCTTGTATTACATCAGCCATTTGAGAGGGAGTATTTGCCACAAAACAACTCCATCTTGAGAGGCGTTCTCAATAGAATACTCCCCTTTTTACGGTGTTCTTTTTTTTAAACGCCCATTATAAGACTGTTTTATGAGGGACACACCTAATTAAAAGTGTGTTTTAGACAACACCTTTACAACACGCGTGTAAAGGCAACACCAAAAGCCAAACGGCATGGGACAAGCCATTTCCACCAAAGAAGTGTTAAAAAGTTTACTGTGCAGGACGATTGGCTTGTCACGTGTTTGAAACTTTTATCGTCAACGCCTTCCGTTATACTAAAACTCACTATTATCTCGAAAACAACCGATTCGATTTTTAATCGGTTACGGCACACGAGTAGCTTATGCCACTACACTGTATTGTCAAAGAGACATTTGTTATTATTTATGTCAGAGATAGCCCGAGACATGTTTCCCGATACACACTTTACTGATCGCTTGATTAGCACTCACAAGTAAAAGCACTACAGAGGTTAACACTTATAATATTATTTATTTATTTTATTTTATAATAGAACTGGTTTCGTCTTCTGGAAACCCAAGTAGGAGTGACACAATGTCAAACAACTCGGATTTACCTGAGTACACTACATTCACATACCACAAAATTATTCAACACCCAACACTCATGGGACACCCTGTATACAGGGTGTCCCAAAAAACGTGTCATTGAATTATAATAAACAAAAACTACATCACCTAGAATCATGCGGTCAACGGCATTTGTTCTTACTAGGTTTCTGCCACCTCCTGATGTGAATGTCGTGTAGATTAGTTTAATTACGTAAATTTTTGCGAACTGAAGTTCGAATTCCAAGTAAAGGACCAGGCAGCACAGCGCGACGACCCAACGTCGGTGCGCCGGTGGCGACCGACCCGACCGGGTCGGCTCCCGACCATGGTCCAGCATACGGTTTGCAACACGGAGATGTTAATGGTCCGTTATCGGCAGCCTGTATCGTACCCCATCGATTTCCCGAGGTGCAGCCAATGCACACTTACGGGTACCTCCTAGCCCACAAACAAGAGTTAATTTGCGCGATTTCTAAAAACAAAATCAATATGTTATTGTAGAAAACTCTTTATTGCATCATAGTCACAAGATACATGGGTTCTTTAATGCATCACTTCAACAGCAATGAAAAAAAAAAAAGGGTGTTACATTGAAAGTATATAACCACTAGTCCCGTATATGTACTATTTACTTCACAAATATTCACTTAACACAGGTTATATGAAACAGAGATAGAAGTTGGAACTCGTTGCCAGTTAAGTTAGGTTGTTGAAAGATGGAAGTCACTGAAAAGGTTAGCCAGAACATAATTGTAGGCCGGTTCCACGTTAGCTCAGACAGGGTGGCCCCATGGACCTCCTGAATTTTCATGATTTTATATATATATATTTAGACGCTCATCGCAGCAACAACAATAACAATAAATGAAGAAGTGATGATGACATGGGATGTTTCCCCGTGGTAGCCACAGGACCCTACCCCACTTCACAGAGGTTAATATGAGAGGATGAATTATGGTGAGATTGAAGCGACGACAGGTCGGAGTTCTGTTTAGAGCTCTTCGAGGAGTCCAGTGGCTTGCATGAAAGCTAAAAGGGAGCGAAGAGCCCGGCACTGATGCGCAGGGGAGCTCCATGGGCCAAGTACTTTGGACAGGCTGAATGGTCTATGGTCGAGGAGTTCAAGTTGGCGTCGAAGTACTCGGCGTTCACACGTGTACCGCTCACAGTCCTCGATGATATGGCGGATCGTAGCTGGGGTGCGGCAAGCTAGGCACAGCGCCGTGTTACTGTAACCCATCGCAGATGACGATGAACATTGGTAAAATTAATCATTCGAATACTTTCCGTGCAAAAAATCGAGAAATCCAGCCCCGAATTCGATTGTTGCAATTTTGCCGTGTTTGCACGTGCATACATCCTGAGGTTTAAAAGATATCGTAATGCAATTTTTTTGTGCTTTAGTATACCTACCTGCCAGCACTCCGAGCGCAAATTTAGGCGCACAGGTGCAACACTGTATCGTACTGTATCGTATAAAAAGCGGCGAACATGCTCTGTTGCGCAGTTTTGTTCAAACTTCGACGCTTCTTGCTCTGGCTGTAGATATCTACGACACGTTCGTACGCAGTGGGGCCGCGTTTTAACGCGCTAATCAGCAGTATAGGCCTTTGGAGAAGAAGTTTTTACGTTAGATGAAAGGCCTAACATCGGGCACCCTGGCAAAATATATACGAAATCAAGTGGGACCTTTTTGAGAAATACACGCGCAAAATCCATGTTTATTTCGAAATATGCCTAAACATTTGCCTATTTCAGCACATGCCGCTAGGAAGTATATGCAGGATAGATATATCAGATGAAAGTGCATTAAAAGCTGAGTGAGCTGATACCAAGTATTGCGACCAGGGACATCTACAGCCAGAGATATCACGCGTCGAAATTAGGACAAACGTGCGCGAGAGGGCATATTCGCCATTTTTTATAGCACACAGCGTTGCACCTGCGCGCTAAAATTTGCTCTCTGACAGCTGGCCTGTTGGCATAATAAAGCAGGATCAAAAAATTTCACAATATCTCTTAACACTCGGGAGGTATACGCGTGCCAACACGGCAAAACTGAAACATCCGAATTCAGGGCTGGATTTTCTCGATTTTTTTGCACGAAAGCTATTCGGCAAAAATGTTGATCATAATATACGATGAGCTTATAAGTATAAAAAATACAGAAGACCCAGGAGGTCGATGGGACCTCCCTGCTTGAACTGAAGTGAAACCGGCTCGTAACTAAATTTCAAACGCAGTTACACCTAATAAAACGTAACGAAAATTGACGTGAAGTTCCTAAGATACTTTAGAAATGTAACAGGTTACCTTCAAGTTATTTTCTACTCAATATATACGCTTTTCAGCTCTTGATCTGTCTATATGGTTAATTCAGACCTTGCTGTCACAATGGGCGATTCAAGACGTTTCAAAATAGTCTTGATATACAAAAATATCAATATCTGCTACGACAAAAGAAGCCTACATTTATAGGCTTCTTTAGGGAGGGATTTGATGTTTGATCTCGTAATAAGGCACATGAAAAAGGAGCACAAAGCAAGTTTATGCTCTAAGAGTTGTCCCCTACATACATATCGTAGAACCGTGCCAAGTTTTAATCCTGCTACTCAATGCCCTCTATCATTACCAATACACTGCGTATCGTTAAGATGCGCGATACCTGAGCTTCCTAATGCTCGGCTAAAACATAATTTGTAACATTCACCGTGTAACAACGGGAGTTAGTCGCGCCGTGCACGTGCCATCTTTCATGCCAAGTCATGGGGGGAGGACTCTGCCTGCGATGTTTGTAGACCAGCATCGAACAAAAGGAACTTTGAACTTTCTTCAAGTTACTTTGACGAACTTAACCCCCCCCACCCCCGAAACAAAAGAAAAAGGGAAAGAAACGAGCTCCTCAAGAAGTTACTGGAGCTCAAAAGCAAAGAGCTATGCAAAAAGTGAAAAGAGCTAAGCCGAATAGACTAGTTGCAGTATCGAGTTACTGGTAACGAGTTACGCCCAACAACATGGAACAAATGAACACCTAGAGAATCCGTACTACATGTGTCATGATCGTTCTATACCTCTTTTAAGAAAATAGAAGAAATATTTGCGCACCTTTGCTAATACGAGGGCAACATACACACAATTTGGGAACCACAATCTAAGAAAAAAGGTGTGAGAAGGTGGTAACTTCCTTAGTTACCTCCTAAGCCAACATAGCGTCTGATAAGGGGTGTAAAAAGGTGGTAAAAGAAATTATTATCCATCCAAATTACAACAAAAAGGTGTACGCCCCACCTCGCTCATCGAATCAGAAGCGGTAACCCTATTATTCGTGGCAGAGAGTGAGGTATAGGGGGTAGAACTCTGCAACCTTTTAGGCACAACATATGCGACAACTATTACTTCCTAAAAGGTCTAATTGCTCCACCCTTTTTTCTGAGAGGGCAGTATGGCACATGTAGTGTGACTCGTACCGTTGTCTTTAGGAGCAATATTAATGTATCAAGAAGATGCCTTTTCTTATGGCTTTTTTGCTACGAAGGCCCCTTATTATGGATAGCTGAAATCCTTTTAAAAGAAAAACAGCACAGCATACCAGATTGTATTCCTTTCAAGCAAGCATCACAGCACGATAGGTTCATAGTGTTGTAACCGAAGTGCGGGGTGGATTCTGAAAGTGGAAGATAGCTTGAGGCCAGGGTTACACTGAGAAAAGTACACCACACCACAAGATGCACACGTTATTGAATACAGACCAAATAGCTAAACTCTCTGAGATCAGGTGGAAATCAGGTGGGCACTTCGGTGATACCTTCATCAAGGCATTGATTTCTTTAAGCACGCTCTGGTAGTGGTCCAGCATGACATTCTGAATGAAAGGTCAGGATAGCTTTCATTCACTCACAGTTTCAAACAAATTGACATATCATGCGTCGATCACATTACGCAAACGGATTAAAGCGGAATAATTTATTCACTTCGGAGGTTCCTTTTTTTTCTTTTTATTTAGAATGACTGCAAAAACGAACCTTGAGCTGAAGTCCTCCAGCATTCCAGTTTTGTACGCACGCAGGAGATGGAAAGCACAGCTACAGCACGCAGTCGTCCTGAGAAATGGTTATATTTCGTTTGGTGTCAAATACACAATACATACGATTCCACACTTTACTAAACCATATTTTCACCAAAACGGAGTCCATTATCCTAAAAGCAACGCATAAACCACAATGGATCACTGAAATCGAAAGTATGTGGTGCTGCGCTGCTAGCTTTCGAGAGAAGCCTTCTAGAACGGTGTCACTCATGTTGAAAAGCATCTATGAGTAATGTTTATCAATGCGAGGAATACCACAAAAAGAAATAGCACTTACCACTCGATGAATCGCTTAAAAATGTTGGAATTCCTCGAAAGTTTCGGGAGCACGGCCGGATACATTCGTTTCTCGCAGCGAGAGCGACGGGGACTCCGACAGTGCAAACACGGCTGGATGATCGAGGAACATCATTGGCCAGATTCGAAACTGTTGGTTACGTGATTGCATCACTCAGCGCCTGATAGTCTGGGAAGAGAAGTTCGTTGCTGCACCCCGGTCATGTGACTGATTATCGTGAAGTGATCAGATCGGCATCGGGGAGCGATCCTATATTTTGGTCACATGACCAAGGTCACTCCAGACCGGGAAAAGGTCAGAGCAGCATCGGGGAGCGATCCTATATTATTGTTTACATAACCAAAAGGAGACCAGAGCGGGAAATGATCAGGGCACCGTCGGGGGACTACCTTATCTTCTCTTATGTTCTACCTCCTCAGTTCCCACACCGCTGGGAACCAGTCGGGCACTATCGCCCGTTCAGGAGCCAAAGCCCCATTGCGTTCCCATTCTTTTCCCGAGGGTTTGTGCTGCCTGGGGGTCACTTTTTTACCTCATCAGTGTGAAGAGCGTGTCTAATTTGCTCAAATTAATGGTAATTGACAGTGATATTCAGGGGCTATAACATCAGAAAAAAAAATAGCCGAACATCATGCTCTACGGAGCTAGCGCGCGGCAAATTTTTCACCGCAATCGTTGTGTGTCCGACGAAAGGAGGATGGAAACCCAGCCCACACCTGTACCGCAGAAAGAGATAGCGCTCGCATGGCTTATCGTGTCGGACTTCCGCAGGAATCATGCTTTCCCTCTCCCAATTTCTGGAACTGTCACTTTTTCTACTATCACTCTGTGGGTTTGGTTTGAAGCCTCCTTTCGTCGGACTGATAGCGATTGCGCTCAAAAAGTCGTAGCGCGTTATGGCCGGGCGCTCCGAAAAGCGTGATGTTCGGCTATTTTTTCCGATGGGATAGCTTGTGAATATCACTGTCAATTACCATGAATTTGAGTGAATTCGGCACGCTCTTCATATTGGTGGGGTAAAAAAGTGACCTTTACTTGGCAAATTTCCGAGTCCAGTTCGCAAATATTTACATAATTAAACTTACGATACATGACATTCACATCAGGAGGTGGCAAAAACCTAGTAAGAACAAATGCCGTTGACCACATTATTCTAGGTGGCGTGTAAAGGGATATTTTAGGGGAGGCACCAAAATGTTTTGCATCTGACTGACATTGATCGAATTTTGCCATCTGCCGTCTGATTAAGGATGACCAAATTTCCGAAGGTAGAAGGTAAAATCGCCTGAAGGGTGTTCCTGAATAAGACAGGCAAAGGGGAACTGACAGTCAAAACTTTGTCCAATTTTTTTATATCGTTCAAAATCAATTCTTGAAAATTCGCGGGATAGCAACTTTGCAGCAATAGTCACGAACTACAACGTTCCACATGTCGTGCAGAGGTTGTTGATGGGCACTACAGAAATAAAAATTCAATTGAATTGTGTGTAGGTTTAGCTGGTAATTCTCATCAAAAGACATGGAATTAACCGAAAAATATAAAATAGACAAGTGATAAAAGAAACAAATGTATTGAACATGTGTGTCGAACCGAATCCTCGGCAGGGATTCTAGGATTCGGTTCGACACACATGTTCAATACATTTGTTTCTGTTTAAAATTGGATCCTCCGGAGTCCGCTGAAAAGATTTGCCTAAAAAGTTCCTGATGACACCCCCATCGTCAGTGATGTCAGAAGGACGCTTCAGCACAGCGGGTGTAATAGCTGATGAAAATGCTATAGCCTTGACCGCGAGCGGGTGACAATGCTGGTGTGTTTGAACAAAAATCTGCATTAATTTAGAACTTTCAGCTATGTTCACTTGCGTGTTTGTTTATAATGCTCTGGACTGAAAGAGTTCAGGCAGGAACTCGAACAATACAAGTTTAAAAGTAACATGGTTTTGCTTTTGATTTTACCTTAGTTTTATGGAAAGAATGAAGACTCGACAGTTTACATATTTTCTGTAGTCGATGAACAACATCCTTAATAAATTACATTCAACAAGAAGCGTATGGCTGTGTTTTCTCCTGAATGTGTACTGCTATTCAATTTATTTTTCATCGTTATTTTTCATTATTATTCATTAGGCAAGTATAACAAATTCTCCTTCAAAACACTTTTCACGGTTAGTATTATTATTATTTTATTTTATTTTTGCTGGCTTTTTATACTCTTTTTCAAGAAACAAAATTCGAAAGATTCGAGACTCGTAAGTGTCGTGGATTAACAGAACCTTCCTTGGATTCGGCTGATGATTCGTCCCATCTCAATGTCGCTATATGCTCGCAGATTGAAGGGCGATTCACTAGCACATCAGCCTGTTTAAACATCACGAAATAGAATTGCATTAAGTCCACTTCAACTGAAGGATCATGTAGTGACGAGAGAGTACACAGCTATCGGAACGCAGTTTTAATGCGATGTAGGAGCGAGACATGATATGTGAATTACAAAGTGGCCGTTTCGTACTCATCTATCCAGCTCCGTCGCGCTCTATCATATGTATTTCCATTTTACAAGTATAAGGACAATATGATGGATTGGATACGACTATCCTCACTTCTCTTGTGTGTTGTCTCTATGACAGGGCCTTTAGCGCTTCAACAGAGGCTCTGGCGTGAACAACATAGCTTGATGAACAGTGGAGACAAGCACTCTCATCTTAATAAAAAGAAAATGGGGCACGGAATTGCTGGAGGAATGGAGCACTCACCTATTCTTGTTCTGCAGGTCCTGCTTGTTGCCTCTTCTTTTTCGGATCAACCAAGTCTCGTATCTAACAGTCCCTCAGCTGTTGCGTGGGATTGTGGAATCACGAACTTTCGTCTGATTTTGTCAAGCATGACGCCCACATCTTCAACAGTGTCAACCGCCTGTCAACATTGGTCGCAAACTCATTCACTTCTTCAAAAGGACTGTGACTTCCTGCGTCAGTTGGGGAACGGAATTGCTGGAGGAATGGAGCACTCACCTATTCTTGTTCTGCAGGTTAGTTTCCTCAGAGGTGATCTCTCGTTTCGGAGCGATGATGTTTGTCTTGTGGCGATTCCGTGCCCAGGGTTTCGCAAACGTTATATCTGCTTGCATTGTGTCATATGCTCATATATTAGTCGTTTGCTTGCCTTGTCAGGTGACATTGAACTCAATCCGGGGCCTACGGTATCATGTAGCTTTTGGCCGATATCGTTTCCTATATGCTCAGCGCTTCACATTTTGTACTCTGAATTTGTTTCTCCTTTCTTTTGGTTACGACTACTGTGCCCGGGTGATGTTGAGCTAAACCCGGGGCCTCCAGCTCTTAGATCACAAGACGAACTAATGTCAATCTTAGCTAACATACAGGACGACCAAGCTAATTTGCTCCGGGAATTGCACAAAATGCAGGAAAGCCAGAAAACCGCAGAGACTGCCCTTCGGTCTCTCTCTGATAAGGTCACGTGTATTGAGAGTGAGCTGGGAAAACTTCGTGATTTGTAATGTGATGTTGCCGCTGTTAAGACCTCAGTATCTGCATTATCCTCTACAGTCACTAATATATCGTCTCGTCTAAACGACCTTGAAGACCGCTCGCGTCGCAACAACCTGATATTCTTCGGCTTCTCTGATTCGGCAACAGAGTCATGGGCGGAATCTGAAAGGCTGATAACGTCTGTCTGTTCGTCCCACCTGAAAGTAGATATCACATCATATGAAATTGAGCGTGCCCACCGGTTCGGTAGGCACACACCTGGGAAAAACCGCCCCATCATTGTTAAATTTGTCTCAACCAAAATCAAGGATACCGTTATCAGGAAGAGTGGTGCGCTCCGTGAAACACTTTTCTGTTTCTCAAAACTATACTCTTTAGCTACACGGCGTGCTAGATCAAAGCTTGTCGAATATGGACGATCCCTTAATCAGCCTTTCAGGCTTCGGTTCGATAGGTTGTTTTCTGGTGACAAGTGTTTTGCCTTTGACTTTAGTTCTGACTGTGTGCGGGAGGTTCAGATATAGCAATCTGTGAAAGAAGTTGCACATGCTCCCCAACCGCCGCCACCTTCCAATCAAATATCCGTCCTAATTGCCAACATACGTAGTATTATGAATAAACAAGATAATTTACTCAGTGTTGTTAACGATTGTTGTTGTGACATCATTCTCCTAACTGAGACATGGTGACATGGTTAACCCCAGAAATTTGTAATCATGAAATTTCTTCTTTACACCCCAACTTTGTGCTTTACCGCCATGATCGTGTTAATCGTCGTGGCGGCGGTGTCCTTATCGCTGTTAAGCAGGGATTGCAGTGTTCACCTATTCATGTTGAATCTTCTTTAGAAATGTCTTGGGTTAAGTTAAGGTTAGAACATGTTGATCTGCTTGTGGGCCTGTTTTACTGGCCGCCAGATTCTGTGAATTTTGTGTCTTTATTCACCGATGCTTTGTCGATACTTGTACCCAACCACCCTAAAGCAAAGATTTGTGTAACCGGTGATTTCAATTTCGAGGGTATAAACTGGGCGATTCCTTGTGGTTCCTCTTCTGAGGAATCTAGTTTTGTTGATGTTTGCACTACTTTGGGTTTGACACAGCTAGTTTCGGAGCCTACTCGTGTTTCATCCACCACTGCCACAATTCTTGACTTGCTACTTGTCAATGACACTTCGATCGTTGGTCCTCTTTCCTTCCCTTTGTATCTGAGTGACCACTTAGCTATTCATGTGCCACTTCGTTTCTACCGCCCAGCCAGGAAGCAGCTTCGTAATAGCCTACTCACACTAGGCGAACAACAGCAGAACACGCAATGAAAAGCACGTGCTCGCAGATGTTTTGCATTTGTTCGGGGCCTTAGCACACTGGGAAAACAAAAAACAGAGAGCAGCAACAGTGCTGGCGAACATAGCTTTGCAAAACATTTCATGTTCTGCCCGTGCTTCGCAATGCACGCACACTGCACGAGCTCTCGTGAAAACGCGCTAGGAAAACGACGACGCTTTGGCGATGCGGCGATACTGCTGTGCTGTCTGGCTGATCATGGGCAACGACGATGGTGACATTTTGGCAGCACTTGCGATGTACAAACCAGAAACCAGGGACGACAACGACGAGAAACAACGACAACGAAGATGGTGCGTGAGGTCATGATTGCCGTGTGGTGCAGGGATGCTGTGAGAAACTCGAGAAGACCATGATAACTATTGGCGATGAACTTGGGCACACATGTGAGGAGCTTCTCCATTCCGTGATACTGTTAAAGCAGGTCACGCCCTTCCGTCTCGTGACTGAACCCAAAGAAAGGCTGCCCATCACGTTCAGGTACCTCGTTACAGGTAGGTCGAGTACAACTACTTTGCTAGGCGAAATTCTTCATGTTACCCATGTAAAATCTTCATACTAAGGTGAAACAGACCAGAGGACATCGCACGAAACTGAGACGGCACAGGAGGCTCTCTGGCCACTTATCAAAGTTAGTTGCAAATGTTCATCTGATGCAACCGCAGTTTGAGACACATTCAAGGCATATTTCTTCAATGAAGATGCAGTGAGTGGTCGAGGCTTTGCTGCAAGACAAGTTACAAGCTGCAGCTACAAAAACAGGTGCAAATAAATTGTCTGAAACAGCTCTTCTGAGAGAGTGACACCGTTGAACATGCACATACACCACATACCACATGACCGAAGTTTTCTCCTGGAGACGACAGTGGCAATAGATTTGCCAGATTTAATTTCTCTACGAGCTTGACCCACAAATTAAACGAAAAAGGGTTATTAACAAGGCTGTCCACAAAGTTCGCTGAAAAAATACTTCTTGCGGAAGTCCTACCCGAGGTCCTACCCTGCGGCACGTGCAGTATGTCGCCACACAAATGTGGGAGGACTCACCTTACGTGTAAATTTAAATCTCTACTTCCAACTTGACTTTTTTTTTCGGAAGCGCCTGGTGACTACTCCAACTGCGCTCTCTGGGAGAGCGGAAGGGAGAGTGAAACAGTTGGACGAGCAATGGGATGGGGGTACTAATTTTAGTAAATTACGGTCTTTTCGTCTTAAAAAAAATGTCATAGCTCCTACACATGTATATTCGACGATATATAACTCCCTAGATTTTGAGCAAGAATTTTATTTTATTACACTTTTTTTTTTTGTCGATGCAACTTCAAATTCTGTAGATATTAAGAAAATTCCCTAGGGCTCGCAACGCTGTACTGTGGAAAGCCGTGTTTTCCATCTCGAAAATCGAACAATGTCCGAAACACAGTTTTTTGTTCGGCGCACATGTTCTTCGTGCATGTTTTTGTTCGCGATTTCAATCACACTGGCAAAACATTTGCTGTCCTCCGATGTTTTTTGTCTGCTTCTGCAGTGTGCGAGGATGTTCGGCGAACGTGCTCTGGAAACATTGTTCGCCAGCAGTTTTGCTTTCGTGTTTTGCTCGTGCTTTGCTGCTGCTTCGTGTTTTGTTCGTCTAGTGTGAGGCGCCCTTAAGACGATAAGACTATGACAAAGCAGATTTTGAAAGAATAAATTACGAATTATTTAATTATTATTCATTCTTTTTGACCGGTGGTTGTGAGCGTTCGGTCGAGGAGAACTGGCCTCTTTTTCGCAACAAGATAAACGAGCTGACTGATAGATACGTTCCATCTGTTGTAATAAGAACATCTTCCACAGCTCCTTGGTATTCCAATCGTCTCAAGAAACTTCACAATAAAAAAAGGCGCCTCTACAGGCAAGCTAGACGTTCTGGTACAGTTCTTGCGTACGCAAATTATCGTTTGATCTCACACGAATACCTTAGGGCCATTCGCAAGGCAAAACGTGATTTCTATTCAACGCAACTGACCTCTATGCTGTCGAGCAATCCTCGTAAATTTTGGGAAACCATGAATCCATCTTCACGGGAAGCCATTTGTCTAACTTATCCCGATGGTTCCAAAATGTCTGACGCCAATTGTGCAACCGCTTTCAATGAAGCTTTTGTCAGTGTTTTCTTACACGATACGCGTCAAAGTTTCCCCCGGACTCCCACATCCACCGAATATTTAAATCCCATGTCCAAAATAGAGGTATCTCGCGCCGGAGTACTTAATCTTATTGATTGCTTGAAATTATCTCACTCCTGTGGACCAGATTCCATTAAGTCCAAGGTACTCAAAAACACCAAACAACCTTCGTCACTTTTTTTGTCGTTCATTTTTACGCAATGTCTCGAACATGGCTACGTGCCTCAGGACTGGCGACAGGGCAAGGTCGTTCCAATTTTTAAGAGCGGTGATAAGTCATCGCCTCTTAATTATCTCCCGATCTCTCTGACTAGTATTCCCAGTAAAATCCTCGAACATATTATCTACTCGGCTATCTCATCTCATCTCGAACTGAACAATTTCTTTTTGGCTGAACAACATGGTTTTCGCAAGGGTTTCTCTTGTGAAACCCAACTGTCGCTATTTACTTTTGATATTAGCTCTAACATGGACAGAGGTATCCAAACCGATGCCATTTTTCTTGACTTTAAAAAAAGCTTTCGATTCTGTTTCGCATCCTGGCCTCATCTACAAGCTTTCGTTACTAAACCTTGATCCCCACGTGTACAACTGGATTGTGTGTTGCCTCTCTAATCGAACACGGGCTACCATTGTGAATGATTCCCTTTCTGACTTCCTTCCTGTTACTTCAGGCGTCCCACAGGGATCTGTCCTCGGGCCCCTGCTATTTCTTATTTTCATTAATGATCTCCCGCATTCCATCTCATCCTCTATCAGGCTCTTCGCTGACGACTGTCTATTGTATCGCCCCATACTGTCCTCCTCTGACCAAGTGGCACTCCAGCAGGACCTTGTGGCTCTCCTTAACTGGTGTGTTACTTGGGGTCTTCCTCTTAATGCTTCCAAGTGTTGTTATATTCCCTTTTCACGATCTAGGTCACCACTAACACATCAAGATCACATAGGCCAGGATGTCATCCGTGAGTCTCATACTTACAAGTACTTGGGGCTTCATTTCTCCTCAAACCTCCCTTGGTCAGATCATATTCATACCATTATTCGCGATGGAAATCGCAAACTTGGTTCCATCCGTCGCCACCTTAAACTTGCTCCACCTGAGGTGAAACGTCTTGCATACCAAACACTAGTCAGGTCGAAGTTGGAATATGCATGTAGCATCTGGGATCCTTACCAGTCAACACTTGTGGACCTTCTTGAATGCTTACAGAATCGGACAGCTCGCTTCATTTTATCAGACTATTCTTTTCCGTCCAGTATTACATTTTTAAACGCCTCTATCGATCTTCCTCCTCTTGTACACCGTAGGAAATACTTTTGTCTGTGTTTATTCCATAAATTCTATTATACCGCAACCACTCGTCCAGGGTACATCACTATGGCCCACCAGATCTCCTCTAGGATCGATCATGCCCATAAAATCGACCACATTCCATGTCGTACATCTCATTTCCAATTTTCTTTCTTCCCCAAAACCATCAGTGCTTGGAAGGACCTTCCCCAGTCTATCGTAACTAACTCCGACTTTTCAGTTATTCGCAGCCAGCTAGCTGCCAGTTTTGGTGTCTAATTTCCCTATCATCGCATATGTTTTCTTAACGTTTTCACATAAATGTTTTGGTTTCTGTTTTTTTTTTTTGCAAAGTGTTCATTTGCTTCTGTTCTGTATTATATACTTGTTGATGTAACCCCCCCCCTCACACAACGCCCCCCGAGTGCACGTGAGGTATTGTCAGAAATAAATAAATAAAAAATATTTGAACTTAGCCATCTCTTTCTTTGTTTAGGAGGATAATCCTCCTTAACAGAGCGGGAAGGCTCACTCTGCGACGGCGTATTGACGGCAGCATGGCGTAAACTCTGTTGAAGGTGCTGGAGGGGCGTTCAAAGTAGAAGGTGTGTATAACACTTGTTAATCTGATTTGCTGTATATACGATTGTGAGTTACTTGCTACGGGGCTACGTACTACGGGGAACGGGGCGCAAACGTGAGCTGTTGCAACATTTAAATTAATGTGACTGGTCTGACAGCCAAACAACGATATTCTTTTTGTTTGGTGCCCCCGCTCTGCAAGCCAAATTCGAGAATGGTGTCGCCCATCAAAACAACGCCGATGAAGTGGACGTTTCCCAACGTGTGAACGGACACATAGAAGACTGCCGTTCCAACTACAACAAAGGTTGAACGATTGAATAACAAACCTTGCCTACACCTGTCCCACACATGTTTTGTTCGGTCCTTCTGGCTTCTTTCATACCAGCTGATAGCTCGGAAAGTTTGTTGACAGTGATAGTAATTGAATGCTCCTATGACCTACTTGTGGTAGTAAAGTGCTGGACAAAAGTTTACGAAACACACTCTGGCGCATTCCTTCCTCAGAATGACACGCTCGCAACGAATGGTATACCATACGGACTTGCAAACATGTGACTGGGTTACCTTGGCATATGTCTGTAAGTCCGTACGGTCCCATTCGCTGCTAGGAGCTCCCACATGCTCCGGAGCCTGTTCCGTAAACCTTTCTCCAGCTGTATACATGAATCCGCCATGCCAGTCTATCCCACTTTTAACTCACCATACCGCTTTGTGGCTCGACAAGTCTGGCTCAGTCTTTGACATTATATGTTGCTCATCAACAAACCTTTCTTGTAGTTGAAGGCATGCACACTTTTTTCATACAACGCAACTAAACTTAAGTTGTGTCATGCTCTTTGTGCACTGGTATAGCCTTTTCAGTACATGCTTTTTTTTTTACTTTCATAACTCTCCTCAAGAGAAGAGACAGCCAGCATTTATATTGCTCATTATCGAAACTGAACACTCGAAAGCTTTTAGTCTAGTTCCCGCACCAAGAAAATGCAGTGATGGCCGTCACACTCTGTGCTCCAGAAGTTGAGCACGATTTAAGTAATAATAATTCAGGGGTTTACGTGAGACAACTGTGGCAAGATTTAAAGCTTTAACATTATTTTGTCGCTTCGAGTTTAGGCTTTAGTACTTCTTTTCCTTCCAGAGGACATCTACATACGTTTTCTGCGGTGGCAACACAGTGTAGATCTATAAACTGTAAAAACTAAAAAATGCATATGCAAGCTTTACATTCATTCAATCAATTATATCATGCACATATGTAGAGGGTATTTATGGGGCAATATATCCTATGTTTGTGTCTCTTTTTCAGACAGCCTAAAGTTGGTGTTCATGCAGCTGTCGCAGATAAAAGCCCAAAACAAAGAAATGCTAGCTGTCCTGCACACAATTGCTGCAGACGCAGCATAGGTACCTGTTAGAGACCACTGGGATCAAATGGCTACTGAGAGAGATGTTGCAGAAATGGAGGAGCTCCTTCGGAATCCAAGTGAAAGAAAAAAAAAATCGTGAGTGACTTATTCTATCTGGCTTCGTAATAAGGTTGTGTATGGCCTGGTTGTGTTGACAGGTTGCAACTCTATCTCATGTCGGAGGGAGCACTGTAGCTGATTTTGTGATGGGAATGCTTCGAATGCTTATGACAAACGAACTTGCCAACAGCTACAGTTGGGTAGGACAAAAGGGAAAGAAAAGGACCTAGTGCTCTACCGCGCAATACTTGGTAAGAGAACTGCCACACTGCCCTTGAAGACAGGTTATGCATTTACAATATTTGTATTGTTTTTTTCTCAGATGCATGTTCCCTATCATAACGTGAGGAAATACGTGTGGCAGATTACAAGGAGGTTAAAATGGTCATCATGACGTGGCTGAAAAATGCCAAATCTAGAATGAAAAGGTATACCGCATTACTTGCTCGTTCTGTGTAATTATAACATGGTAGAAGGTTGTGTTTTCCTAGCAAGCTGCCAATGAGCTGTCAAGGTTCTCACAACTTTCAGCAGTTAGTAGTGCAGTGTGATAGTTTTTAGAAATGGAGAGCAAGTGAACTCCATACAAGTACTACAAAAACGAGCGTTTTTGGTGCTGCAGCTAATGTAAGGCTCACCTTCTACATGCAGCTGATGTACTAGTTACTCATTCCTGCACAGTTTTGCTGAACCTATTGACATTGCAAAATTTACACACACACAGACAAGTGCAATGGCAACTTTTTATATGCATCTTCTCAAGCCTCAGGTTGCACTTGAGGCTTTCGAGAACGTGTACTAACATAGCATACGTTTTACGTCTGAAATAATCGTGTACTTTTCAGTCATCTTTTCATTTCCAACAGAGAGGACAAGGCCGAATCGAGCTAGTGTCGCTGGACAGTCACAGGACCTGGGGGGACGACATCCCGACACCGGACAGAGTACAAGCTTGAGGTGATGGTAGTGCAGTGGTGGTAGTGTTCTTTCTGTATGAAGCACCCTGTGTTTATCGAACTCGTATTGACCCTGCCACGCAATTTTCAGCATAACGATTATTCGTACCTCAGGACATAACTAGACAGAAAAGTAGAGAACTCCGACTTAATATAACAAAATAACAAGGATCACTCAGACGTTTCGTCCGTCGCACGGACGAAACGTCTGAGTAAACCTTGTTATTTTTTTATGTTAAGTCGGAGTTCTCTACCTTTCTGTCTAGTTATGTCGTCTCCCAGCTTTTGGAGTATTGTTACCTCAGGGCATATAGAGGAGTGAAGTGCCACAATCATGCATTGGCAAGCCAGCCTCATGCTAAGATTTTGGTGTCAGTTAGTTTGTGTAGCTGTAATTTGTATAGCCATCCACTGCGATAAATGTTATTGCGGGACCATCCTGTTACAGAACGGTTGAGTGTATAGCGTAGCTGAACAGGTACTTGCCTTAGCCATTTTCTAGTTCGATGTAGTCATGCCCAGTCATAAGTAGTACTTGCTACGCAGGATGCCTTAATACTCACTGATTTTTAAAATTATGGTAGCACCACAACTGACATCTTAATGTCTGCTTTGTGGTCTCATTTTTGTGTTGAATAGATTGGGGTGGAACCCTTTATTATATTTTATACTGTGATATATCTGTGAAAAGCTGACTGAATAGGGACAGTGATCGCTGTGATACTGGTACGGAGGTGTTTTGTGCACAAAACTATGTGCATGCATCTGGGATATTACATGTGATATATTTTACTGCTGCTTTCCAGCTTGTACTATACCTGTAATGACTTTGCTATAATAAATAAAGCGCTGTCCAAACGCCCTGGTCCATCGCTTTTTGCTTACGTGGGAATTCGAAATGTTATCCTACTTAAATCCTCATCAGCACATGAAGTAGTGTAAATGAAGCACATACGAAGGTTTCTTCAGGGCCACATGAGTACTGCTAGAGGGGGCTGAAAATACTGCAAAGACGTCTATAACCCGTATCAAGGACAGCCTTGAAAGGTGCTTTCTCGACGTTCTGTAGTCGTCTGCAAGACGGCTGCAAACACGTCTTCAAGACCCTGGGAAGCGTCAACTTACGGGGGCAGAGGACGTAATTTAGACCAGATAGAAGACATCTAGGAGACGAAAAAGTGGTCGTGGGGAGACCTTTCCTCAACGTTTACAAATCGTTTTGTGCTACAAGGGAACATATTTCCCCGTATGCGTACGGTCAAAACACCTGTCTAACAGCCGACCCCTCTGTAACCCAAGTGGGATAGTCCTAACTTTATCTCGTGCAGGGCGAAGCTATGCTTAGGTAAACATTGCAGCAGTCAGTACTTTTCTTCCGGTGCGAATGCATTTAATCGCGATATGCAGTGTTTTCCGTAGATGTGTTGCCAATAAACCAGAAGACCAAACCACAGCGGCTGCTCTCTATATGTTCCAAACGGTTCAGACTAACACAGTCAGAATGCCAACCGTTGTCAAGAACTGTCCACTTGTCTTGTCAACTTGTGAATGTCTTCTTATAGAAGAAGATGAACATGAAGTTCTTCGCTGTCCTCTTTCTTATCGTTGTCATCACCGCTGCCTCAGGTATGTGCTTACGAAACTTGGTTAATCATTTGAGGCGTCCGGTGTAGTGAAAAGAGATTTGCAAAAGAAATGAAGAAAAAAGGTCAAGCCTCCAGCAAAAAGCTCTGGCTCCCACCACTTAAGCCTCGAAGGCGGCAAAACTACATTGCTACGGCATTGTGATTGCACTGTACCTCAAGCCAAAGAATTCGGGTATACGTGTCCGCGACGTAGTCATCATGAGCGTGTCTTTTTGCGTGTCATGGGTCGTGAATATGACGCAGCATCATGAAATTTTGAAATTATGCACAAAATAAATTATCATCCTGCTCTGCGCTACTGTATATTCAGTGCACTGAGGCTTTCATTCGCTTGTAGTTTGAGTGTGTGTTTTATGAATGCCTGCTACGTTGTGTCTGCTGAAGGACAGTACTGGGATATGTCGAGCTCTAATGTGTAGCTTTTTCCCCATCCCCGTGAGCATATGTGATATTTGATGAGCATGAAATAAGTGAAATGAAACTAAATGAAAATCATGAGCAGCAAACCAGTCGGGGAAATTGATCGCTGTTACTTGAGAAGTTGCTTTTTTTCCCTCACCAGTCGGTTGTCCCAAATCTCTTTTACCGCGATTTTACACGCAAATTAGAACTATTTCAGGAAGGTTCCCTGTCACACGCATGCTAGGGTTTGGAATTAACAATCTGTTAGACTGCATCGCAAACATAACCTCCCTGTCTGCTTCTGTTTCACGATGCCTTTAATACAGGGTGTTTCACCTAAAGTGACAAAAAATTCTAACTGTCGACGCACTCGCCGGAGGATTGTGGACTTTGGGCAATTACCTTCTGGGAACTTTTGCGAACTTTCGGATGGATTTGAACTTTTGGACTTTGCGAACTTGAACTTTTGCGAAGGCTTTGGGTAATTTTTAATTGAGGGAAATTTAATTTTCAATTAAACTTTGGAAATTGGCAAGCGAACCTTACCTTTTTTAACAGGAATATGAAGTCATCCGCGGATAATCACAGACCCAACAAAAACTATGTGCAGTACTCCAAGTGAAATACCCGAAAAAAGTAAAAGTTACGCATTAGCCCCGCCTGTTGACTGTGGCAAAGACTAGCGCGCGGAAGATGCGTGAGGAGGAGGACGTGTTTCCGCCTCTTTCTTTTCCCCCTTTGACTTTGATGCTGGTGACAACAGTGTTATATCACAAAGAAGGCAAAACGAATGAAGGCGGGGACGCTTCCTCCTCTAGACGCACATTTCGGGCGCGCTTCTTTGCAAAAATCTAGCAGCGTAGTATTTACAAATTTCTTTCGACTGTTTCTGTTGCGATACTGTGCATACTCTTTGTTCAGACCGCGATTATTGTTGGAAGACTTCATATTTCTGTAAAAAAGTGAGATTCGCTGGCAATTTTAAAAGTTTATGGCCACGCCATTCTTGTTTTGCTTCTATGAAGCCCCGTCAGAGGGCACATCACACGACACTTCCGGTTTAAGATAACCCGAGCGGGGATGGGGTGCTTATCAGAGATATAAGCGATGTGCTTGGGAAGCGGGGGGACTCTTTTCTTCGAGTTGCTTTTCTGGATGCAAGCCGAAGCTTATCTGAGTTGTTGAAAGGTGAATAAACCCGCTATGTTGGTTTGAATCTCTGTTGTTCTGCTTGTTCCTTCGTGCGGAACGGACGGGCTGACGCCCCGCAATTTCCCGCAATTAAAAATTGTCCAAAGCCTTCCTGAATGGTGGTAAAAGTTTCTAGAAGGTATTGCCGACAGTCCCAGCATCCTCCGCCGAGTACTTCGCCAGATAGGAGTTTTTTATCGCTTTAGGTGAAACACCCTGTATTATAATGTGATATTCGTGCTAGACACAGGCATTTGTGACCAAACATTCTGATCAACGACTGCACATTATACAGATATCGTGTGTGAGACGCCATGCGGCTGAGCATGACTGATGAATGCAAGGAATATCCTTCTTGATGGGGCTGCGGGAGGTAGTTAGTCGCTTGGCGCGAATTTTTTTTTACTAACCGTCCGTTGTAGCCGAATGCTTGTCGGTGGCTCCCGGCGTTCACCAGTCATGTTCGCTTATCATAAACACGCTGTTGTTGTTTTACCGCTATGAGGCGTTGTCTTATCGATCACAATGTGTAATTAATTAAAAGAAAACTGGGAAGCGTACTGCTTCGGACGTCGATAGGACACTCTAGTACAGGAGCCTTGAGCGTGAGCGACATAAAGGAAAACGATGCTTTCCATGCCCATCAAGACCAAGATTCTTCTTGTAGCATGAATGTTCTCCAACTCGCAGATATTTTGCCACCTTTATCCACAGCGTGTGTTCGTCTTTCCCTTCCTAGCCCAGTTTACTCCTCCCGATGAAGATTACCCCGAACCTCGTGGGTGAGTATATCTGTGCAATTGCGCACTTGCATGTCGCAGGAGGTCTCAGCAACAAGTAACAACTGCTGAATGACAGCCTGTTCCTTGGATCCTCAAGGGTGCTTCTGGTCATTCGTATCAACAATATTGCTTACATGTAGGAAAACCATGTTGGGGAGATGTTAGGGAGAGGGGATATCGTCAAACATTTAGGCGTATTAGGGAGAATAATGTGGATTAATCACTGGCAACAGCACTCTGAACGCTTGTTGCGTAAGAGTACGGAAATGTTTTTCCTTTTTTCTGCTTTTTTGAGAAATCACTGGACCTAGTATATGCAGACCGGAATGTGTTCATACGAACGGAATATGTTCATGACTTGCACTCTACATAGGGAACTCCCTAGCATAACACGGCCTGCACTGAGGCGCCATCAGAATCGCAGTTCGCATACCTGATCTGATGAAAATGGGAGGTGCACGCGTTTCGGTGGAAATTAGCTGTCACAAAAAGATGCGCCCCCTCTCTCCTAACATCGGAAGGGGTAGCTCAGCACTGTAAAAAAAAAAAATATCAGTAAACTTACTCACAGGTGACTGCTAAACCTGCTGCCGAAATATGACGTCATATTCGCTATTCGTTTGGAGTGCACACTTCGCGCTCCTCTCTAGGCGAAACGAATGGCATTTACATTAAATGGATATTAGTCTGCGAAAGCCTAGATCGCAACTATGTAGTGTGCACTTCAAATGGATTTCGTCCAGCATACAGATTACGGCACATAGGCAGGCAACAGAGCCAGCAGTCACTTGTGCAGAAAATTGCGGAGCTGTTTGTTACAGTGTGCCATCTGGATAAACTCTAAAAACTGAACATCACTGGATAGCACGCTCTGGGCCAACCATTGCAACAGATGATAGGGTTATCTCTTCTGATTTGAGGAGAGAGGTACGCTCTTTGTGTCACTTATCGTGTATCCAAATTGACACCAAAAGGCGTACGCCCCGTTGATCTTTGAAACAGAGGCGATAACCCTGACAGTCGTGGCAATGGTTGGCGCAGAGCGTTCTATGCGGTGAAGTTTTGGAGTGTAGTATCTGGGGGAATGACACAGCTATAGCAATCGCTACCGAAGCTACGTTCTGCGTTGACTATCTAACAGACGTGCACTCCCCTCACCTGGAATGAAATCCGAAAGCTGTGCCTATAGCTATAGCTACCGAAGAACAGGCTCTACACAGACTCTTTCCCGGGTGATGTGATCAGCATCACACAGCATTGAAGTGTTTCAGGTTATATTTTACATCAGGCGGAAAAGTTTGCTCCTCCGATGTTACTTTCAAAAATCATGTCCCAAAATACGCTAAATACATCTCCTATCTTTTCAGATATGGTCACTCAGGCCAAGCCCGTTCTGGCACGTATAATTAAAAATACGTACGACACTTTCTTCTTTCCGATTTCCTTCTGTAAATTTTGCAAAACCAGAAAGATCTACTTCCTTCACCGTGTCAATTCAATGACACGCCATTTAGTTCAGCTGTCTTGCCGTCCTTTCTGGCTGACCTTTCCTGTGGATATAAATAGATCCCCCCCCATCACTCACGATTGGGTAAATGAAAACGATAGGCGTTTTTACTCCAATGATGAAAAACACAGGTGCAAGCTACACTGCAAAGTGTGTAAAGCCCAGAACATAAATGCCGGAAGAAAATTCAGGGTGTGTGAAACTACCTAAACACGAGCGCTGGATGGTGTAGGCAAAGTTGGTTGAAACCTATTATGGTAGAACGCACGTCAGACAGGCACTGACTCAGACAGCCTTGCAATGGGTGCGAATCTAATGGAGCCATGCAGTTGATACGCAGGCAATGATGAACGGCGAGGCTATCCGACGTTGGCGTCGACTGAATTCCAGCAGAAATACGCACAGGCCGAGAAGAAGCGCTCGCAATCACACAGGGTTGAAACAGGTAACCTCATCCCATATTTAAGTAACCGATAGTATCGTATGGGAAATAGACTACGAGCTGCTAGAACATCTCTGCATAGCCACTTCATCGGTGTTCGCTGCGACTGCAGAGAGTGAGACTGACACTGGAAGCATGCCCGCTCGAAGCAAAATACAAGACAGCGAATGAGCAAGTCTTTTCGGACGCACTCTCAAGATTTGGAAGCGAAGAGGCGTTTCGAGAACAAGAGAGAGAGAGAGAGAGAAAAACAATGTCCGTCTAATGATAAAGCTGTCCTGGGCGTACCGCTACTGGTAGCCCTGCATACTACAGAGTCTACCGCACTGAATGGATGAGATTCTGAGTGACGCCATTCAGTGTCGAGTCGTTGGTTCCGGTAGCTACGGTAACTTGACAGTTCTATGGCCGATGGCAACAAAGAAGACACTATGACTGAGGTGCTAAGAAACTGCATGACACAGAAAACGATCTGACCGTTACTATCTACAGCACAAGCAGTAACACGTGATCTCCGGCTGTCGTAGTCGCCCTAGGTTTTGGCCACGACCATCTCTATAATACGCGACCATAACACTCGGCCGTTCGCCTATGGGACTTCCGTCCGCTCCTCGAGGAGTGGAAGTGCCGTATTTACGCGCGGAGCGCCCGCCAGGGGCGCCACTTGCGGGACCCAGGAGAGCGTTTGTTGTAGCTCAGCTGCGTACAATACGAGTGGTCCTTGTGGTTAATTCTTCGTGCGTACATGTTTGTATTGTCGCAGGTTCTCTGCTCATGTAGAGCTAAGAGATCTGAAACTAAATACTCAAAAATAGGCTGTGCTCTGAAGCGTAGGTGGCATGTAAAACTGTGAAACTCGCGCACTGTGTGCCGTACATCGTACACATAAACTTGGCAGCAGCACCTTGTGTGTTGGGCCAGTTATCATGCGTTTATGATTGTCAGACCCAAGCGCGTTCAGACTTTACGTTTCACGTGAGAGGCGTTCCGTGTTAACATACAGGGCAGTTACAGAGAATGGGTGAATGCGACCGTAAGAAGAAACTGTTCCTGGCAAAGAGATGACTGACACCTGTTACGACGTCCAACAGAATTTGTTGTATAAGCAAGCACTTCAGTTTTAAATCAGCAGTTGCGTGTTTTGTTCTCCTACTTATTTACTTTTATTATATTTATTTATTATTATTATTATTATTATTATTATTTATATTTATTGTATTTATATTATGTTATTTACTGCGCTTATTGGTCCCTTTTTATTTTAATTTCACACTTTTTTTTCTTCTTTTGCGGTTTGCCATTACAGTGCTCTGCTAACCTTTATTATGCTGTTCTGATAGAAGCCACTCTGAGAATTTTTCTTGACGGTGGCTTTTCTGCGACGCTACCTTTTGGTGCCTTTTTTGTGTTCGTTTTGCACTTCTGGGAGATGGCTGTGTAAACTTCGTGATCACTAAACCTAGGTACCGTAGCCACGGTGCCACGTCCGAGAATTCCATTGCGTCATAGCGCTCTTGCTCAATTTGTTCATTTCTGTTTCCGGTATGAGCACTCCGCTCACGAGGACGGGAAGCTACGCACTTCTGTTGCGCACTCGTTACTAAGTCATACCGAGATCGGGCGAGGAAGGGGCGAGGAAGAGGCGAGGACGGAGTGAAAGGATCTCCTCATATTCAAAGTGAACTAACTCAGTGATACGGGAGCGCAGCGTGAAGGAGTTTCGACAGACATGTTTGACACCCATAAATCTACATTTCAACCACGATTTTGTGTAATATTAGGGGGTTTGATTCACAAAACCGACTTCGCCTACATGGTTTTCGTGTGTTACCGTTTTTCCGTTATCTTACGTGTGGGGGATGTGAACGTAGATACACTCTTAACTCGGTACCCTTTAGTAAAGGGTAAAAAATCGCAATATTTTACCCTCTATTTCAGATGTTACCAAGTACCCTCTGAACAGTACATTTTATGAAAGTTACAAAGACACCCATTAATTAGAGGTTACGGCCTTCAATCGAGCACCTGCCCGTAAAGGTTACGCCAACGTGCGGCTTTTTATACAGGATGTTTATTTTTATTCCCAACAGAGTAGCGCTCATTTGGCAGGTGGGTTATGTGAATTTTTTCAAATTAATCGATCCGTAGTTACAAACACATGCGTCAGGAAATGTCGAAAATGCTTGTAACTACGGATGGGTTAATTTGCGAAAATTATCATAACCCACCTGCCAAATGAGCGCTGCTATGATGCGAATAAAAACAAACACCCTGTACGTCGTGCGGACATCGACAGATATTTTCAGAACACACCAAGGTACCAAAATGCACCAGCAGAAAAGGAGATCTGCAGATATGTATATTACAAAAACAGAAGTCTATCTAGAGGTCTTGTATCACGCCTGATGTTGCGAACACCTGAAAGGCCACATGCTGACACATTGTGCACAAGTGCGATTCTGAGGTGAGGAGAAGCGATGGTCGCTTTACCAAAGATGTGTGGAAGGAAATCTTCTAAGTCAGAAGCAATGCATAAAAGTGCGAGGAAGCCAGCGAGTCAGAACTGTTGACCTATTTTTGCTAAGCTGAACAGACCCAACGAAATGGAGAATTGCAGCAGAAAAAAATTTATTCCACATTCGGGTTGCAGAGGCGAGCGCAAAACGCCGATACAGTATTACATAATACTCACACAACATCGAGAAACATGAGTGTACAGTAACGCAGGGGACGCTATACATTACTGCGTTATCACGTGCTCGTTATCAGCGCGGGAGGCGCTCTGGGGCGAGTTTGTGAGGCACTGCGTTGAGCTGGTGACGGCACGTGAACCTGCATGTGGGATCCTGGGAACAAAAGTTGAGGGCATTGGGAGCAACATTTACGGAACCATTAAATATGTTATTTGTTCATATACTGCTTTCTGATGCGCCCTCCAGCGACTATATAGCAGCAATTACGTAGGAAATGTGCTCTGACCGTTACATATATGGAATCGGAGGCTAGCCATAAGATAACACTCGTTGTCGTTGCGCCATGAAACCCCTAATTATCATCATCATCATCAATATGGTAAAACTTGTTGCGTTGTGTGCCTCTATTTGCAGCAATGCAGAGCTTCCATCTGTATTTAGCAGCAGCGTGGACGAAAGAATGCTTTCCTTAATTGCATCCCTAGAGAGCACAAGGTACGCTGAGAGAACAGCGTAAATCAGGGAAGGCGTTCACTCCGCGACTGAGTCTTAGAATATCGTGAGAATACAACAAGTAGGAAGCTGCGAATTATAGATCTCGATGGATATATCAGCAGCTCGCCAAGTGCACGCCGGTGTATTGACTTGGCGACCAAGTAAGAGCAGAAAAGTAGCAAGCGTAAGTGGCGTTCATATGCAGGACCGCAAAACGTTTGCCATAATAACAACAAACATGTGCTAACAGCTCTTTCTGTCAAAATAATGCACGTATACATAGCACAAAATGTACACTTACCCAGTGTATGAAGCGGTGTGAACCAGGGCTGCGGTGGATGACGTTCTTTTTCGGTTATATATTCTTTGCAATCTTTGCACTCACTACACCTTCCCCTGAGAACACCGAAAATATCCTTGTTTGGTAGCGACATCTCGCATTTCGGTTGTTCCTGACTATGCTATGATAAACGCGAGGAACATTAACGAGCAAAACCACATTTGAAAACAGATTACACCTGTCAACGGACGCAAGTTGAGCGTTCCGCGTTTCAAGGAAACCGTTCTCAGCGTGGCTAGACCAGACTCGGCTACGCAGCGAAAGAAACTGTGGGAATTGCGGAAATCTTGGTGGTTGCGGGATTGGCAATGGTTTTCCACCCTGTAGAAAGAAACTTGCTAACAGTATGCCGGACCGCAAACTTATAATCGTTGTTCATACAGCATTGATAATATGTAGTCGACGCAGATGACGCTGAAACAGATATGGAATAAAAGCGTACATGTAGATTCGCAACTGTCGTCTCGAATGGGAGGCTGAAACGTGTCATTATGCTGCAAAACAGAAGGAAAATAAACGACAAGAACCTAACAAACAAATAGTCGTTGGGGATTTTGCTTAGAAGTTAGTGTCAGAGTAAATGGTACATTTATAAGTTACAGAAAGCTGTTTTTCCGAGACGTAACTTCTATACACTCTTAACTCGGTACCCTTTATTGTAACTTTTAGCAATGTGTAACCTTTATATAGACGTAGATTTCCAAATATCGTACAGGTTACACGACCGATACCTCTATTTAGAGGTTAAACACGGCTTGTAACGAGACACTGGAGGAGCAATAGAGGTTACTTCGGTGTACCCTTTATAGGAACGTTGTAACTTCTAAACGAATTTCACGTTTCAATTTCCTTCGTTTGTTTTTCTTGCTTGTTTTCAGGGTAACCTGTATAAAAGGTACTGCTCAAAAGTCAATGTGTTCTCGTTCAATCATACAGTACGAGAGTGTGGGATAAGTGTGCGTTACATTATTGTGTCTCTGCGTCTGTACGAACTGCGGATCGTGTTCAGAACTGTGAAGAAAGTATAAGTGCCAAGTGACGGAACTTTATCAGGGTATTTCTACGGTATGTTCACTACAAAGTTTACGTGGTTACGTTTTTGCTGGACAGTCTAGGAACACTAATCACAGCACAATCTGTCTCTCAAACACGGTTGAACGGTTCAACACAGTGTGTACGTGTGTGTCTTACGTCCGTTATTTGCTTAGACATTTGTCATTCTTGTGTTTTACTTCTTCATGTGCTTCTGATTCACCATAGCCGCGTCCTGATGTGTCATTCTGACATATCAGAAAGGAATAGAAATGTTTTCGGCGTACTGGAGAGGAAGTTGCAACAACGTGAGGACCGCAAAGATTATACCTCCTTGAAACTGAATGTCGTTCACCACAGCTGAAGTCTTGGTATTGCGACGTCCTCGTGCTCTTGCCTCAACTGTAGTTCCAGGTTTGCCAATTAAATAATACATATGCTCCAGTTGCAATTATTTCTTTCTTTCCTTTGTTGTGCACGTGAATCTGTACATGTAGTGACCACTCACTTTTCGCCACTGGATGCCCTTAGATGAAGTACGTATATTATAGCCATATGTTCCGAATAACAGTATGCTTTCTGCACTGATGAAAGCTCATTTTGAGCACCATTTGTTCCGTAGCGTCTGTGAAGAGGCGAGCCTCTCAGAGACACCCATGCCTGGCGAAACTGTAACTTCTACGTCGGTGTGGCGGTTAGGAGGCAGTAACCTCTATTTATAGGCAATCTGTGTAACGTTTATAGAGGGTATTGCCCATAGGTTACAAGGTAACTTCTGAAATAGAAGGTAAAACTTTTGAAATTTTTACCCTTTACTAGAAGGTACCAGATTTAGAGTGTAGCTATTGTAAAGACAAGACTTCGGTCGCTTTTAACGTCTAAATATACGTTACAGTGGTGTAACCTATAAGAAATCTCGAAATCTACGTCTATATAGAAGTTACATGTTTCTAAAATTTACAATAAAAGGTACGGGTTCAAGAGTGTATAGCGATACAGTATAAGCAATGGAGAGTGACAACGAGTATAATAGATATAATTACACACTCACGTCATACATGTTGCTAATTGAAAGCGGTCCCCATGGAACCAAGGATACTAAGGGGACCGACTGACGTAATCCTTAGAGAAGACGTGTCTAAGTTCTCCCGTCGCCATTTGTTACGGAGATCCAACCTCCACGCACGAATCTTCACCCCCTTAACATTGGTAGTGTTTCGAATACTTGCGTCATGGGCGTTCCCATGGTTTTTTAAAAGGGGGAAGTCCTTTCGGGCGTGGGCAACCGTGAATGGCCCTCCTCTACCACCATTTTTTTCTGGAGGCTGACGTTGTGGACAGTGACGGTGTTCAGAGGTTTTTATTATCACTTCTGGGAATAATCATTACTCCTATGCCTAAAGAGCGCACTGTTTTCTTCAGCGACCTTGAATATCCAGGGGCAGCCACGGCCTCCCCTTGATCCCCTCTCGGTACGCCCATGACCTGTGCCGAATATCCATGCATCCCCATATCTCACTTCCCAGTCCTCTTCGCAGCGTGTTACGCAACGTGTTCAGATGAAAGTTTTTATTTTATTTTCACGTTCAATAGACGGAATAGGATCGCATTGCAGTTGGTACACGATTTGTTATCTTATATTAGACAGTGTAAGTATACCTCTGATAACGTAACCGTGAATCTACCGAACATATCGGAACCGATGGCAGCGTTCGTAACACAAAATCTGATCAGTTGATTGGATGCGGTAGACATGCTACTTCGGAAGCCACGTTATCGACAGTCTACGCTGACTATTATGTTCTTTATCGTTCATTGTAGCACCCAGCAAGCTGTTCCTATTGATCTTTTGCAGGAGCGGCATTAAGACAGGAGTTGCAATCGCGTAACATCATCGTGTGGACCTGCAAGTTACTGGGATTATGTTGATGCAGGGCTGAAGAACAGTCTCCGATGAAGATTCGAAAGATCAACGGAAGAAGTAAATAAACGTCGCAGTTTATGTCACATCGTCTCGTCTGTGTCCCCGGCTTCCCTCCCCGCTTCTCTTCCCCGCTTCTCCTCCAGCACTGGGGTAGAGTATCGCCCTCGGGGATGAAAGTCCCCACCCATCATCCTGATTTAAAGTTGTTGTTTGTCGCGTGTGTGCATGCTTCCAGAGGCTCCAGAAAGTGCAGCTAAGGGCAACCACCACCGTATCGGGCCCTTGGAGCATTCTTTCGCACACTGGGATTGGGCAGGTGTGTGATACTTTTTTTTTAAAATGCGATTGCCCTCCCTTCAGGAGGTAAGAAATATTTGATTGACTCCGAAATGGGAGAGGATGATCAGTGACGAAACCAATATAACAACCCAAGAAGCACAATGTACTGAAAGTCGAGTGCAATAGAGCTGGACGGTATGTGTCTTATCAATGTTCTTCAGTTTCACGGGTATGTTCAAGGCCTTCCACTTACCAGTACCACCCCCAGTGCACTGGACTTTCAGTACATTGTGCTGCTTGGGAATGTCTCGTTCATTTTCGGGTGCGCGCTCGCGCTTATCATATTCCTGTCACCAATAGCGAAATAATAGAGCAGGGTCTTCTTCCCATCCGGAAAGATGAAAAGGCGCCATCGACGTGCTCGAACTACTGAAAGTATTTCCATTCATAGAGGTTCCTTTTCCAGCCTTGCGTAGCATGAGCGGGTTCTGGGTGTCCAGCCGTCGAAATGTTATACTGTTAGTATTGCATTTGGGATAAGGAAACGGGGGCAAATCCATCTTCCCCATGTGATGGCCATATACAACCCCTCCCGGAATATTTTTCGGTATGCGATTTCCTATGCATTTCTATTACATCAAAACGTCTGTTTTGGATCATAAAATATATGAAACCGGGGACCAAGGGTTTTCAAGACCCCCTCCACCACCTCCAAATGTTTATCGACAGCCCCTATCTTTTTGACAGCGCACTCCCAAGAAGATAGGGATCATGTTATTTCACCAGGTTTTGCAACACCCAGACATGCTCGGGATTCTGGATAAGCTACTATAGGCGACAGCAAACGCGCAAGACAAATAAAATGCGCCCTACGCAGAAATGAAGATGATGCACCCCCTTGTCTTCGCCCCCTTGGCATTGAGACTGAGCACGTGTGCTTTAGGTGTCCGATCAGGTTCCATCAGCAGTCGTTGATGTAGGTCGCACAATCCGCACCCAGAAAAAAAAAAAACAATCTTATTTTATCATGACGATTGTGGAGTTTCTTCGTCAGGGCCGGTACCCTACCCCACATACGAGGTGTGTTCAAGTCAAACCGGGACTCTTCGTCTTTCGCAACAGTAAAACGCTCTTGGACGCGAAAAATAGGTTTTATTTCTCGATATATTCCCCAGCTACACTGACAGACTTTTCCAAGTGTTTGACCAGTGCTCCAATGCTAGCAGCGTAGAAAGCATCGTCAGTGCGGCGCAGCCATGATCGGACAGCATCCTTCACCTCGTTATTGCAGCTGAAATTGCGGCTCCCGAGGGACTCCTTCAGTGGCCAAACAAATGGAAATCACTCGGGGCGAGGTCTGGACTGTAAGGGGTGTGCGGCGGTATCTCCCAGCCCAGTTCCTGTAATGTGCATATCATGCGATGCGCAGTATGCGGGCGTCACGCAGGAACAGGACTCTCTTGGTGGCCAAGTCCTGCCAAGCTGCGTCGGCACCCAGCGTGCACTAACTTTCCGGAACTGAAGATGTTCATGGTCAAAGTTCCCAGAGGAAGGTCAGTATTTTGAGCAAGTTCGCGGCATGTTATCCGTCGGTTTTCGAGGACCAGGGGCTTCACGCATTCAGTGTTCTCAGGAACAGGGGCACTGGACTCTGAGCCGCCGCGACCGGGATCATCCTTCACTGAGGGTTGCAGGTGAGCAGGTGTTGGAACTTGAACTTCTGAAGCTTGAAAGAGAACACAATCAGCGTCCAAAGAGAATGATGTGAACTCACTGTGCAGTTCTAGTGAAAGAACCCAGTTCTACACTGGGTTGCCGACACTAGATGTATTCCATGCTTTGCACGACTTCCTTGACGCAGGAGAGAATGGTTGCATGATTCCACGTCAAAGAAGTCATGGAACAACGCGTCCACAAGTAGGAAGGGTGCGGAAACTCTGTACGAGAAACGAGTTGTTTCTTGCACTAATGAGACTTGGTTTAGGGCTGTTTGAGCAGGACCTCACAGATCGCTTTGCGATCCCCCAGGCAACCGTTTCACGTATCTGCACATCCTGGTTAAACTTTATGTACGTAAAGCTCGGGAAACTGCCTCTTTGGCAGTCTCGCTCAATGGTGGATCAGACAATGCCAAAGGTATTTCAAGGGAAGTGTCAAGCTCCCTCGGTCTCCAATCTAGTACTTACTCAACGTACAAAAGTACTAACGCATTCAGAGGTCTGATCGAAATAGCACCAAATGGACTAGTTAGCTTCGTGTCTGAACTTTTTACGGGGTGCACATCTGACAGAGAGTGTGTCCTGAGAAGTGGGTTCCTTCAGCTCCCTTTGCAAGCAGGAGACTCTGTTATGGCCGATAAAGGTTTCACCAGTGCCGACATCTTGCAGGAAAAAAATGTGCACTTCAACATTCCCCCATTTCTTCGTGAACAGGAATTTTCTGCAGCACAAGTGCATGAAACAAAGGAAATTGCTTCCTCATGCATCCATATAGAACGGAGAATTCAACGCGTGAAGGCCTTCCATATTTTCGACAGAGCTGTTGCACTAAGCCTTGAGTCCGCGTTGAATCAGATGTGGACTGTTGCAGTTGTATTGACCAATTTTCAAAGCTCTTTGCTAAGTGACGAGAGCCCTTACATTTAGTCAAGGTACAAAGTGTCTGTCTTGGTTGTACAAAAACACACTGGACAAATGCTGAGGTAAAAGTACATACTAATATCTCTTGGCAGTTGTCCGGTATGTTGTCTTCCTTATATTCTCCTTATATATGCCTTTGTTATGTTGTCGTCCACTTATTGCGGTCATCCAAATGTTTACCGCAGTCTGCCGTCCCAACCTCGAAGTTTGTTCTGAATGTGTATGAATGCAAGTTTCCACTCGCAATAATTGCAGAAACCTTTGTATTAGGAATGATGAAATTTTACTGAACCCCGGGACAAGCAAAGCACAGGTGATCACAAACACATTCCCGAGAATGTTTTTGTGATCGACTGTGTTTCAAAGTTTTTCCATGTCTCCAAGCTTTCAGTCAAATTTGATCATGTATCACCAGTTAGCCTGCATTTGGACTCTTATTCACATTATCAGGAATTTTTACTTGCCGCCGTTTTTAGTGCTAGTTATTGTACTCTTGGTGTAATATTGCGTTTAACTGCTGACTTTAAAAATCCCTTATGTGCTTTGTTCAACTCTATCATCCTATTGTATGTGCTAAGTTGGAATACTGCTGGAATACTAGTCCGTCCGTCCATCCATCCATAAAAAATAGGCAGAAAATAAAAAATAGGCAGAAAATAAAAAATAGACAGAAAATAAAAAGATAGAAATAGAGTGGAGAGAAACAATTTATTCGAAAATCAACGATGCCGCGGCGAAGAAGCCGCTCCGCAACACCCGAGTGACCAGCGCCCGCCATGTTGGTAGTTTGCACCCAGCAGTTGCAGAGATCGACGACAGGTGGCCACTTAGTTGCAAGGCATCACACCAGATGGCGCCACCATCATAGCTCTAGACGAGAAAGACAGAGAACAAGATACTAGCGGCAGGTAAAAATGACAGCACTGCTAAACAAGTCTAGGCATGCGAGAGAAAAGGTCTAACCGCTACTGCTAAAACAGCACGGAGAAAACAGTACACATCGGGGAAAAAGGCTTACGGGGACGATCGCTTAGGCCTAACCTCAACGTCACAACACTATGCAGCTAACACAAGGCGGGAACCACTGGGCACACATCGCTAAACATGCGTCAACAGGCTTGCTCACCGCAAAACAAGTCTAAACATGCGAGAAAAGGCTTAACACTAGCACGGTCAAATCACTCGTTGGTCACCGCTAAACACGGCAAACATACGAGGAAAGAGGCTTACGGGGGCGATCGCTTAGGCCTAACGCCAACACTACGCAGCTAACACAAGGCGGGAACCACTGGGCACACATCGCTAAACATGCGTCAACAGGCTTGGACACCGCAAAACAAGTCTAAACATGCGAGAAAAGGCTTAACACGAGCGCGGTCACCGCTAAACACGGCAAACATACGAGAAAAGGAGCGCGTCAAATCACTCACCTTTTCCCCCGCGGCAACTTCCAGGCAGAAACTGAGCGAGCGCGGAGAACACACTTCTGCTCTCTACGAGAGCCAGTCAGAAACTGAGCGAGCGCGCGGAGCGCACGTCCGTCTTCCGCGACAGCCCGAGAGAAACTGAGTGAGGCGACGCGCAGCGGGCGGCAGCTATGGATGCGCGCGCGGCCTCTGCTCCACCCGTCCGCGCGCGCGCTCCTAGCGCCCTCTGCGCCGCCCGCGGGTGTTTTCGGTTTCGGCTCTCTGCTGCGCGCGCGCTCCTAGCGGCGACAGGTGGCTTTTGAGTTTCGGTTTCACTCTTGCGCGCGCGCGCGTTTATCTCTATAAAGGCAGCGCGCACCGCGCTCGCGTCATCACTACGTGAAGATGTTCAGCTACCACTCTTTACAAAATTGTTCCCGCACCCACGCTTCTTGGGAAGAAGTGGAGAAGGAATGTTTCAACAGCGAAAGTCCCCGCAACGAGCTCGTCATCACCATCATCAGTCGGATATGGAGAAAGATGGTTTTACTATGGTTACTGGAAGGAAGCGCAGGAAAGCGACGCTTGGTACTGCGAAAAGTTCTACTGTCTCTGTCGTCCCTCGTCATATCAAGCCAAAGGCCCTTTTCGTTTCACGGCTCCACCCGGGCACCACAACGGAGGACATCTGTAAAATGCTTGAGCCAGTCCTGAATGGTAAACAAGTATCATTTAAGAAATTGAAAACTAAGTTCGACTCGTATTCGTCGTTTTATGTTACGTGCGATGTGGGGATTTTTGATACTGTCAATTGCCCTGATAATTGGCCGGAAGGATGCCTCATGCACGAATTTTTGGCACATTAGACGCGACACGTATTCTGGACAGTAGTGCATAGCTACATATATATATATATATATATATCATGAATTGCTGTCTTTATTACCAGAATGTTCGTGGGATGCGTACAAAAAGTGATGAAATTATGTGTGAAATCTCCTCAAGTTGTTACAATGTCATCTGCTTCACAGAGACATGGCTCAGAAGCGATATCCCGAGTACGCTGTACTTTCCTTCCCGTTATGTAGTCCACAGAAAAGATAGAGATTACGCTAGCACAGGCCAAATCTTCGGAGGTGGTGTCTTAATTGCCACGGACAGTAGCCTGCGACCTGCAAGAAGATTCGACCTTGAGAGTGATATTGAATGTGTTTGGATCGAAATATCTATTTCTGACGGTTTTAACCTATTACTGGGTAATTATTATTTCCCTCCTGGCTTTTGCAGTGAGCGATTTGTTGCACATTTCGATTCTCTGATGTCGAAAATTGATTTCACGAAATATCGAGTCCAAATGTTTGGTGATTTCAACTTGCCTGGGTTGAACTGGGAATTCGGCACCATAACTAGTTCTGACACAAAAGTCGTACATAAGTCAACATATCTGTTAGATTTTATAAGCATGTGTGGTTTCAGCCAATACAAGATGAATTGTAATCGTGCTGGTAATATTCTTGACTTAGCTTTGTCCACATTTTCGGTGGAATCTTTGGAACTGGCGAGTATACCCCTTTCTCGTGTTGATGTATACCATATTCCTTTTTCGATTAATTTTTCAGTACCTCGCTCTAATAGGGTTCAATACGATTCTACGTGGTATCGTTATAAACATGGTGATTATCTGGGTTTATACAAGCACCTTAGTGAACTATCTTTTGACAGTGTGACACTAGACCTGAATGCCGATTCCGCAGCTGAGAAATTATCAGGCATTGTGTCAAATGCAATTGATATGTTTGTTCCAAAAGCGCAGTCAAAACGACGCAGACACCCTGTGTGGTTTTCTGCTGAGCTGAAATGTAGTTTGAAGCCAAAACTCCACTTCCATCGTATGTTCAAGAAAACTTCTTCTGATTACTGGTATCAAAAATTTAGCTGTGAGAGAGCAACTTCGAAGCGTTTGTTCAGGTGTGATAAAGCACGGCACGAGGAGTTTGTGGAACGAAACCTTCTTACCAATCCAAAAGACTTTTGGAAGTACGTTCGTGAACATAAACGAGACAACCATAACCAGGTAATTGCCTTGAGAGAACAATCATCTACAGTTGTAGATCCAGATAGGGTGAGCAACATTTTTGCAGCTCACTTCAGTTCGTGTTTTTCGAATACCGATAAGAGTGAATACGACTTAGATCGTATTAGTGATTGCTTTACCATCCAGCCTGTTAGTGAGGCCGACGTTCTTTTAGCGATAAAGAAATTGAAACCTAAGTCGTCTTGTGGGATAGATAGAATCCCGAACTTCATTGTCAAGGGTTGTTCCGAACTGCTCGTGCAATCACTTGCTCACATCTTCAATATATCCTTGTCTTCTGGCGTTTTTCCTGAATGCTGGAAGACAGCTATAATTGTTCCTTTGTACAAGTCAGGTGACCCTTGTTTGGTGAATAACTATAGACCAGTTTCATTGCTGTGTGCCTTTTCAAAAGTTTTTGAGATCATAGTTCACGATAGATTATACACGCATTCTTGTACACGAATCTGTCCTGAGCAGTGTGGCTTCATGAAAAGCAGATCTGTCGAAACTAACTTATGCTCTTTCTTGAATTACACATCTCCACTTCTTTGTAATCGTTATCAAGTTGACACGGTATATTTTGATTTCAAGAAAGCGTTCGATCGAGTTAACCATAAGCTGTTACTTTCAAAGGTTTGTCAGTTTGGATTGTGTAATAGATATTGTCAATGGTTGAAAAATTATTTGTTCGGAAGGAGGAACGTGGTACGAGTTGCCGGAACTTTTTCCGTTCCGTTCGAGTCTGTATCTGGAGTACCGCAAGGAAGTAACCTAGGTCCTCTCTTATTTTTGGTCTTTGTAAATGATCTTGCCGGTGTCGTGAAACATTGCCAGTTGTTAATGTTTGCTGATGACGTTAAGATTTTTCGTTCCGTATCTTGCTACGGCGATCACCTGTCCATTCAGGAAGACGTAAATGCAATCAGCGACTGGAGTTACTTAAACGGCATGTCTCTAAATGTGAAAAAAACCAAAGTTGTATCTTATACAAGGAAAAAATCGACATTACTGTTTGATTATGACATTAAAGGCGTCCAAATAGAGAGAGTGGAAACCATTCGTGACCTTGGGGTCATTTTCGATTCGGCACTGAATTTCAACAACCATGTGTCATTCCTGTATTGCTCCGCAATGAGAATGACGGGCTTCATTTGTCGCATATCCAAGAATTTTAGAGACTTTCATACTGTTGTCTGCTTGTTCTATTGTCTAGTACGAAGCAAGTTGGAGTTCGCATCCGTCGTTTGGAACTGTCTCTCTACCACACTCTCAGATCGCATCGAAAATGTGCAAAAGAAGTTTGTGCGAATTATTTACGATAGGTATTCACAAAGAAAATGGTTTTATGAATACAATCACCTCCTTGCGAAGCTTAAGATGACATCACTGAAGCAACGTCGTTATATTCGGGATATGACTTTCTTGTTCAATGTCGTGCATGGTAAAATAGATGCTCCTTTATTGTTAGCCAGTGTCGATTTTCATGCGCCATCTAGACATTGTAGAGTTCATCGTACTTTTTATCCACGTTTTTGTCACCCGTCTTCTCCTTTGGCGCGCATACAGTGTTGCTTTAATGACATTGAAAACACTAGTGTGGACATTTTTGCTAATTTTACTTTATTTTTATCCTCTTTGTAACTTTTTTATCGTTTTGTAAGTTAATCTTCTTTCCGTGCACCTCTATGTAGGCTCACGCTGTTGGCGGGCACGTGAAACTAATAAATAAATAAATAAATAAATAAATCACTGCTTTTCGCTACGTGATAGACATGGTAGGCTTTGGCAATATAGGAGAGATCTCGCCGGGGCCGCTGCAGGAGATGGTGCGTCGGATCTACGCCCGTTACAAGAACGTCTGCATAACGGTTCCTGACGGACCCCTGGGACTAATGAGCGAATTTGTGAGCTTGTCCAACGCAGAATTCAACTACATCGCTGCAGACATCGTGGACCTTCTCGCTCGTGCCATCGCTCATATTAAGCACGCCCTGCGGAAGCAGCGACATTTGCAAGCAGTCTACATCGCCAATTTGGTCATTGATTTATTGAAATACCGATTGGTTATTGACATGCAACGCATTAAACAGTCCGAATAACTTTGACGAGACTCTGTGTGTTCTTTCACTGAAACATCTTTATTGAATACAAACAAAAGAGTTGGTCAATAGATGCCTGCACCCTCCCAGCATGGATCGACTGTCTCTCCTCGTCTATACTTCTCCAGCAGCTCGAGCTTGTAATCTACGAAACGCTTCATTTTCTTTGTAATCTTCCCACTGACGGTTTACAGACGTAAGGGTATCGTCTTGAGAATCGAGCGAAAGTCTCCCTCGCAGCTATCGCCGTGAATATAATCGCGTAATCGCAGCAAGTCCCGATACATTCGCGTTTGCACAAAGGTGGCAAACCTCTGCTCGGGCGTCATCATGACTGAGACGGAATGAGAGTAGACAACCTTTATTTCTCGTTACACATGAATTAGGCTCCAGCTTTGGTTTCGTAGCCGGGAAGGCAGCCCAAATACGGACGAAGGCTCGAGTCTAACCAATGGCTGGGGTTTCTCGACCAGAGTCCATCGCAACGACAGGTAGTCAGTTGATCGCTGATTCGCAAAAAGAAGGTCTTTGGAGGAGGCTTGAAGGTTAGGACCAGGGGTAGATCTCCCGTCAGTAGCCATTCGTAATCTGCAACGAAAGGAGTGTGAGAAACGCGTGTTTTTTTTTTAACTCAAACACACACACGTACAATCTTCTTCAGTCACAGAGTGACACTGATGGTCCATCTTCTCCACCTTCCTTCAATAGTCGAAGTCCTTCGCAACGTACGTCGAACGGTACCGTCCGACAGCCGAGAAACGGGCGAATCAATCGGTCCGTCCAATGCTTTTGCTCTGAAAAAATGTGAACGATTATAGAACGTATTAAAAAAATAACGAGGAAGCGTACCTTTGGACCACAATCCACCACAATTGGTGCAGAAGAAGCGGGCGCTGCCAATCTCCCGAAATATGTGAGGCGGGAAAAAACCGACTTCACGCGCAGCAAAAGTGTTGTACACTGGAAACGAAACTCCTCAAACATTTCGGCGATGATGACGTCATGGGTATTACTTACGAGGATCTACCAAGCTGATCATCATGGAATGACGATCGACCATTCGCTTCGACATTTATAGTAAAGCTTTGCCTCTCACTCTCTATGACGTCATTGAACGTGTTTGAACATGTTAAGACGTGTTTGAACATGTTTGAACATGTTCGGACACGGGCGGCGAACCGTCGAAGTCGCCCCTGGACACACTCGTTCCTCTCTCTTCCTCTTTATGACGTCATTGAACGTGTCTGAACCTGTTTGGACGTGTTTGAACATGTTGTGACGTCACTGAACATGTCTGAACATGTTTGGACGTGTTTGAACATGTGACGTGTGTAGACACGAACCCCGCAATACGAAAAACGTCACGCAGTACGAATTAGATTGGTGGTTAGTGTGTCGCGCCCAGTGTAGAAGGATCCTGGGTTCGAATCCCACTCTGGGTCTTCTTGTCGTCATGTACAAGTCGTTCAAGAGTGTTAGCTAGAAATTAGTGTAATGTTTTATTCAACGTCGATGGTATTATCATTGTCATATGCGACATCGCAAAAAGGCGCGAAAGACGGAAGGCGGGGTGGTCAAAGTACAGACGACACCGTCGCAATGCGAGGAGGAGGAGAGCGGTGTAGCGACTATAAAAGGTGCGCTGGTTCTACGACGATTGACAGGAAGACCACGAGGGGCATCCATCCATCCACGACACGAGGCGTTTCGTGGAGCAAAATGTAAGTTGACCGTCTCTGCTGTGAGAGTGTATTCTATGTATGACATTGTTTTTCAGGAACCGATAGCCGCTGTCACCGCATGACACTGAACACAGGAACTCATCCCATCCTCTCTCATCATCAATCTCAAGCGTTCCTCAACTGAAGGGAAAAGTGAGCATTGTTTCGTGAGGGGGAATCTCGTACTGATTTTGTTTGACCGCGGTGCCGCGCTGTCTCGTATGTCAGTACGACCCCATCGATGCCATGCTCGTGGCCGTAGAAAGAGAGCACGAAGCTAGAATAGAGAATCTCGGTAATAGCCCAGTCGTCCTTTCAGATGACGACGACGACGACAGAGACAGTAGTCCGCCTTTCGTAATACCTGAAACGGACGACGACGAACCCCTAGATGGACATGACAATGCAGACGAATTGCTCATGTGGGAAGGGGATCAGTCGTATGCAGATTTCATTCCTCTGTCTGGTAGGGTTCGAGATGAATCACCAGATGCAAGCCCAGAATTTCGAAACGAAGCTGAGCCTGTCCAGGGTCGTAGAATCGTTGAATTGAGAGAACACGTCGTAGAGAATCATCCTTCCGTCACGGAGAGACGATTCCTTCCTTTTTTTGTCACAAATGAGGCATTTGACGGAACGGCTACTAGGTACACGCTTCTCTGTTCCCCGCACGACGACAACGTCGACGATTTGCGACTCTATCTACCGAGCATAGCTCCAGTAATCACGCGCGTCCTCGAAGCATATCCCATGCCTTTCAAATTTTGTCTGTGCTCGAAGGCGCTCATGGTTAAGGACGGAGCCGACGGGTTGACTTCGCATCTCCTTCACGTGAACCTTCACATGAGAGTCGTTCATAACCGCCAAGAAATCGAAGGCGCGATAAATGCTGCCATCGCAGAGTCCTCGCAACGCGTTGAAAACTATACGAGAGAAGGGTCTGGTTTCACCTCGAACGACGTCCAATGTGTCGACTTAAAACTAACGCGCTTAAAACCGAAGCGGATTGGATGCACGATCGAGCTTCCCGAGCTGCTACAGAGAAAAACAAAGACTCTCACAAACGTCAAACTTCCGCTGAATCACGAAAACGAGTGTTTCAAGTATAGCGTGCTGGCAGTCTTACATCCTTTGAGGAGCAAACCAAACCTGCATGTAAGATACCACAAGTACATGAATCCTTCCCATCCGGAGACGCGCGTAACGTACTGGCCGCCCTGCTTCCCAGTCACTTACGAAGACATTTCCCTGTGGGAGAGAAAAAACAAAATATCCGTCTACATCTACGTGTTCGACGAGCAGACGAGTTCGATACCTACCGGACGGGTTCCCTGCACGCTCTATAAGGATAAAGTCCACCTGCTCGAGGTTAGGGAGCATTTCTATGGGATCCGAAAATTTAGCACTTTCATGGGACGAAGTGACTACTTTTATTGCGAGAAATGGACGTCCGGTTACGGAACGAGAGAGGCATTGCAGCAACACGAACGTCTGTGTCGAGACGTAAACGAAGTGATTCTCGAAATGCCAAAAGCGGGGGAGTGTGTCTCCTTCAACAAGATACAGTACATGCATCCCTATCCCTATTTCGCGGTGTTGGACACGGAGAGCGCTTTGGAAAAGGACGCGCTCGTGAAGGACGCCTCGAGTGTGCACAGGATGAGCTCGTATAGCATTGTGCTAGTGAGAAGTTGTGATGGGAAAATAATGGACGTACATGGCTATTTGGGACCCAACGCGGCAGAGAAATTCTTGCTCTCGCTCAAGCGATTTAGTGATCAAATCGATAGGTTGAACAGTTGTCCCGCGCCGTTGGTCATGAGTATGGAAGACCACTTTCGGCACGCGAGCGCTACACACTGCGAATTTTGTGGAATCGAATTTAACCGACATACGCGGAAGGTATCGCATCACGACCACACCCGCTTCGTAGAGCCCGGTTCTTCGAATTTTGTTGCGACGCTGTGTGATACGTGTAACCTTACGTGTCGTAATACCAAAGAACTCGTCGTGTGCGTGCACAACCTGCAGTACGATTTGAGCTCCCTTCTCCGCCACATGCACGTTCTAAATCTGGGCGAGCCGTGGATCTTAGCTTCGAGCTCGGAAAAGATAAGAGGGTTCAACATTGGCGATCTCCATTTCCGCGATACCACGCAGTTTTTCAACCTCTCCTTGTCGAACCTGGTGGAAACCCTGCTCGCCAGCGGTGGTGAAAGCGCGTTTCATTGTACCCGTCAAATGTTTGGTGACCGTTCCCGACGCCTCCTCAGGAAGGGCATTTACCCGTACACCTTCGTCGACAGTTTCGAAGCGTACAATTTGCCCGCACTACCGCCAAAGGAAGCTTTCAAAAGCGACCTGAACGACCAAGAGATCACGGACGAGGACTATCAGTACGCCCTCGAGATTTTCGAGTTGTTCGAATGTAAGAACCTCGGCGGTTACACGCGTCTCTACGTCACGCTCGACGCCTGTCAGCTCTGCGACGTCGTACTGTATTTCAGGAAGATTGCGCTAGAGACGGATAGGTTAGATATCCTACGCACAGTGTCCCTCGCCAGTTACGCGTGGAGCAGCGCTCTGAAGCTCACCAAAGTCAAACTCGAGCTCATGAGCGATCGCGAGATGTACGAAACGATCGAGAAGGGAATCAGGGGAGGCATTTGTAACAGCTTCCACAGATACTGTCGGGCTAATCACGAGGGGTGCGACGATTACGATCCCCAGCAAGAAAAGACTTTTATCCAGTACCTCGACGTGAACAGTTTGTACCCGTACGCGATGACTTTCCATCTCCCGGCAGGTGGTCTTGAGTGGGTGGATCCTTCGAGGTGGAGCGAGATCGATTTTCTCAACATTCCTCACGATTCGGAAGTTGGTTACGTGTACGTGGTAGACTTGTCATATCCCGAAGAACTGCACGCGCTCACTAGGGATTTTCCCCTGGCACCCGAACACAGGTGCGTGGACGAGAACGAACTCTCCCCCTACCAACGTCACCTGAAAGATGCGTCGGCGCTGAACGCCCCTTCCACAACGAAACTCTTGCTGACGTGCTACGACAAAGAACGCTACGTCGTTCATTATGCACTGCTCGCTCTGTACGTGAGGTTGGGCATGAAAATAAAACGTGTTCACAGCATCCTCTCGTTCCGCCAAGACAACTTTTTGCGAACCTTCGTGCAGAGAAACGTCGCGTTGAGGAATGCCGCGAGCACGAAATTCGAGCGACTTCTGTACAAAACCATGTCGAACAGCACGTTCGGTAAGTCGATAGAAAATGTGAGACGGATGAAAAAGTATGCCCTAGCCTACGACAAAGAAAGCGCGCTCCGAAAAGCTAGCTCCGTCGACAGTCAGCATTTTCACATTCTGAGTGATAAGTGCATCTTGTACGAGATGAAACAACGCCGCATCAAATGCACGCACCCCCTTTACGTGGGCTTTGCCATTCTTGAAATATCTAAAGTCCGAATGTACAGCTTCATCTACGAGTCGCTCTTTTCTCGCTTGACATGTCCAGTGCAATTGATCTATAGCGACACGGACAGCGTAATTTTTTCTCTCACGTGTGAAAGCCTGGAAGAGCAGCTGATGAAGATTGAGAGTGAGTTCGATCTGTCTTCCTATCCGCCGGACCACCCACTTTTCAACGACGAGCACGCGAATCAGATGGGGTACTTCAAAGACGAGACGGGGGGCGGAGTTATTCAGGAAGTCGTAGCCATCCGAGCGAAAATGTACAGCATTCTCTTGGCTGGGACACACAAACAGATCGCGAGAGCGAAAGGAGTTAAGAAAGACGTGGTGAGGAAACATTTATTGCACGAAGTGTACCGAGATTCTCTGTTCAATGAAAAGGCGGTCTCTCAGAAGCAGTGCACCATCCAGAGTATAAAGCAATCGATGTACACCATTTCGAGACTCAAGAAGAGCTTGGTCCCCTACGACGACAAACGCTATCTCGTGGATGCCGTACACTCCTTCCCTTATGGGAGCTGCGAATACGGTAAGCTTTCCTAGTGTTTTGACGCGTATCGCATTACGATAGTACTCCCTCTTTGTGCAGCACCGGAAAACCCGCAAAAGGGCCCGAGACCGTCGACGTCAGGCATCGAGTAACCGCGGAACAAAGAGCTGCACGCGCATGTAATCGAGAATAAAAGTTCTAGTCGAGACATGCTTCTCTCTTTCTCTCTCTCTCAGACAGGAGAAGCACGGGACATCGTGGCAGTGTGGTAGCGGAATGGGTGTACGAAAAGAATTACCATTCCGTCATCGTGCTGGCGCAGTGACCCGCGCAATGACGGCGCTGCGATGAAGATTCCCCTTTTCTGGCACGTCTGATCTCACGAACGCAGCATTACGAGATGATCAGACAAGGGAGGGAGGGTGCAGGCATCTATTGACCAACTCTTTTGTTTGTATTCAATAAAGATGTTTCAGTGAAAGAACACACGAGTGTCTTGTCAAAGTTATTCGGACTGTTTAATGCGTTGCATGGCAATAAACAATCGGTATTTCAATAAATCAATGACCAAATTGGCGATGTAGACTGCTTGCAAATGTCGCTGCTTCCGCAGGGCGTGCTTAATATGAGCGATGGCACGAGCGAGAAGGTCCACGATGTCTGCAGCGATGTAGTTGAATTCTGCGTTGGACAAGCTCACAAATTCGCTCATTAGTCCCAGGGGTCCGTCAGGAACCGTTATGCAGACGTTCTTGTAACGGGCGTAGATCCGACGCACCATCTCCTGCAGCGGCCCCGGCGAGATCTCTCCTATATTGCCAAAGCCTACCATGTCTATCACGTAGCGAAAAGCAGTGATGACGAGCTCGTTGCGGGGACTTTCGCTGTTGAAACATTCCTTCTCCACTTCTTCCCAAGAAGCGTGGGTGCGGGAACAATTTTGTAAAGAGTGGTAGCTGAACATCTTCACGTAGTGATGACGCGAGCGCGGTGCGCGCTGCCTTTATAGAGATAAACGCGCGCGCGCGCAAGAGTGAAACCGAAACTCAAAAGCCACCCGTCACCGCTAGGAGCGCGCGCGCAGCAGAGAGCCGAAACCGAAAACACCCGCGGGCGGCGCAGAGGGCGCTAGGAGCGCGCGCGCGCGCATGCGCGGACGGGTTGAGCAGAGGGCGCGCGCGCATCCATAGCTGCCGCCATCCGCCGGAAGCTGCCGTTTACGCAATGGTCCAGGGAAAATGGCGGGCGCCCAAACCACGTGATCCCCAGGAGCCACTCACAGCGTCTCCGCTGGCCAGCGCGGGAAAAAAGCTGCGGCCCAGTGCGCATGCGCAGACCGACCTCCTTTCCCTTCTCTCCTCGGTTTTTCGTCTCTCCTCTCGTCCCCCTTATCCCCCCAGCCTCGTCCGTTTGTCTTCGGCGCTTGCTGTCTTGCTGTAGAGCAACGATCATGCTGTCCCAAAGCAGACAATCAAAAAGCGATGCTGTATGACAAATCAACTTTATTTGTCCTCGGAAACTGCCTCGAAAAAGCTACAGTACATATCTTTTTACGTCTTGTAACAGGCTTCACTGGAGCTTTAGGTACTTCGGCATCGAAGGGTACTTCAAAAGCCAATGCTGGGCTATGTGCGTCGTTGTTGCCGATGGCTGCGGGAGAACTAAAAGAAAACAAAAAATATATTGATGATCCGTAACTCTGCACGGAAATCACTGCTATGATAGGCAATCGATCTTGATTTCGTATTTGAACACCAAGGCATTTGTCACGAATGTTCGTAGATCACAGTGAATGAACGGCTGCGACGCGCATGAGGGGCAACTAGCATAACCACACATAATTTGATTAACGGCATATCAGAAACGTACAAGTTACGGCAATGCACTGCACAATCAAACGCCGCTAACGTACCGAGTGACTCGTAAATGTTGTACGTAATGCACTTAACGTGATAAACCTGCATTACTTCCTTCAGTCACAAAAAAATAATCAAACTTGTCTTACCGTTCACCTGCAGTACGTCGGAAAGAGTGCAGACTTCCTCTCTGACGATTTCTGCGTCCTTTGGAGGTGCAGGGATTCCATCACATGTTCGTCTTCCCGCTGTTGTGATGATGAGGTGGATGTGCCATTCCGTTCTCACATTAGCAGTTCGCCACAATCTAAATCTAAAGCATTCAAAACCCTCAAACTACCCCCTAGCGTCTGCGTGCACAACGGTTGCAGTCCGAGAGAACACGCGTGGCCGAACAGACGTGATTCGTGATTCTCCTCCGTTCGACTGCTTCCGTTGAGCGGTTCGCGCGTTCGGATGCTCGCTCCTCAGTCAAATGACTCTCGCCCAATCAGCGCAAAGGAAACTGACGCCAGTTTTTTAGACCAATGAGCATCCAAATATTTATACATATATTGCGCAGCCAATCAGAGATCGTTAGCGTACGCGCGCCGGTGGCGACATTATTTTGGAGGCGGTGCGTTTCGCTTTAGAGCCGGCGGCTGCTGCCGCTGCGCGTCGCCTCACTCAGTTTCTCTCGGGCTGTCGCGGAAGACGGACGTGCGCTCCGCGCGCTCGCTCAGTTTCTGACTGGCTCTGGTAGAGAGCAGGCGTGTGCAGTAGAACTTTTCGCAGTACCAAGCGTCGCTTTCCTGCGCTTCCTTCCAGTAACCATAGTAAAACCATCTTTCTCCATATCCGACTGATGATGGTGATGACGAGCTCGTTGCGGAGACTTTCGCTGTTGAAACATTCCTTCTCCACTTCTTCCCAAGAAGCGTGGGTGCGGGAACAATTTTGTAAAGAGTGGTAGCTGAACATCTTCACGTAGTGATGACGCGAGCGCGGTGCGCGCTGCCTTTATAGAGATAAACGCGCGCGCGCGCAAGAGTGAAACCGAAACTCAAAAGCCACCCGTCGCCGCTAGGAGCGCGCGCGCAGCAGAGAGCCGAAACCGAAAACACCCGCGGGCGGCGCAGAGGGCGCTAGGAGCGCGCGCGCGGACGGGTGGAGCAGAGGCCGCGCGCGCATCCATAGTTGCCGCCCGCTGCGCGTCGCCTCACTGAGTTTCTCTCGGGCTGTCGCGGAAGACGGACGTGCGCTCCGCGCGCTCGCTCAGTTTCTGACTGGCTCTCGTAGAGAGCAGAAGTGTGTTCTCCGCGCTCGCTCAGTTTCTGCCTGGAAGTTGCCGCGGGGGAAAAGGTGAGTGATTTGACGCGCTCCTTTTCTCGTATGTTTGCTGTGTTTAGCGGTGACCGCGCTCGTGTTAAGCCTTTTCTCGAATGTTTAGACTTGTTTTGCGGTGTCCAAGCCTGTTGACGCATGTTTAGCAATGTGTGCCCAGTGGTTCCCGCCTTGTGTTAGCTGCGTAGTGTTGGGGTTAGGCCTAAGCGATCGCCCCCGTAAGCCTCTTTCCTCGTATGTTTGCCGTGTTTAGCGGTGACCAACGAGTGATTTGACCGCGCTCCTGTTAAGCCTTCTCTCGTATGTGTAGACTTGTTTTGCGGTGAGCAAGCCTGTTGACGCATGTTTAGCGATGTGTGCCCAGTGGTTCCCGCCTTGTGTTAGCTGCATAGTGTTGTGACGTTGAGGTTAGGCCTAAGCGATCGTCCCCGTAAGCCTTTTTCCCCGATGTGTACTGTTTTCTCCGTGCTGTTTTAGCAGTAGCGGTTAGACCTTTTCTCTCGCATGCCTAGACTTGTTTAGCAGTGCTGTCATTTTTACCTGCCGCTAGTATCTTGTTCTCTGTCTTTCTCGTCTAGAGCTATGATGGTGGCGCCATCTGGTGTGATGCCTTGCAACTAAGTGGCCACCTGTCGTCGATCTCTGCAACTGCTGGGTGCAAACTACCAACATGGCGGGCGCTGGTCACTCGTGTGTTGCGGAGCGGCTTCTTCGCCGCGGCATCGTTGATTTTCGAATAAATTGTTTCTCTCCACTCTATTTCTATCTTTTTATTTTCTGCCTATTTTTTATTTTTTATGACCACGATTATCCGGAAACGCACAACTGGTCTGGACGCGAGATAGACATTCCCCAATTAGTGTGATGGCTCCCTGGAGGGTGCTGATTAATGTGGGGGGTCCCAATTAGCTCTAATTGCTAATTAATGGCGTCCAGACGAAGATGTGCGTTTCCGGATAAACGTGGTCAGTACACCCGCCCGTCCGTCCGTCTGTCTGTCGTGGATATTAAAAGTTACGAATATTTTTCGAACGAAAATTTACTTAAGACTGGAAGAAAGGGTCACCCGCGTCGACGAAGACGTTTCGGCAACACGCCGGGCCGCGTTTCTCGAATGCCGTACCCGAAACCGAACGCGATTCTGCACCCAACGCGTTAACGCAGTACCGCACGCGAGCGTGTTGCTTTTTCTGGAAACGAGTTCGTCGAGTCTTAAGTAAATTTTCGTTCGAAAAATATTCGTAACTTTTAATATCCACGACATAAAGAATTCTCATTATGTTATAGTGTATACAGAAAATATCAATCCATTCGATTAAATTCCCTGACATCGTGAAAGAGTGCTCGTCAAAGTGAGCGACCTAAAGCTTGCGTATTGTGAAATTACACATTCTACAACACTGATCATAAATCGCAATACCTGTTCAAATTGTAATTAAAGTCTTACTGATGTGTGGTAGCCACCACTTCTCCTGAATGTGAACCGATAAGATTTAGCAATTAAACCGCAATCAAATATCTTCTATAGTATGTGTGAGTATATGCACAACTTTTTAATCTATATCTTTAGAAAAATGCAAGAAATAGCGTGCAGTTTCGACTTTGAAAATTTAAAGAAGAAAATGATCTTTAGTGTGGAATTTGCGTGTTACAACGTTATGACCTAAATACTTATAAAATTAAAGTATGGCCTTTCCATTTGTAGTGCCCAGATGCTATGACAATAAAATAGTGTAATAGTTTTTCTGTATGGTTACGGGAAAAGTCGGGTGTATTTTGTGAATTGGATCTACGTTTATGTGTGACCTGCGCTGATCTGGTTATTATAATTAATATAACATATCTTCCATTGTGTTTATGCATAACACTCATCTTCGTTGTACATTGGTTAAGCACTTCTGATGGCTGTTGTGTGATCCGCTTCTCCCAAAATCTGATTGCCACTTGGAAATTATTTCATATACGTTTGTGTGCCGTGTGTTACGAAGACTACGTGATTAGAAACGTAGACTTGGCCTGTACGTCGTGCTCGTAAAATCTTTCGTTTGCATTGTGGCATCTGATAATAGATTCGCTTTTCGCGAAGGCTTCGTATTATCTCCCACGCAGTGAACCCCAATGCGATTGTAAAAGTTGTCGCGAACGACCCGCCGCAATCAGTTATCTTGCCTTATTTCCCGTTTTTGCCCTATCTTGGCCCCCACTGCAAGCCTTGGACGGCTCCTTTTTCCTACTCAAACAATGGACAACCCCAAGCAGCACAATGTACTGAAAGTCGAGTGCAATAGGGGTGGACGGTATGTGTCTTATCAATGTTCTTTAGTTTCAGGCGTCTGTTCAAGGCCTTCCACCTACCCGTCCACCCCTATCGCACTCGACTTTCAGTACATTTTGCTGCTTGGGACTGTGTGGACGAAAATATTTATTTGTTCCGCACTCCAATTGGGTTGCTTGTCAAAGAGGCCTTTTCTTCTTTTACTAAGTCTGGGATAGTGCATCTGATTGAGAAATATACATGCACTGTGGAATTTAATTCATGAAATATGATGAGTTTTCACATGAGATTAGTGATCCTTTTTGTAATCATAGACTGATTTATCATGTCTCTAAATTTCAATGACCGATCCTTCTCCGGCAATTCTATCGTTCGGTTGTTGAACTTGTACAGAGTGTAGTCGAGTAAAACATATTTGGTGGTCAGGTCTCATTCCATATGAGAATTCTTACACAAATTGTGGAATATTCGTTTCCTTGGCGATCACTGTTCTCAGTATAGCCATGCTAAATGTAAGGTGTTTATCATTATAATGATGACAAAGATTACATTTATTGTTTCAGTTATACACTTGTTTATTTCGATAAATTACAGTTCTATTTCAAACTCTGAAGTTTTCGTTTGTTGTCTTCATTGATGAATTCCGGAGACATTAAATAGTGTATTCTAATTATTGGGCGCTTGAATCCAGCGTTGATTAACGCAGGCATTATGTTGTCGCCGTGTTTGTATTGCTTCAACAACTTGCACTTTGTCGCGATGAACTTGTACACTCTCTTATTGATGTTTCCTTTCTTTGTATGAAGATTCTTGAATGGCGTACAAGAGAGTATTAGATGAAAATCGTCCGGTGGTCCACCGCAATTGATATGTTTGTTGAGTTTCAACAGGTGATAATACATCAGACCTTGCACAACAATATTGAACTTCTGTTGATTCGGCATCGTTGCAGAGACGGGTAGAAGAAAATAATTGCGTTGCCGTGGTAGTGGAATATATCACGTGATAAGATTTTATGTACTTTCCATCTCAGATATGTGTAATTTCAACAAATCCGTAATGAATCGTGCGATATAGACCGCTTGTATATGATAATTTGATCCGACTGCTTTGTTGATGTACGCAATGCCCATTGCAATGATTACAATTACATCTGGTCTAGTGTATTTCAATTCTTCGTTGGCAAACCTCAAAAACTCCGCCCTCAATCGCAAAGGCCGTTCCGACGTTGATGTGCAGATATTTTTATAAGTATTGTAGATTCGGCATATAAATTCTTGCACCTTCAGTTCTGTAGTTTGTACTATATCTCCGAATACGACCATGTCTAGGACGTATTGAAATGCAGCGATAATGAAATCGTTTCGCGGCTTCTCGTTTTCGAAGCAGTTTTTTATCACATCTTCCTATGACTTATGGTATCGAGTACAAAATCTGTCCATCTTTTCAAAGTAGAGCAATTGTCTCTTCTGTTTTCAAGTGCACGTCTACACTTAATTAAAAGCATATCTATGTTTATTTTATTGATTAAAATTTTATTATCTGGTTTAGAATGCCATAATCTCCACCTGTCGTGAGAATTATTGTTTGATTTTGTTTCAAGTATTCACTAGTCTGGTACTCTATGAGTTGTGAACTTACTGCCTGAAATAATTATTCTCTTGCATTTGCTTCAATTGTTCACTCGATTGACATAAATAAGTATCTCTAAGGTTGGAATGCCTCATAACTCTGAGTTGCATTTCACATTTGATATTTCTGTGTGGTTCATTAGAAATTTCTATTGCAAGATATTACAAAAAATCGATGTAATTAAATCGTTGCTACCAATTAATAATTTGGACTTTCTCTGCATCTTCAATAACAATATCGCATCTCTACAAACTTAGCCGACTTGTCAACCACCTTGACGAAAGATTTCCGTTTCAGGGAAACGATGCGAAAAGATAGTGACCCCAGCGAATGATATCGACGTCTATTTGCGCTGCACAATAAAATATATCGCCTTTGAACTCTCTTATCTGACCTCTAGAGCGTCCCATTTGCTGGACGAAGTAATATAACCCCTAACCCTTTGAGTGATAAAGCATGCGCGGTGCTATGGTCACATAGATAGAGACATAAAGTCTCCCGGCTTTGAGGAAAAGAGTGAAAACAGTGCATATTTTCTTTGTCTTGGATATTTCCATCAAGGTTCGTAGTGTTTGTTAGAATGAAAATTGTATATTGGTCGATTTTATGATGGTTCAGTGATTGATTATTTTCCTCTGTTGATGTTTACGTGTCGCCGCGTGTTCCTCTGTTCTTCAGCGTTAAGTCTGTGCTATTTCGCCATTGATAGATTGATTAGCTATTATTTCCTTATGTGTTGGATGGTGCGCAGGTTTGGCTCTCTATTAATTGTAGCTGATGATTGTGTTGTTTCTCGTTATTTCCTTACGTCTATGCTGTTCACTTAATAGGAAATTAAAAGTTGAGTAATGTTGGAATATGAAACTGAGATTCCCTATTGCGCTCGAAATGTTATGACAAATATTCACGCTATTGCAAAGATGGTTCTCACGTCTCAGACTTTTATAATACAATTTGTAATTTGATTGTAATCGTATTGATTAAGAATATCTTCTTTGTAGTGGTATAGATTTCATTTCCTCTTGTCGCTCGCGTTCCTTGGTCTTCCATACATCTATCGGCATCCGTCTTCAACAAATCAGGTCAGATATCACTAGATCTGGTTGTTGGCTAGGAGCGTGCTATATGGTGAAGCTCATTTTTAACATGTCTATTTTCTGATGAGTATGATTTTTTCTTCTGATTTACTGAATGATAGATTACTATGTTGTTTTGATTAGGAATATCTTCTTTGTATTGGTATAGATTTTATTTCCTCTTGTGTTCGTGTCGTTCTTTATTCTGTTTGTTGGCTAGGAGTGTGCTATGTGGTGAAGTGGAATATCTTCTTTGTATTGGTATAGATTTTATTTCCTCTTGTGTTCGTGTAGTTCTTTGTTCTGTTTGTTGGCTAGGAGTGTGCTATGTGGTGAAGTGGATTATCTTCTTTGTAGTGGTATAGATTTTATTTCCTCTTGTGTTCGTGTCGTTCTTTGCTCTGTTTGTTGGCTACGAGCGTGCTATGTGGTGAAGTGAAATATCTTCTTTGTACTGGTATAGATTTTATTTCCTCTTGTGTTCGTGTCGTTCTTTGTTCTGTTTGTTGGCTAGGAGTGTGCTATGTGGTGAAGTGGAATATCTTCTTTGTATTGGTATAGATTTTATTTCCTCTTGTGTTCGTGTCGTTCTTTATTCTGTTTGTTGGCTACGAGTGTGCTATGTGGTGAAGTGGAATATCTTCTTTCTATTGGTATAGATTTTGTTTCCTCTTGTGTTCGTGTCGTTCTTTGTTCTGTTTGTTGGCTAGGAGTGTGCTATGTGGTGAAGTGGAATATCCTCTTTGTATTGGTATAGATTTTATTTCCTCTTGTGTTCGTGTCGTTCTTTGTTCTGATTGTTAGCTAGGAGCGTGCTATGTGGTGAAGTTCATTTTTAACATGTCTATTTCCTGACGAGTTTGATTTTTTCATTTTCTGAATGATAGATTACTATGTTGTTTGGTTAACCAATGTAGTGGTATAGATTTTATTTCCTCTTGTGTTCGTGTCCCATAGTCCTCCAGAGTCTCTGCTGTTCACATTTAATTGCATACAACTATCAGAACTTCCCGCTATTGCACTGATGGTTCTCACGTATAGGAATATTAGACGTTTTATAATACAATTTGTAATTTTGATTGTAATCGTATTGATTAAGAATATTTTAAATGCGCTATCAATTCTGATTCATTGTAAACTTCCACTAATAAAAATATTATGTTTGATTTGTGATACCTATTCAATGCTAATGCATCATACCTCTAATATTCTTTGTTACGTGTATTGTGTTCCTTCTATTTCAGATTTTTTCAAGTTTTTCCCATTCACGCAGAGTCATAACATAATTCTTAATGACTTTAATAAATATATTTTCACTTGTACTTTTGTGTATGGCTATCCTTTGCATGTCTCTGCACACCTGTTGTAGCTGGAAAAATTACTATTCAAGTCGACTCAGGCTAAAAAATGACGAAAGTCGGCGGCCCAGGGTGAATGGTAAGCACGCACGCAGCCCTCCGGTCACGCTCCGCCCACCACAGCAACCCTCCACCCGAGCACCGCCCTGTTACAGGTGGTGAAGGTTTTTCGGCTGGGTTTTTCTCCTTCACCTGATTGGCATCACAATTCTCAGCACTATTGGCTTTAATAAATATATCTCAGCTTGATTGGCATTAATAAATATATTTTGATTTGTACTTTTTGTGTATGACCCTTCTTTGCATGTCTCTGCACGTAAACCGCTCACCTGCAGTATCGGAAAAATATGTGAAGTATGGCCAAAGAAGTCTGCCCAGGCTGAAAAATATGAGAGGGTAAGCGTGCACGCAGCCCTCCCCCACCGATAATCACGTGGACAACCCTCCGCACACGCTCCGCGCAGGGAAAAATACGCGCAGGGCTCAGGGCAGGGCCCAGGGGACCATGTTTCTAACTGGACCCCATGTAGCCTCGGCCAGACTGAATACTACTTAAATTCACTAATGTTGAGTAAACACTACTTGAACATACTTCAGTGACACAGAAAAAACATGCTTGAACACACTTGAATAATGTAAAGTAGAATATAACGGAACATTGAACAAAGTTGTGATATCCACTACATACGTATAATATTACTAGCAAGCAGATTACAAAAAGTAGAAAACCTCGCTTTAAAAACATGAAATATCGTTAAAGCATGAGCATCAGAAACACTTCATGTGAAAACACAAAAATTCCTCAAGGAACCAGTATCAGGAACCAGTAAACACAGCTGGTTGATGGAATGCAAAATTCATGTTGAATATTATTATACTCACTGTACTTTTCAATGACTAAAAAGACAAAGCAACATCCTCTCCCTACTAACAGTCACTGGGGGAACAGTGGGAACAGTCACTGCCAACACCCGCCAAATCTATTTCAGGCACTGAAGAAAGCAAAAAAAAAATCATAATTCTAAAATTGATGAAACCCTGACATAAAAAAGCTACAAAGGACAGCACAGGTTCACCCATTTTTACCCAGCACTGGGGTTTTATCGGTTTTAAAATGAATTACCAACCTGCCAAGTTTTTAACTTTGTTCAATTGCATAATCAATCTGATTTTGTAGTAGTGACCGCTCAACAGTGTGTCACATTTTGTAAAATGTCACAGCAGTATGTTCCGAAGATCTCAGTATCACAGTATTATGTTGTAAACGTATCAACATCACAGTAGCATGTTGTAAAGGTATCAGTATCGCAGTAGTAGCCTAGCGGTTCCGCATCAAATCTTGTAAACAGAAATGATGTTAAATAAAAGAACCCGAACCAGTATGTTGCAAAGATCTCAAGTTACAAGGGTGTTTTAATGCTACTCAGGGGACGCTAAAAAATTTGCAGTATAGGTATTTTGGTATGGAACGGCCCTCACGTTATACTGGCCAGAGGATACTAGGAAAGACTACATTGCATACTTGCTCTTCTGCACACGTAATATGTGCATCTACCATTGAGCAACCCTGTATTTAAACATATCACAGAATATCCAACAACAGATATACATAGCAGAATGCAAAGAAAGAGTAGTGAAAATGATGTAAAGGCATTTTTCAGGATAAAATATGTGGGGTGACACCCTCGGTACAATACACAGTGCAGTAATGTTATGTAGCTAGCAACGTAATATTAATATATTGCACCACACTCACATATACACCTAAGGGGTAGTGTAATATAAAAAATATTGGAAACGGATATCTATCTAAAGAGAGATCTAAAGTTGGCCTGTCAGGGCTATACATTAACTCGGGATTCCAAATTGTTTTTACTTACATGGGGATATTTCAGCGATTATTTTTTTTGGGCCTTGATTTGTAAGCGTATATTCTGGGAGATTTATTCTTAACAGTGGCAACTTATGCGTTTATTTTTTAAAGATTATTTTTAAGGATTTCAAACGGGGTACACCCCGAGAAACTAGGCTAGTTGGTGTCAACTCATAGTAGGTGGAGCGCAACAAGGAAGGTGGACTAAGACAGAGCAAGTTTACAGGACAAGGTGCTACTGGCAACTCTAGAAAAGCACCATGTCCTGTCAACTTCTTCCCACAATCCCTCTTCCACATCGAATTGCCCTCGGGTTTCAGACCTTCATCGTTCAAGAGTACATCGAAGGCCCCATCCAGTGCTATAACTGTCAACGCTTTGGCCATCTTGCTCGAAATTGCCAAGGTGCACTTAGGTGTGGCATATGCGCTGGGCCTCGCCGCCGATCTGACTGCAACAAAAAGAGAGAGCCAAATTGTGCCAACTGTAAATCCGGCCATCCTGCATCATTCTCTTTATGTCCCGTGAAGACCGCCGCCACAAAAAGACATCAAGACCAAGTATTACGCCTTCCTTCTGACGCTCCCAGGGACGGCAATGCCACCGTCACGCCTCGTACGGATGACCACGACTTTCCTACGCTCCCACCCTGGTCTTCACAAGGCGAACGGAGGTTGCAGAACGCCACCGCGACGAAGCCCTTCTGAACCAGCCACCCGACACACCCGGGTCCCGCAAGGCAGATTACACGCACTTACGCCGGTCTAACAGACCCATCAGTCATGAGACGACAGTTAGCACCACCAACCACCGAAGCTGTCCCCTGTCTCGAACACTCTTCTCTGCTGTACTCACGACAGTCAAGGCAATTGTCTCTGCATTTCCTCGTGCGTCGCAACTGCCTGACGTTCAAGCGCTTTTGGCATTATCGTTATCTCCGCATGATGGAACTGTATAGAAAGGATATCGCGATGCAGTGGAATTCCCGCAGCCTACGTAACAAGCTCCCAGACTTTAAATCTGATCTTTACCAGTACAACTTTCCTTTCAGAGCTGTATGCGAACATGGCATGGATGCTGCACATTGCGTTAATGGTTATACAATCTATCGATCTCATCAATCCTCTGAGAGCCGAAGAGCGTTATACATTCGTAATGGCCTCGTTGCTGCTCCCATAGGGTCAGTTTGTCATCGACCTTATGATTATGTCTCCTGTAAGATCCGTCTTGGGGACATGCTCTTAACCGTCGTCAGTTTCTATCTACGTCGCGCGGTACAGCTTCCGTGGACTGACCTCCACCGCGTATTCAGTTCACTGGAATCCCCAGCTGTTGTACTGGGTGACTTCAATGCTCATCATACGGCCTGGAGAAGCCGTAGAACGGACGGACGGGGAAGGAGACTGTTAGAAATAATGAAGATTGCTCACATGTGCCTCCTAAACAACCGACAGCCAACTTATATGCGATCACCCCGAATTCGCTTCGCGATAAGCTGGCCTTATCATGAAAATAATCTCTGGCACGCAACTGTCTTGCGAATTTATCCCAATCCAAACGAAGCTGGTATTGGTTCTAGAGATCACTGTTTGGAGAGCAGGATAGTCCCCGATTAAGAAGCGAGTGTTCGTGGTCCGTGATGGTGGCGGATGAAAAATTTACGACGACATTCTTTTTCACATGACTTGCAGCGGGAACAATTGCTGCTGGTTGGGGTGTGTGGCTCTGTATCTACGAGATTTTGCGGTGGGAGGCGCATCGTTGCGGTATCATTCGGCGGGAGAACATCATCGCGTGTTAATTTCTTATCTTTCGTTACATATAAGTAATCTCTTTTCTTCTGAACGGTATCGTCCAACTCCTTTTGGTGATGATTCGAAATATGTGATATGGTTGTAGCTGCTGCGAATCCCTCAGACAATGCAAAGACAGCAACGTCAATGACAGCAACCGTCAGCCAGCTTATATGCGATCACCAACGTCACTCGATGTCATGGATCTTTCCTGTTGCTCAGCAGACATAATTCGCTACATGTCGTGCGCTACCGATGTCGGCACCCGAGGTAGTGACCACTTTCGCATCTATATTTCGCACGAAAGACTGCCTCTGTCACCCACTACTGGACTGATCCCTTTCACGAACTAGGCACTCTTTCGTGCTGGCCTCCGAACATCTGTGCACACCGGCATGTCCTCAGAGGCCCTCTCGCAAGGCATTCGTTCCGCCATGCAGGACGCGGTAGTCATGTCTGAACGAGTCACAGGTCACGTCGGTCATTCTCCCGCAATTATCCACCTCAGAGCATTACGTCGCCGAGCCGAGAGAACGGCTGGCCCAACTGTGCAACTTCCTGACATTGTGGCGTTCCGCCGGATGAAAGCTAAAGTAACACCAGAACTTGAGAAAGCGGATCGGAAGCGTTGGCGTACGTTTTGTCACCACCTTTCACTAGTTGACCCCGCCACAAAGATCTGCACGACAATTCGACCTCTGAAGGATGCGCCCCACAAAAGAATCCTCCCGCCGCATTGACTATCGTTAAGGGTGTAGACGAAACCACGATAGCGACAGATTTCTCCGTCGTCGTAACGGCACCAGCGGCTGCCTCAATGTGCACAGTACACAACAGTTTCGTCCAGAGTCTACAGACAGAAATCCACCGAGACTGGCCCCGTCCCCCGAAGGTTATGGACCGCGACTTTACTCTAATTGAGCTGAAGACTGCGTTGAAACTTGTGAATGTGCGATCGTCCCCAGGACCAGATAAAATCACTTACGCCTCACTGCGAAACCTTGACGAGCCGTCACTCCAAGCTCTCCTTTATGTTTATAATACGTCTTGGCGAGACGAATGCGCACTATCTACTTGGAAGGAGGCTTTAGTTGTTCCAATCCTAAAACCAGGCAAACCCTCAAATGCCCTATCCTCCTTTCGCCCCGTGAACCTGACAAGCTGTATGGGAAAACAGATGGAGAGAATGGCTTTGCATCGCCTCGACTGGGGGCTCGAAAAACAAGGTGCGTTCCCTCAGGAAATGGCTGGTTTCGACGCCACCGAAGTTCTATGGATCCCGTTCTAGATCTGGTCTCTACAGTTCAACATGCCCGTGCTCATCGGCGGATCGTTGTATCGTTCTTCCTGGACATTAAGCGCGCCTATGATACCGTCTCGCACATCTGTGTCCTCCACGGGTTGCAGTCTTTTGGAGTTTCAGGTCGACTTTTCAGCTGGCTACACGATTTCCTTACGGACCGAACTGTCGCTGTCCGCACATCCCACGGCCAAAGCCCCGAACAACCTTTTCACCAAGGCGTAACCCAAGGAAGCATTCTCAGTCCTACACTTTATAATGTGGTCATGGCAGGACTAAAATCGGTAGTTCCAAGCAAGGTCGCATTCTCCGTGTATGCCGGTGACGTTGCCCTTTCGACTGTAGGCAAGTCACGACCAGCCATTCAGCGGCCTTTACAACAAGCCTTAAACAACGTTCATCTCTACCCTATACGACTTGGAATGGACCTTTCGCCCGAAAAGTGCGTCGAGCTCCATTTCACCCACAAGGCTATGAGTGAGTTCACTCTTTGGGTTGGTGCACAGAAGCTCGCGCCTCTGCGTTCCCATCCCTTCCTTGGTGTGGTCCTGGACTCCCACATGCCCTGGGCTCGCCACATGAAGCACCTTGAAACCAAAGTGCAGCTATGGCTTCCTGCCATTCGATATATTTCTGGCCTCGGCTGGGGCTGTGATCAACGCTCCCTCTTAGCCGTTCACGCGGCTTTTGTGAGGGCGACTGTGCTTTACAGCCTTCCTGTCTTGCATAGGGTTTCTACAACATCGTTCAATAACCTTCGGTCCCTGTTCGCCCGAAGCCTTCGTCGCTGCCTTGGCTGAAACACGGCAAGTCCTAGCTGAAGCTGGAGAACTCCCGGTCCTACGTTTGCGTGGTCGTGAAAGTGATTTCCATCGCGTGGCGCAGAGGACACGCAGAACCACCAACGTCATGTCTTACGTACCCAAAGGTGATAGTGTATGATACACTAGAGAGTTTTTGTACATCGTATGCTGTCGCCTTTTCGTGCGTAAGGGATGGCGTGGAAGTTCTGCGCACAGCGCGAGGCTCTTTTGATGGTTTGCGCGTGCGCAGAACTACCAACGCTATCCCTTACGTACCCAAAGGCGATAGCGTACGATACACTAGAAAGTTTGTGTATATCGTACGCCGTCGCCTTTCCGTGCGTAAGGGATAGTGCGGGTGTTTTGGGCACAGCGCGAGGCTCTTTTTATGGTTTGCGCGTGCGCATAACTACCAACGCTATCCCATACTTACCGAAAGGCGATAGCATACCATGCACTAGAGAATCTTTGTACATCGTACGCTGTCGCCTTTTCGTGCGTAAGGGATAGCGGCGTGGGAGCTCTGCGCACGGGCGAAGCTCTTTTTATGGTTTGCGCGTGCGCATAACTACCAAAGCTATCCCTTACGTACCCAAAGGCGATAGCGTACGATACACTAGTGAGTTTTTGTACATCGTACGCTGTCGCCTTTCCGTGCGTAAGGGATAGCGTGGGAGTTCTGCACATAGTGCGAAGCTCTCTTTATGATCTGCGCGTGCGCATAACCGCCAACGCTATCCCTTACGTACCCAAAGGCGATAGCGTACGATACACTAGTGAGTTTTTGTACTTCGTATGCTGTCGCCTTTCCGGGCGTAAGGGATACTGCGGGAGCTCTGCGCATAACGCGAAGCTCTCTTGATGGTTTGCGCGTGAGCATAACCACCAACGCTATCCCTTACGTAGCAAAGGCGATGCGTACGATACACTAGAGAGTTTTTGTACATTGTACGCTGCCGCCTTTTCGTGCGTAAGGGATAGCGTGGGAGTTCTGCGCACAGCGCGAGCCACTTTTTATGGTTTGCGCGTGCGCAGAACTACCAACGCCATCCCTTACGTACGCAAAGGCGATAGCGTACGATACACTAGAGAGTTTTTGTACATGGTACGCTGTCGCCTTTCCGTGCGTAAGGGATAGTGTGGGAGTTCTGCGCAGAACGCGAGGCTCTTTTTATGGTTTGCGTGTGTGCAGAATTACCAACGCTATCCCTTACGTACCCAAAGGCGATAGCGTACGATACACTAGGAAGTTTTTGTACATCGTACGCTGTCGCCTTTCCGTGCGTAGGGGATGGCGTGAGAGATGTGCGGACAGCGCAAAGCTCTTTTTATAGTTTGCGCGTGCGCAGAACTACCAACGCTATCCCTTACGTACCCAAAGGTGATAGCGTACGATACACTAGGAAGTTTTTGTACATCGTACGCTGTCGCCTTTCCGTGCGTGTGGGGTAGCGTGGCAGTTCTGCGCACTGTGCGAAGCTCTCATTGTGGTTTGCGCGTGCGCACCACTACCAACGCTACCTCTTTATAAACTCTTCACTAAAAAAGTTATTTTCCCATACGTTACTGCAGCTTGTATTCGTGTCACACATTAATTAACCTAATTTGATCAATTCAACTTGAAAATAGGCAAACAACGGTAGTATATCTGTGAATTCGAAAGCTTGTAGCTAAACACGGTATTTTTTGAAGGCGCTCAGGGCTTTCACGAAACTGGTTTCCATCCAAAAATCCATTACCAAGCGAACTGCACTGGCTGTAATTTGTGCTTGAGATTTGTAGCGCCACTTCAATCGAGAGGATGCGGATAGAGCGACACAGGAAACTGACATAGGACGGAGTACTTTTTCCCATGTTTTCCCGGCCTTATCCCGGCCAAAATGTCATTGTCAGTGAGCCTTAGACAAGTTCCAGAGATCGAAAGCGGAATTGAACCCGAACCGAAAACCGAAAAAAAAAAATTTCTTTTCCATTGAATCGGAACCTACCGAACCCGAAATTTTTTTGCTTGTCCTGAACCGAACCGGAACTGAACCGAAAAAAATTGATACGGTTACCGGTTCGGGAATCGGTTCAGAGGTGAAATACCTAATTGTACTATCGAGCGACCTTTTTTCATTATTTATTTTTGTACGATGCCAGATAAATGTAAAAGTTTGACTGTATCGCCAGTTTTTTGCCGGAACAAATGAGGGCGTTGACCGGCTTCTGCCAAAAGGCTTCCAGCTCTTCGCTTTTTGTTCTCAGCAGACGACCGCGGGAGTGCAATAAAATAAAATATCAGAGCCCTGCTACTCCCTTCGGATGCCCTGAACTGACCATCTTGTGAACGAACAGGCAGAGAGTGAAACCGAAATTATGGAAAACTTCGTGCGTTTCCGTAAGAACACTTCGTCTTGTGGACCAAGTGGTCGTGGCGAGGCAGCAGTTGACACTTCCTGAAACGGTTATCTCACACCTTTCTCTTACAACCGTGAGCTGTGAGGGCAAGCTCTCTTTCATGTAGCAAAATTACTGCTGAGTGCTGATGAACCGGTTAAACCAGTAGCGAAAAAAAGTAAATGTTCCAATCCCTGTAAATGTCCCGACCGCTGACCGCGTCTTTTTTTGGTTTCTCGCGGAGCCGAACTTGAACCCAACCGATATACGTGAACCGGTTCAAGCTGATAATTTCAGTTCAGCGGAGTTAAACCCGAACCGAACCAATATGCCTGAACCCGAACCCGAACCGGAACGAAAAAAATACCGGTTCCGACCCCTGTAGACAACAACACAAATGTAGATGCACGCAAAATGTTTGCCGCATATTCTCTTTTTATTTGTATTTTTCACATGAAGAAGGACCTTGGGCAGACCAAGTAGTTCTCCATTTCCGCCAGATAACTGCGGCCAGCGAGGGATTTTAAGGTCTGGATTTTCCAAACAGTTGTTACGAAAAACCTAAGGATTGTTGTGAGAATAGTGCGCTATGGCTACAACGTGAGGCTTTGTATGTGTTTGTCCTTTCTATGTTGTTCCAGCCTCAGAACATCAGTTCTCTCTGATAAATTTCAGTTCTGTAGTAAACAGACTGAAAACCAACATTTTTACATACAGTGATATCGGATATTTTGTCTTTTCTATATTCAGTGAATCTGAGAAGGTCCCTGCCTCCAACCAGCTGCCATCGACCACCCCACTCGAAAGTACTTGTTACCTTTGGAGCTGTCAAGACGGAGGCATTTCTTGTAGCTGACAGTGATACACGTTCTGTGATACGTGTACATATATGTCACTATGCGCTTTAGAATATTAATTTGTTAGCATGTCATATTGCAAAGAGGGGAAATGCTGAAGATGTTTGACTTAACGATGAACTTGATTATACGGTTTGCAGCTCTAGTCAGTGTTTACCATAGCTCGGCATATCGGACTTCGAAAGTCACGACCACAATCATCTGATAAGGCGTTAGTTCAGCCGCGGCTACGAACTCACGTGAAGGACGACATGGCGTATCGGTGAGCCCGACCATGCCGCATATTAGCTCACTCGCCAGATAACATTACACCTGCTCTGTTTATCGGTGTGCTATAACCCGGTGAATGCACTGATATGCGCCATGTGGTCCTTCACGTTAGTTCGTAGCCGTGATTGAACTCACGCCTTATCAGATTATTGTGATCGTGACTTTCGAGGGCCGAAATGTCAAGCTATGCCGTTTACCAAGCACGTTAATAAAAATAAATCTTGTACGATCATCCATGCTGCCTTTTTGACTTGTATAGACATATTGTGCATGAGCCAGCCATATACCTGCATGTGCATGTGACAGACATATACTGCATTCATCAATGCATTCACCACTGGTGCCAAGATTTAGGGACGTAAAAGTAGAAATTCTCGCGAGGACTTAATTTTCGCGAACTTGAGAGTTCGAAATTTTTTTGCGAAATTAAGATTCCTCGAAGTATAGGTAATGTCATGTTATGACATTATGACATTATTAATGTCATGGTATGAAAAAGTATGGGCACTGGAACTTGCGACGCTATGAGCTCCACAAAGAAAAATCGACTTTGTCAGGCATTTCTATAATTGAAACGTCACTTCAACATCAGCAGTTGATTCGCATAGTGCATCACTTGGCATTGTAGATACCTGCTTTCACAAAACCAGCACGTATGTCATAATTACGGGATTGGAGTTCACGGTAAGCCTCTATAAGCCAGCCGGCATGTAGAGGCCGGCTAATTCTTGTTGTTTACTGTCGGCAGTGTCATGAACTCCCGATCCCGTGATTTCCACTTCCGTCGGCTCCCACAGGAATTCGCGGATTACTAAGAACGCGAAATTAACCGCTTTCACAGTATCAATTATGTCTAATTTTAGATATCACAGCTCGTACATGTGTAGTGCTACTGAACACTAACCAGACCAGGCAACAACATGGTGGTGGAATTGCCAGGTCAGAGCGAGAGCTCGGGCTGAGCGAGGCAAGGCTATTTATTATTCGCGCCTTGATGTGATGGCGCTGGCAATGCCGCCACAGGGCCTCCCCCCTAGCCAAGCGCTGGAAGCTGGCGAATAGAAACGAGCTTGGGAGCCCAAGTGACTTGTCGGGGCGGCCTGAGTCGGGGAGACAGCCGAGGAGGCGACGGTGGGGGAAGAGTAGTTGGAGTAGTGAGCGGACAGCCTGCCGTGGAGGGTGAGTCGTACAGTAGCTCCACGGGGAAGGAGGGTGGCAATGGTGGTACAGCGTCGACGTATGCCGGCTTAAGCCGTTCTAAGGCAACAGTGTCCTCGCGCCCGTTCAGCTGAATGGTGTAAAAGTTGGGTGAACGGCGCAGCACGAGGTGAGGGCCTGTGTAGGGCGGTTGCAGGGGCTTCCGTACAGCGTCACAGCGCACAAAGACGTGTGTGCAGGAGGCGAGGTCGGGATGCTGGAAGGCCAAGGACACACGCGAGGGCCGAGATGTTGCTGGACGAAGGGCGGCCATAGTACGGCGGAGCCGCGAAACGTAGTCAGCTGGTGAGAGAGCAGTGCTGCCTGGCAACGGGCAAATGAGATCTCCGGGGAGGCGTCGGGACGTGCCGTATACCATCTCGGCGACGGCGCAGCCTATGTCAGGTTTGAAGGTGGAACGGATCACCAGGAGCGCGAGCGGTATGACTTCTGGCCAGGGTGTTTCGGGAGCAGCCCGGAGGGCAACCTTGAGCTGTCGGTGGAAGCGCTCCACGAGGCCGTTTGACGCCGGGTGGTAGGCAGTCGTTCGAATCCGCTTGCAGCCCAGTGTGTTGACGAGTCTAGAGAAGAGGGTGGACTCGAACTGGGGACCTCGGTCTGACGTGATGATAGAGGGTACACCGAAGCGCGGCACCCAGGTGTTCAAGAGGGCGGCTGCAACTGTGGATGCAGTGGCGTCGGGTACCGGTACAGCCTCGGGCCAACGGGTGAAGCGGTCAATGATGGTGAAGATGTAACGATAGCCGGATGATATTGGGAGTGGTCCCACCAAGTCGATGTGGATGTGAGCGAAGCGGCTGTCTGGCGCAGGAAACTGAGAAGGATGGAGGCGGGTGTGCCTGTGAACCTTAGTCCGCTGACACGGAATGCAGGCTTGAACCCAGCGCTTGATGTCCTTGTTCATGAAGGGCCAGACATAGCGCCGAGAAATGAGTTCTTGAGTTGCGCGTATGCCAGGATGGGACAATGAATGATAGGTCGAGAAGACTTCTCGTCGAAGTACCGCCGGAACAAATGGGCGGGGTCGACCTTGTGACGTATCGCACGCGACAGGATGTGTAGTGCCTGGCAGGTCGACATCCTCTATGGTTAAGGAAGACGAAGGGTCACTTCTGAAAGATGCGAGTTCTTGATCGGATGATTGGGCCTGAGCCAGTGCGTCGAGGAGCAAAGACTGACAGGTTGTCCCAATGCAGTTGACGCGACTGAGAGCGTCCGCCGCCACATTATCTGCACCACTGATGTGCTGAACGTCTGTGGTGAACTCCGAGATAAATGCGAGGTGGCGGGTCTCACGAGGGGTGTAGCTTGTGCTGCATGAAGAAAATGTGTAGACGAGGGGCTTATGATCGGTGAATACAGTGAATTGTTGGCCCTCCAAGAAATGGCGAAAGTGCTTGACGGTGAGATATATGGCCAGGAGCTCGCGACCGAAGGTACTGTAGCGAGTCTCCTGGGGCTTCATCTTGCGTGAAAAGAATGCTAGAGGGCGCCAAGCGCCAGAGATACGTTGTTGGCGGACGGCGCCGACAGCTGTGCTGGATGCATCGACCATGATGGACGTTGGGGCGTCGTGTTCAGGATGGAATAGAAGGGACGATGAAGCGATTGCCTGCTTGATTGCCTGGAAAGCAGCTGCCGCTTCAGGGGTCCAAACCAGCACAGAGTGTTTCGAGCGCTTGGTGGCGAGCAGAGCTTCGAGGGGACTCAGTTTGGCTGCGCATGATGGCACAAAGCGTCTGTAAAAATTCACCAGCCTCAAGAATTGTCGTAGTTTGGTCACGGAAGCGGGCTGCGGAAAGTCTTGAATGGCAGCGACTCGGGATGGTAAAGGCATGATGCCCTGGCTGTTGACATGGTGGCCAAGGAAATCGAGTTCTCCGACTCCGAATTCGCTCTTAGCGGTGTTGATAATGATGCCGCTCTGTTGCAAGCGGGTAAAGAGCGCCCGAAGATGATGTTCGTGCTCTGTTGGGGAGCGGCTTGCGACGAGGAGGTCATCCATGTACGCGTAGACAAATGGTAATCCGCGAATGATGTTGTCGATGAACCTCTGAAAAGTCTGGGCAGCGTTCCGCAAGCCAAAGGGCATTCGAAGGAACTCAAACAGGCCAAATGGGGTCGTGATGGCGGTTTTTGGTATATCCTCCTCTGCCATAGGAATCTGATGGTAAGCGCGGACGAGATCTATTTTCGAGAACGTGGTGGCGCCTTCGAGATGAGCTGAGAAGTCCAAGATGTGCGGGATGGGAGAGCGGTCGGGGATGGTTGCTTTGTTCAATGCGCGATAGTCGCCGCACGGGCGCCAGTCTCCGGTCTTCTTTGGCACCATGTGCAGCGGCGAAGCCCACGTACTGGATGATGGCCTGATGATACCAAGTTCAAGCATGTGGTCAAATTCTGCCTTTGCCACGCGGAACTTTTAGGGTGCGAGGCGCCGCGGGCGGAAGTGAACTGGTGGGACACGGGTGGAAACGTGGTGAACAACGTCGTGTTGTACGGGTTTCGTCCAGTCGGGTGGTTGAGTCAATGCAGGGAAATCCTTCAGGATAGAGGCGAAGGGAACGTCCGGCGCAGTGCAAGATAGTACTCGGGATGGTGGTGCAGGGAGGTTAAGGCCGCAGACTGACAGGGACGTTGAGCGATCAATGAGGCGCCTGCCGTTGACGTCGAGGAGCAGCTTGAAACTGTTGAGAAAGTCTGCTCCGAGGATTGCTTGGGTGACGTCGGCGACAAGAAAAAGCCACTTAAAATCTCTTCGGAGCCCGATGTTGAGGGTTAGAGACCGTTGGCCGTAAACGGGTATGGTAGAGGCGTTGGCGGCTCTTAGGCTGAAGCATTGCTGTCGGGGTCGGCGTGAAAATTTGTCGGCGGGTATGACGCTTACTTCCGCGCCCGTATCTACGAGGAAGCGCATCCCGGTGGTACGGTCAATGATGTGGAAAAGGCGGCTGCTGGTGGACTCGGGCGCGCTTGTCGTGGAAAGGGTTTTCGGCTGTCGCGACCACGAGCGAGGTAGGAGGCAGCGTTGTGCATCGGCGCCGAAACGGTGGTGGTAGCGACAAAGTCTGCTGGAGGTTCGGGAGCAGGAACGCGCAGGAACCGATGGGGAATCTGCGCGATGGTCAGCGCGGCAGGAAGTTGGTGATCTTGGTCGGCATAAAAGGTTTGCGACCAGCTGGGTAAGATGACGAACCTGCTGAGACAAGGCGTGGGCTGAGCTTTCGAAGCTGACCTGGGAAACAGGCGGAGCGGGCAGTTCCGAGAAGCCGGATGAATTGACGACTGCCATGTCCAGGTCCGTCAGGTATTGTCCAAGGGATTGTTCGGGTCACCACTGTAGTGCTACTGAACACTAACGAGACCAGGCAACAACATGGCGGTGGGATTGCCAGGTCAGAGCGAGAGCTCGGGCTGAGCGAGGCAAGGCTATTTATTATTCGCGCCTTGATGTGATGGCGCTGGCAATGCCGCCACACATGTCTTTATGGCGGAAGCTGAACTCACCTGTTGACCCCCGTATGCGTTGCTTTCCAACAACCATTGGAGGTTACCTTGTTGCACAGATGATCTCGTCGGATGCAGTTAGCAACAATCTGCTTTCCGTTAGTCGAAGTATCCAAAGCGTGTTACATGTGTGTGTTAGCGTGTTAGACATCCAGTGAACTCTGTGCCGACTTTATTTGCAATCAGTCACTGCATGAGCACCCGATACGGCAGATGGGCGCTCTTTCTTCTTTTTTTTCAGTGTGGAAGATAATTAAGGCCTGAATTTTTCGTGTTGAACCCGATTCTTTCCGATTATCTCAAAAATCAGTTTCGGATCTGTTCGGGCTAAATCTGATTTCTTCCCTAATCACAATCACGTACTACATTGTATTAGGTATCATGCACGCTGTTAAGTTTCGGCCTATACTCGCGTCTGATGAATTACTATTTGAGTGCAATAATATGGTATTTAACGTTGCAACAACAGCTGTTAGTGAATGACTCCAGGAAGGCATGTTGGCACCTTTAACGGCGGACCGCGTGCTGAACAAAAAGAAAAAGAAGAAAAGAAAGAAGCCGGATAACACCCGGTTGTATCAATAGCGCCCGATCTCCCCCTAGAAGCCGTGAAACGCATTAAACCCGAAAAAGTCAGACCCTAAGTGTGCCATAGTACCACCCTTAAGCTTTACCACCCTTAAGATAAGCGATTCGTTCACCAGCTTCACGGGTTTCTGGAAGCATCAGGTTCGGTCTTCTTATATAAGGCCATAAAAGTTCCAAGAGTCTTCGAGAAGAACGGACCGTCAGAAATGAGGTCGTCTGCTAGTTTCTGCTTGTCGACCTGCACAATGAGAAAAAAGAAAACCCGTGAAACAGCTTCAATGTAGCGCAATATTTTCGAAGTAAATTTCGTGCTAACTTAGGATGCAAAAAGCTGGACGTAAAGATACAAAACACTTCTTCTACGTTACTACATTCCTACGTTAGCGAGAAAATTCCTTCAGCAATATGCAGGAGCAATTAACGCAGACCAAACCTCCCTTAGCACTATATACTGCTGAGTAGCAGCCTTTGGCAAAAACAAAGGATGCTAGAGAACACAAGTTTTGTGGCGGCAATAAATAATAAACTCACGTCTTATTTCGCGAGTCAAGCAGTCACTAAATAAATATTAAAAGGGAAGGCAACCACAAACATGATGCCAGGTCAAACGCCTAAAACTTTTGTGGGCACCATTAGGCAGCGCACAGGTGTGAACTGGTTGTAAATACAACAAAAGTTCCACAAGGATGTAGAAAACAGGGAATACCGCTGTGTGAAGACGCCATGAAATGAAAAAGGAACAGTAGACGCGTCAGTAAACCGTCAGTACATATTTCAGAAGAAACTATGTATCACGTAGACACAGAAAGACCATGAAGAACGTGTGAACAAACCAGAAAAAAGTCAGTCATCGGCTATAAAGGATGCTCATAGGAGAAGAAGAAGATTAGTAAAACGGCACTGAGATGAAAAAAGAAAAATTCATACGGAATGAAGTATGTTAAATTGACACCAGCGAAAAAGAAACGCGATTCACCCGTAACGCCCTTCGTGATTTACGAGGGAAAGAAACAACAATGTACGCTTTATCTCCTCCTTCACTTCTCAGGGAGCGCATTTGCCGTCGTGCGAACCACCTCCCTCCGTGATTGGAAGAATAGTCTGAGGAGGACAGCGGACAGAGGATAAATTTTTGCACATGAGGAGGACAACGAGACTTTCAGTTCAGTGCTTCTGGATCTTTTTCGTCCATTTCCTTTACACAAGCACGATGTTTCTGTCGCTTTATGAATGTTTCCTGATGCCCTTCCATCACTTGCCGCCCTTCAACACATAGAGGTATCAAACGAGAGCAGAGTGCACGTCTCTATTCCGCAAGCATTTCGGCGTCAAGCAGGTTTCGCTTTTCATGCAAGAAGAATTTACGTTCAGTAATTACGGTTTCAGAGTAGAATAGCTTCGTAACGCAGGATCGCAGAAACATAGTGGTAGTCGTATCAGAAATAAGCTGGAGGCGATATTTTTGTACGACTGCATGGATGAGGTGTATAACATGAACTCTAGGCGGACTTGTCAAACATTTGACCAAGAATCCAAGTAAAAAAGGCGTCGGTAAGCTAGGCTTCTCAGCACCTACTCGCAAAACGTGATATAACCAGCTTATTTGCTGCCTGTCCGTTCCATGCAGCACGCAACAGAACAAGCAGGACAGAGCGGGACACAGAATTACGACGATTCTTCACTGAAATGAGAAGAAGTTTCACTACCGTGCTGGAATGCCCCTGCCTCGCAATATGACACGACCCAAATCAAGAAGTAGATATCCCCAACACGTATAATAAAACCATTAACAGTAACACAACGAAACTCAAACCATTCGATTGTTCCGGTTACGTGGCCACTGAGTAGGAGGTGGACGAGAGCAAAATTGGGTTCGGGTTTCAGCTGTCTTGCTCCCTCGATTCCCTCTATTTCCCTCTATTCCCTCGATTCCCTCTATCAATGCTTCGATAGCTGTATGCGTCTTGTACAGTTCTGCTATGGTACATATGCATCTAACGACAATAGAACTCTAGGCAAACCTGAGGCTCTCTCTTCAGCTGATTTTATAACTCGAACGTCGCAATAGCAGCACTGGACAACTGTTTCGGTCTTTCGACTGTTTAGACCTCAGAGGTGGCTTGGCTACGTTTAACTTATAAGCTCGTGCATTACGTGCTGCCAAAGATTTTTGTATTCTCCTTTCTGACCCAGTCAGCTGAAGTCTCCTCTACTGTCTGTAGAGGTCTGTCTGAGTCGTTCAGCGAGTAATCGATTCAACTATAGCTGCCTCACCACTCCGAAGATGTTTTTGTGTGATCTTTGTATGAACCCCACTGTGGTGTCGATCCTGACCAGAGTTGTCTGACGATGAAAAGCCACCAATTATTATTATTATGGGATATAGGCTGCTGGACGCCGCTTCCCATATCGAGCTTTAGAGGCGGCATTGGTACATGGACGTTTATCACAGCATGATCAATTGATTAATTAGAATAATAGAAGGGCCAATTTTAGGAATATGTGAGCCAGTCGACATTTTCAATAACATTGTACTGCGCAGTAGATGGTTAATGCCAGGGCGCATGACAAAATTTTTCATTGCTGCCTTCACTCGTATCTTTTCATGGGTTTCTTTCGGTTGTAGTTATTGTTGGTCAACGCTTCTCCTTTTGTACGTTACGCAACCCACACAAATACTTTTAAAAACTCATGTTTTGTAAGGACCATAGAGGAATGTAACAACCTCTCCCCTAATGTCTCTCAAAATTCACCAAATATAGAACGTTTCTGTAAGAACATTTCGCGTTTATAATAGTATGCCCCATCCAGGCATTCATTCATATTTTGCATACCTTCGCGGTTGCTTAGGAGCAGCGCGTGCTATGCTCACGCGCTGCTAACCTTTGCTGCTAAACACTAAAAAGCCTTTGTAGTCGTAATATAGTACCGCACACAATACCCAACGCGTCTGCTTACATTGGAAGCCCATTGCTTTGGAGAATGACGAGCTTCCTCTTTTGATGGATAGGATAAATATTAGCTATTGTTCTCAGTGTGCCGATGAGTTTCATTACATAGCACACGAGCGAACGCAGTTTTGAAAATACGTTGATGTGTGTGTGCTTGAACGTTCTGTAGAATACCACGGATTGCGTCGCGCATGGCGGCATAGTTTTCGCTTGATGAACTGGGACGATCACTGAAGCGCACATGTGTTAAGAAGAGGAGAAAGACAACGTTAAAAGTCAACAAACCTTTGGAGGCTGGCTCTCTTTCTTCTTTTGGTCCTCTTTCATCTCCTCAAACTGTGCCCTCATCTGGAATGAGGAACACTCAATGAAGACACAGGCATTATTGGCAATGACTAATTCCCTGAAAGAAACGCGGAAATATTTGAGTCGTATCCCGGTTGCCTCTTTCTCTGACTACATTTAACCACCGGAAACCAACATAGTTGAAAGTATCATTTTTACGGGTCATGCTTACGTTTGACACAGGTTACTTTCACATTAAATTTAACAAGAACATATCACAAATTCAACCTCAGCGCCGGAGATGGCGTTCGTACGTTGAACACGACAGTAGTCAATAAATATTCAGCGGCGGTTACACCGTAACAAGAGAACATGACTACATATACCGATATTCACCAACTAGTCCAAAGTCCGCCATCCTAACCATTTCTGGTTTCAGAAGGAAGCTAGGCATACACTAATTGCGATATTGCAAAACCACAAAGGGTTCGAAAACGTCGTCCTCTACATCCTTCTAAAATTTTATTTTTTTTAGTAGTAAGCTCACCTCATAGCCTATTCCCTTCCTTTCGAACTGCCCACATAAATGGCGTCTCCGCAAAAATTTTGTTGTTGTTGCACCTTTCAATATTTTTGCAACGGCCAATGCGGTGACGGAGTAAAAACTTACCCCATATTGTGATAGTCGGATTAATGATGACTACTTCATCCCCCCCCAAAAAAGGAAAAAAAAACAATACAAATTTCCAATGTTTCGCTTCAGCTGCGAGCTTGTCCAGACCGCGTGTCTGTTCGGTATCGCATGTCGCTGCCGCTGTTTGCAAAGCTGCGCGTTACACAAAGGTCAGCACAGGAATAACATGGGTGTGACATTTTATTCCGTAGTGTTCCGGGCCTCGGTCGAGACTGGTGACGGCTAACAGGCTTCCTGGCACGTGCAGCTCGGGCACCTCCTCCTCTTGTTCAGTCGTGGCGGAAGGCGTTATAAGGACGATCGCTTGCCCAACAACCACCAGCAAGCGCCCCCAATGTGACTGCTACGGGCCTCGAGGCCATGTGTCCTGACGCCAGGGTTCCTACTTTTCACTGCCATTTTGACAGCGACTTTGATGTGCTGGGCAAATTGAGCATTGGAGAGCTACAGCGTCCCCATGGTTCTTGGGGAGGGCATCGATGAGATTTAAGGCCGCCATGATCGAGCTCTCTACGGGTTCGAGAATCCGATCCGCGGTAAGTGCTCCAGCGGTTCCGACTATGCCCGAAACGTCAACCATTGGTTCTGGCTGGGCGAAAGAGGAAGGTCTCCTGCTTGTTTCCTCTGTCGTGGGGCATCGCCGCCCAATTCTACCTTAAAGCTTTAGATTTCTCATTCTTGCTCTTCTCTTCCGAAAATAAGCTTCCGGTTCATAATCTATTTGCCCGCAAATCCCTGCCACAGAACCCCACAAACTTAAGTACGAACGAAGCTGTTTAGTACAAAGCTGTGCAAAAGCAACTCTGCTGATATGATACCATTTATTCCTTTTTAATTGCTCACTTGCTCCTCTCCAAATCGGGCACAGAAAATTTGAAAGGTGTTTCAAGTTTTTCGTACATAGTCATTCACGAACGATTATCCCAACATCCCGGAGGTGTGAAATTGTCAATTTGCACACTATATTGTTGCTTTTACTTACATTTTCTACGTAAAAAAAAGAAAACTACGAGAAAGGTCAGTAATTAAAAATCGAATACGAGTACAATGACCCTTGTACATAACTCTTCCATCTTCATTTTACTTTTACTTTTTTCTCTGCGCCTCTCTGCTCCGTACAGTTTTTCGCGGATGATATCCCGAGAGGCAGCTGCTATACTGCAAGACCCTAAAAACTTAGTGCAATAACTAAGATGAAGCCATTCTCTTCGCCATTACTTCTTAGTTATCATATTACTTACAGTGTAGTTTACGAAAATGCACGTGGTGCAGACCAGGTTGCTGTGACCATTACTTGTTGAGGTACATAAGCCACAAGAAGTGCTGAAACGTGTATGTGCTTCCTAACATAGACAGGAGCAGCAACGGTGAGCAAGGGTAACAGTGCCTAAAAGGATGACATCTCGTTAATACCAATATCACTGAGCCCAGGGGTACACCAGAAGTCAAGGCACTCCAAGAGCTAAGGTCACCGCGGTAGTAAGCACGTTGAAGACGATTTGTTATGAGAAGTCTATCAATTCATCGTTCATTAACTCATCAGCATTAATTCATCGAATGCGACTCCATGCGGCTTTTAGAGCTCAGTGGTGTTACCGCTTAAGAAAAGTTGACTTTCCCAGATGCTGCCGCTGCGGCGCTCTGAGAGATCTGAGGCACATTCTTATTCATTGCCAACGCTACCAACCGTCCCGAACCGCGCACTCCGATTCCTTAATCAGATGGACTCTTACCCCTTTTCTCTCTCTCTCTCAAAATTCCTTAATCGCTGGACAAATCCAGCCCACCTGGCCTTTGCCCTAAAGCTCTTTTGTCCTTTTTGGATACCATAGGACTTCGGCCCTAATTGTGAAGGGGCTCATTATTTCATTCCCCACATGACCACCAGACATGGGGTAGAGCATCGCCCCTGGCGGTGAAACTCCCTATTCATTATCTAAAATAAAGTTGTTGTTGTTGTTGTTGATGCCTTGCAGGCCTTCAGTATGAATGAATGGGTACTTTCTGCACCAGATGAGGTAATGAACCTGAGGTAGGTGATGGCCAACTCAACCTCCTCGACGTACACGGGGGAGAAACAGAAACAGGAACTCCAGGGTGCTGGGAAGATGTTGGTTCCATTGCCCAATGAATGTTCGTCAGAGAATGACTAGGATTATCGGGAGAAGACACAGCACTAAAGAAATCCTGCTTGAAAGTATTAACCATTATATATAGACGTTATCCGAGTATCCGTTGCCAATGCGAAATTGAGTTGCGATACTGATCTTCCCAGGCGAATTGAGAAACTGCCGAAATCGCCGAAGGCCTGCTTTTGCTTGACTGGCCAAATTGAAAAGATACCCTTTTTAGGACAGCCGTATCTCCTTGTTGAACACCTTACGTAGGCCATTTATTCCATCAATGTTCTACATAGTGGATTTTTATCGCCGTTTTAAAAGACTGTCGAGTCTGCCTTGATAGCTGTTTGATTGGATGCGAAATCCAAAGCTTGGCTCTTCTACATTTCATTGTTATTTTTGTATATATGGAACTCTTGTGCAGCAGATTTGTGTCCCATAGGGTTATTGTTGAACTGGCACAGGAACATGCTACGGTAGGCGTGCGTTCAGTTTTTATGTGGTACACGGAGCCCATATCTATGTCAGTATAATGTTTGCACCTGGTCTGTCAAGCACAGCTCGGCTTAATCAGTCAGGGAGAAGCGCCATCACTCTCGCTAATAGAGAGGTACACCGTGGATGCTTGCACGTCGAGGATTTTGAAATTTGAAATGAAACTTTGCCAAAATTGTAAATTCTGAACTTCATTACGCAGGACGCGAAAAATGTGCGCCCCAGTAACTCAATAAACGCACACATGACCGTCCGTCCAACTTGTAAGCCTAGTTTTCTTTCATAAAAAATTACATTTGACAGCTGTCTCAGAGGTAAGCCTAAAAGTTCCATGCAAAAATTGTCCTTTGCGACCAACGCAGCTTCCCAACGGCCTTTATGATTCAAAACCAGTGTTGTACGAGCTGCCAAAACTAAGTAACGAATTACTCCTACCCGCTACTCGTTACAGAAAAGTAACGCAATACCAGCGTCGCTACAAATTTGAAAAAGTAACGAGATACCACTACCGCTACCAAATAATCGTAGCGTAACTACTATGCCGCTACTTATCCGCTACCGTACCCTTCTCTATGCAACATCTTACGCTAGGCATCTCGTCGTCCAGTGTTCTAAAGACGGCGCACTATTTAAGTTCCCTCACATAGCTGGCATGCCGTACAAAGAATACCGCTACATGCAGCCAAAATATCTTATTTCACATTGATCTTGACCTCGCGATGATGAGCACCTAAGACATAATTTAACGCACATAGCGCATCTGCGCATCTAATACTTTCCTCGTCAGAATGTCTGAGGAACAACACGATTTTCCTGGAGTGATAGTATTTTATACGAGATATCCGCGGATCGCATCGTCAAACTATTCCGTCTGCTTCCTGTCAACGGATTGATCCGTGTAATCAAGTGGCGCAACTGCTATGATAAGCGACCACACTAGTCATGAATACGTGACTACCACGAGGTGAAAACATCAATCTAATAGCATAATATTTGTTATCGCCAGGGCCAACGCAGTGCTGTTGGCATAGTGCAGCAAAGCTTAGGTCCCACAGGAATTACGAGTTAATGTTGTTGTTTACCCCCGATTCCGTTCTTCCAGACGCACGACGGCTTCCCTTTCAAAGCGTTTGACTATACCAACAGCAACAACAACTTTATTTTATGATGGTGAATGGTGAGTTCATCGCAAGAGGCGATACTTCCCATTGCTGGTGATGATGTGGGGATGAAATAATGAGCCCCTTCAGAATAAGGATCTAAGTCCGATTGTGTCCAGAAAGGTCAAAAGAGCTTTGAGCGCAGAGCGTTGGTTGGCTGGATTCGTCAAGGGACCAGGCAGTTTTGATAGGGAGAAACAATATGTGTGACGATACGAAAATGTACGTTTAATACGCTTTTTTCCGGGACTATGAGTTCCCCAGTAAGAGTCTACCCGTGCGAGGTCACCTACGTAATGAAACATTTAGAGAGAGAGAGAGAAATAACATGTAGCTTTACCGTTAACATGTCCAACCCTGTCAACAATCAATTGCTTTAAGGTTAATCGCCTGTGTACCACCACCCCCTTGTGAAAATAAATTTGGCCTGTCTATTGACACTGTTTGGACATTTTTTGGCCCCTTTGGCTTTTCTTTTTACCTTGCCTTTTTATAGACAATTGTACAAATAACGTCTAAAGACGTGCTTTGGACACCTTTTTTCCCACCTGTCCAAACCACTCTGCCAAAGGAAGTCTATAGACGTTCTTTGAAAATTCTTTTTCTCCACATTTAATAGACAATAGGAAATAGAAATACAAAAGACAATCCGAAAACTTAGTGAAAGCAATAGACAGCATCGTGCTGTCATGCTATTTCAGTCTCTTCTGTTTCTGCATATACAGCACATTTTCAGAAGCTTGATCATAATTTTTAATTGGTGTTTATATGTACATGGATGTGTGACTCCCACATGTATAAAGGGATGAGTGCAGTGTGCAGATCACATCACGAAAAATGTGTTGTGTTCTCGCAATGATGAAAACTATTACAATCCATTACAAAACAATTTAATGCATTTGTGTCACTGCGCAAAAAAAAAAAAGGAAATAAATGGTCAAACGAACACTGAGGTCATTACATACACAATTACATGCGAAAGCGGTTGACACGCAGAATTGGCCAAGAGATTAAAAAATCTAGATTTCAGAAAAGTTCTGTAGGTACAACCCACTGGAAAACTGCAGGTATTCATACAACACTGCTTGGCACCTCAGGCGAGGGCCACGTGTATCAGTCGTGGTTATCCCCAATGTGGGTCAACGGGGTCATCCAATGAGTCGACGGGACTGGTTAGCCTCCCATTCAGGGGAAAGGCACCATTGACAAAGGGACAAAGTGACCTATTTCGCCATTTGTCGTAGGTGTGCCAGCGTGAAGAGGTCTGTCTTGCCGTGTCCCTTCACAGATTTGCCTTGCAGAAAATGCACGTTTTAGTGAAGTGGCCCCATATGAACGCTTTGTATGTCTACCCGGTGGACCGAATATTTGATGTGGACCTTGGTTTGATGTTGTGGTTGCTTGTGTTTGTGGACATTGGTTTGCACGATGCGCGTGTGGTGGAACGAAGCTCCCCGTGAAATGGGATCTGGTCGCTGAACCGTCCAAAGGTTTTATCGTTGCAGCTGGTAAGTTACTTGCTTATCTGAAGCTCTTGGTGCCGTCTGTGCCCGTACATTTTACGAGTAGGATTTTTAGGAAGGTGTTCTCTGCTGCATGCATGCGATTCATAATCTCTTCTATTGGTACAGGGGATGCTGCAGCCTTGAAAAAAAATAGGTTAGGAATTCTCAAGGCGCTCGAAATGGTTGCCGACCTATGTGGAAACTGCGTAAGTACTCCATGATCGTGATTAATTTATTCTCTCATTGTTTGCCATCCGCAGTTTGGATGATCAAAATGGCTACACGCGTGGCTTGCGTGAAAACGGGATTTGCCGACGCAATGCTCCAACAATCGAGCGTTCGTGGGGATCCATCCCAGTACCAAATTTAAGAATGCAATACGTCACTGGAATCGGAGAGTTTGTTGAATGCATTCGTTCATTAATCAATCGTAACCGGAAAAGAACTCCTTCGAACTGCCGTACGGAAGAGTGAAGGGCTCACCGTTCGCCATGCTTACATTTAACGATAGATAGGCTTAATAGAGCGGCAATGCCGGAGCTCTGACAGCTCTAGCTTTGCCCCTTTTTGTACTTGCATTTGTTTACACTGGAAAGTGATTGTGACATGGTGCATGGCTATGCGATAAATGTGCGGGATAGTATCGCTGTCAGAGAGGGACAACCTGGGATATTGAGTATCCAGATATTCTTAAACAGGTTCTTCTCGTAACATGTTTTGAACGCAGGTCACAGCAACACAAGAGCCCACTGCCACTACATGTGACAAGAACGTGAAACGAGTAGCTGAGCTAGAAGACGAGAACGAAGCACTGTCCAGAAGGCTCCCGAAGTGTAGGAAGGAAAAATTATGTATGAGGAACAATAAATTTTCTGGCGTTTCACATATCTGACTTGGTCAGTGTGTTATCTACGACAGGACGCGCTTTTTTTTTTTGTGTGTGTGGGGGGGGGGGGGAGAACGTGCGAAAACAAGTGCATGCAGACCACCGTAAGAATTCAAAGAGAAGGAGCATTTCAACTGTAGTGGGTGGAAGCCCCAGAAGGTGACCTTTATAAAGTCTATAGCATGTCTAACGAAAGATTATCTTTTGCTTTCCAATAGCACAAATGCTATAGAATGTCCGTACCAAATAGCTAAACGGAGGAAAAAGGAAGGAAAGTGGTGTGTCCAAACAGGGTCTATATGCCGTCTATTTGTTGTCTATAGCCTCTTTAGACTTTTCTCTACAGAAATGCTATAATATGACCATAGGAGTTTTCACAAGGGCCAAGCAAATGTGCAAAGAGTATTAATAGGCATGTTAGCGTACACTGACTCCTGGATGGTGTTCTTTTTTTGTCATTTTGTGCAGCTCAAATGCCCACAGTTTAGCGTACGTAATGTAAGAATGGAACTAGACCGGAGTTCAGCAACATATTCTGGTAATTCTGTCTCGTCAGAAATGCTTCACCTGAGGCACAACACCTTCAAGCAAAGTGGGCGGTACCTTTAGAGCGCAATGAATGACTCTAGCGATATCTCATTGTGTTTCTGATATATTTTCGTATTCCTGTTACAAAAGACACGACGCTTTGTTGATCTGCTCCAAACAATAAAGCTGCAAAACACAGTTGTAAATGTGTATGCTATTAACACGGTCACACTACAGTTTCGCAACTGTTAGTACGATGGACACTGTAGCTTCGTAGTCAACATTACGCAGAATGTTATACATATCTGTGTTTGTATCACAAACGTGAGCTAAATAGCTCGAAAATGCGCAGAATAACACCAATTATATTCCTAACTATTGAATTGCGATTAGCTTATAAAAGTTAGTGAAACTGAGGAGGATCACCACATCAGCCTGCCTCATTAACAAGTAACTAAAAGGAATGACAAAAAGCAATTCTGCTTCGTCGTTACCTCACTTTCTCGCTGTGTGTTCCACCTCTTCCGTATTAAGAAAAGAAAGCGGCGGCGGAGAGATACTTGGCCGCTACTCGTATTCGTAGCGGAAATACTTTTCCCGTTACCAATTTAAAATGTAGCGCAATCGCTACTCCGCTAGACAAAACGGAGTACTCTCGTCAACACCATCTGACCACACCGCTTCTAACAATGCTCAAGTGAAGATTAGAACATCTAAATATCACAAAATGAGTCTCCATCCTAATTATAACCACGTTGGTAGGGTTTTCGTAAAAGGATAACTTTACTACGGGTGGTACAGAATGAAATAGTACGAACTAGATGGCGCAAGGAGCCGGCAACAACAGGCTCCTTTACGGTTCGTCTGACAGTGCCATTTCAAACCAGGAAGACCGTTTATGTTAAGCTCATTTAGAATAGCGTCTCACAGGGGTATTAATGACTTGATGCATTTAGGTTTGAAGTTTTCGATGTGGGTAACATCGTAACATCTACATTCCGACCGAACTTCCAAGTTATGGCTATTCGTCTGAAGTTTTGGCTCAGAAAACATTCCTATAGCTGGCTGGAGAAATGCACACACACACACACGCACAGTGTCTGCAAGACAAGGCCTCAATAACAGAAGGACAATTTTTGTTTTTTTGTCCATGTTTGTTTGTTTGTCCAGGTCGCCGGTTATCTGCTGCTATTATTATCTGCTATATTATAATCTGCTATTAGCTTACCTACTAGCCTCACGTGCAAAATTCAACAACATTGCTCGGTTACGCTGGACGAACTACCTGTGCAGAGGCAATCAATATCGTCACAAATTCAGGAATGTTCCATCTTCGCGCCGCTACCGCAACCACAAACTAGAAAAGCATCAGTCACACTCGATTGTTCGGGACTCAGGGCAGGCGCACGGAACGGCATGTACCTGACTCCTTGTTTGTTTATCCTTGGTTGGTGATAAGCTTTTGTACATGTTTTACCACAAATTTCCAATGTTGGCCGGCTCTGGCTTCATGAAACGTTGATTGGGAACCTATCATTATCCTGTATGTGTCATCGCGTTGTAGAAAATGCTCATGCTCTTTATCAAGGCGAAAGTTTCGAAGAGTAGCTTTTCTTATTTTGCTACTCCTTCTTGCGGGAGACATCGAGAGCAACCCAGGCACCAGAACAATTTCCTCTTCCCATGACCCTATACAAGCTACATTACTAGCTCTGAAAGAAGGCCAAGATCGAATACTGGAAAGCAGGGTTGCGGAGTTGCCACTCCGGAATTTGAATGAATCCGGAATCATTCCAGATTCAGCAGAGCCCGGAATGGAATGACGGAAACTGTCCTAGGAATGGGAATGGAGTGGTCTGGGTGCTTCGGTGGCAGTTTTGGTTTCAACGTGCTGGTTTCTGCCCTCGCGCCCTTTGTACCGTACCTGCGCACGGTCGAGAGTGAAATAACCGTGTCTTTGTGCTTTTTCCATGGTTGGTAATGTCAATCTCCTCTAGCACTGCTGGACTTGCCAGTATGGTTACCGGTCCTTTTCTTTTATTGAGGGAATTAATGGATTGGAATTGGGTTTATAAGGCATTCAAGAAGGTTGAACTGACCATACTTTTTCATTCCGAGGAACTAAGGAATGGAATTATCGCAAATCTCCATTCCTCGGAATTGAATTGGAACGGAATGGGAGACCCCATTCCGCAACCGTGCTGGAAAGGTTCGACAGTTTTGAAAAGCTCCAGCAGAAGTATAACGAGGATTTAGATGACCTAACACGCAGGGTCAATCACCTAGAGAGACAATCCGCCCTTCCTGGAACCTGTACCCAATGCACTCAAAATGCTGATGTCCTACATGAAATGCAACGCCAGCTGGACGATCTCTAAAGTCGCGGACGACGGCGTAACATTATCTTCTATAGGATTACTGACTCAGACCCGAGGGAGCGCTGGGAGACGTCACAATGCATAGTGTCAGACCTGTGTAATGTCCAGCTCGGTTTGACTATGACATCAGTTGAGAGAGCCCACAGATTAGGACCCTATCGTCAGGGCACTAACGGGCCCATTATTGATGTTTAACAACGAACAAGGAAAACAGTCGATCCTAAAAAATGCAAAAAGGGGTAGCCCATTAGCCATTTCTCAGGATTTCTCTCGGAAAGTGAGAGACGTCAGAAGTAGGTTATGGAGTTTCGCTAAAACCTTTAAGGTGAATCCGAACAATAGAGCATCATTCGTGTATCACAAACTTTATGTGAACAGTGTGATGTATAGATGGAGTGATGACCAAAACAAGGTTATACGGTTAGAGAAACGACTCCGAAATAAAACCTCCCACGTATCTACTTTACCATCTCAGTCCCATTCAAACACTAAACTAATGCTTGCTAATTTTAGAAGTTTGTTTTGTAAACAGGATGATGTTATGTCTATCGCGCGCGATTGCAGTGCCGATATACTTTTAGGTACAGAAACATGGTTAACACATGACATAGCTTCTTCTGAGCTATTGATAAGTAATGATTATGCAGTGTATCCAAAGGACCGAATGCACTCTCGCGGAGGGGGCGTCCTTTTTGCGGTCCGCAACACAGTTGATTCTTAACTAATCTGTGATGAAGGTGACCTCGAGCTCTTGTGGGTACGTATCCCGTGTGATCATTGCAACCTCATAGTAGGAGTGTGCTATAGACCGCCATCCGCCGATAGTAACTTCATAAAGAATTTTGAATTTTCCGTTACGGCAGTCATGCAGAAATTTCCCCATTCCTGCTTTGTTATCGCGGGCGACTTCAACCTTCCTTCAATAGAGTGGGACACTTCTTCTGTTCAAGCCGGTACACCTACTTGGAGACTCGCAGTCGAATTTCTAAACATTGTGCAGTACCTGCAGCGAACTCAAGTTGTTACGAGGCCTACCAGGCTTAATTCTACTTTAGATTTAATAATGGTATCTTGTCGTATTCGAGTGCCTAACATTTCACAAATTGAATTTAGTGGTGACCACAGTATCTTACGTGCAGAACTAGTAGCAGCCGCTAGAAAGCCACAAGCCACACCTAAGGTAATATATGAGTATGCGGGGGCAGATGTGGGCGGTATATCTGATTTTATGTGCTCTTATCTCGATTTGCTTCATGGAACATCTTACAATGCTTCGGTTGAATCCAAGTGGCAGAGACTTAAGAAACTCGTTCTAGACTTAGACTAGAGAGAGGTTTTCTTTCTTAGACGAAGTATCCCTAAAAGATGTAAAGAGCCGTGGTTTAACCGCTTCTTGAAATCGTTTGCGAATAAAAGGAAACGACTCTACCGTATGGAGCGAAATGAAGACACGAATGAAGCCTGGGAGAAGTACCGTCAGTGCAACAGAGACTATAAGAAGGAAGTGAAAGAGGCGAAGAAAAATTTTTTTGCTCATGATATTGCATATATCCTAAAACGCTCTCAAGGTACAGCCTGGCGTATCATGAAACAAAACTACAAAGACAACCCTGTTACAATACTAGACGATAGGAACAAACCACTCTCGAGCACTCAGGTACCGGATCATTTTAATAAATACTTTTCCAGAGTGTAGCGAAAGAGACACTGGCCTTTTTCCTCATTGTACTTCCCCAACCTCCGCGATGAGCGACAGAGTGATTGATGCTCGTGGCGTATCGGAATGTATAGAACGCATTCCAAATCATGTTTCTCCAGGTATCAACGTCAAATTGTTGAAGTTAACCCTACCATTTATAGCTGATACACTTGCTGATCTGTTTAGCCTTACCTACCAGGTGACTGGCTACCAATGTTTGTCCATCCATAAAAGCGGATCTCGAAACAAAGTTGAAAACTACAGGCCCATCTCACTGACCTCTGTCGTATGCATAATCTGTTCTAATGTTATGAATTACTTGAAGCACAATAATATCCTGTGTAGTTACCAGCACGGATTCATGTATGCAACAACAATTCATGCAACAACTATTCATGTATTTCTCAGCTATTTCAATATTCTCTAGACCTCCGTAATAGCTTGCATGATACTTGCAAACCGATGCTGTCTTCATTGACTTTCGCAAGGCCTTTGACAAGGTATCTCATCAAGGTGTACTATATAAGCTGAAAACTTTTAAAGTTAACATTCAAATTATTAACTGGGTAGAAGCATTCATAACTGCTCGTGCTCATAGCATTATTTTCGATAACAAAACTTCTTTCTGTCGACGTTCAAAGTTCAGTTCTACGATTGTGTTCTATATAGAAATACAAGTCGCGCCGAGGACAGTTTATTGTTGCAAGGAGATCTGAATAATACTGTATAAGTGTTTTCTTTTTCGCGCGGAATTATTTTTCGCGTTTTTCGCGCACACCTCCAAAATCGCGAATTTAAATTCCCGCGAATAACTCTGGCCATATGAGGGCGAAAATCGTTCGGCGTTCGACGCTATACCGCGACTACCTGACCCTTTCTACTCCATGTAGCATAGGCAGTTTAAGCAAGCGCAGAAGATTGTTTTATCCCATCAGGCAAGATGAAAAGAAATGAAAATTCATCATGCTGTTGTTACTCCTATAAACGCTTTGCACTATACATGCAATACACCACTATACCACGAAGCCAGAACGTGCCTTTCCCCGCATTCTCAAGACCAGCTTGAATGATAGGACCACGTCTCAACCGAACTGGTCAGTGCCCCGAGTGATAATTAATAAGAACTGCTAAAATAAACTGGCTAACTTGCACACGGCCAGTACTATGGCCTCCTACAGGGTCCCTAAAAGCCATTTGACAGGACCTTTCCTCCTATCTCTGTGAGGAGAAGAAAGGAACAGACCTAGAATGCCGCAATCCACGTGAACAACGGATGTCTTAGTACGTGCCGAAATATGCCCGAGTATTGACGGCGGCACGATATGCAAGAGCAAAGCACTCCCGGAAACCTGTGTCGCGAATTTAAGTTCTCGCGAATCAATACTCAAAGCAGCTCTGCTCGAAAACGCGAAAATATTTTCCACGCGGAAAAAACCACTTCTACAGTATATGCAGATGGTATGCGGATTGGAAAATGGAAATCGATAGATCAAAAACCGAACACATCTCATTTAAAATAAAGGAAAACCCAGTGACAAATAGTTATACCATAGATGGCGACCTTATCGAGAAAACTGCTTCCTTTAAATACTTGGGAGCTACATTTACGAGTGATCTCTCGTGGAACTTTCACATTAATTCTATTACAGCCAAGTCCAAGTGCAAGTTAGGTTTTGTTAGACGACATCTTTACTTAGCATCACCAGAGATTAAACGTTTAGCACCTACATCACTTGTCCGCCCTTGTTTAGAATAAGCCTCCGTCATCTGGAACTCTCATCAAAAGTACCTCATCGACAAAATTGAAATTATTCAAAACAGAGCCATAAGATTTGTAGTTCGTGATTACTCTAGGGCGGCAAGTGTGAGCGACCTCAAAAGCAGACTTGAATTAGCACATTTACGAAGGAAGGTTGACCGGCTTTGTTTTCTTCTATAAACTACTTAAACTGGAAAATCACAATTCAGGGTCCCACTCCCTTGTGAGCACAAATATACCATTCTATCACACAAGACTCTCCACGCAACTCAGCGTGCCCATGGCCCTAACTAATCGCTTCCGGTTTTCCCCATTAGTATCAGCTATCTCGGACTGGAATGCCCTTCCCGAAACGATAAGATGTCAAGCTGATGTGGTGTGTTTTAGGAGAGAATACGAAATTCATATTGTTACAGCATCGGATTGCACATAACTATGGGAGTTTTTCGCTTCTTGCCCTTTTGTTTCTTGTTTTCATATACAGATGTTTGTTGTGAACGAGCTTCATTTGTTTTTGGTATGTACCCCCCTTATGTAATACACTGCCTGGGATGCCTAAAGTATTAAAATGAAATAAAATGAAATGAAAAAGGGACAAACCTTTTCGATCCGTTTCTTTATCTCCTCTTCCTGCTTTTCAGTATGCTCTTTGGCATCCTCACGCTTTTTCTTCATCTGGAAACGTGATGCAAAATTTAGGTAAGTGCGAGCCTCAGCACTGCATCAGCTCAACCATATATAGACGACAGTTGTTGATGATTGTTATATGATAATTGGTGGCTCCACGTCGCAAGACATCATTGTCCATGAGTGACGCGACAGTTGTCGGTCTCTGGATTAACTTTGCCGACCTTAGGGTTCCTGAAAGCACGCCGAAAGCTCAGCGCACGGTACACGCTATTTAACGTTCCGAGTTCAAAACGACGTGTCCGAGCAAATTGTATAACCCCTCTGGTGTCGATCTCGCGATTTTGACATCACTAGTGGGACGCGCACCTCCACCAAGGTCGGTTCGAATGATCGTGTGTCATGACCATCAGAACCAAGAAGATGTCCACAGAACGGCGTGTTCTGTGTCCGTAAATTGTATCTCTTCAGGCATTCTTTGGGTTCCTCAATAAATGTCATCTATCGTGTATACAGTGCCACCCTATCGTATACCATCTATTAGGTATTGAGCTAGGAGGCAACAATGTAAACTCGTAGCGAAAGCCAACGACAACACCAAAGCACACCTAAGGACGAGGCTAACTTAATGATGCGTGAGCGATCGAGGGTGTTGGTAGCAGAAGTATTATCGAAAAAAAAAGGCAAGATAAAATTGCAGCATGTGCATTATGTATGTTTACTAATACTTTGTTTACAATTTCAAAATAGAAAAACCCATTTCGCAACCCCTACGTGCTCGTGCATTTCACCGTGCGTGCTCGACAGCATCATGAACCGGACGAGCAGTGTCCCGTTCCGTATCTTGATCCTCTGTGCATCTGGCACAATATAATTGTTTCTGCTTTGCTTCCCTGTATCCGTGCGTCCATGCACCATTAATACCCAGGTAGTAACACGTTTGGGGCGAGCAGTAACGCAAAGAGGTTCATATCTGGGAGCGGTAGGCTGGAATTAATGCGTATGAACAGATGAATGGAATACATCCCCTGTCGAAGGCTTGGCGAAAAGACGTGCGACGACCGGCCATGATGTCAGCGTAAGTGCCAGCGAGAATCACCTGCGCACCAACAATGTCGCACAATTTTCGCAGCACACCAATGTGGCCACTCATCGGCTTGCCTGATTAACAACTAACTAAAAGGAATGACTAGAAGAAATTCTTCTTCGTCCTTATCTTACTTCTCTGTGTTCCACCCCTTCTGTATTATAAAAAGTAGCTGTAGCGGAGAGAGAGTCCGCCGCTACCCGTATTTGTAGCGGAAATACTTTTTCCGTTACCAATTTCAAATGTAGCGCGATCGCTACTCTGCTACAGAAAAGTACCGAATACGGTACCGGCGCTATGTACAAAACTGTTCAAAACAGAGTACTCTCGTCAAAGAGTGATATTAAACGGTAGGAGCAACTTATTTAAACATGGTAACAAAACTTTCGTGCACGAGACTGCACTTCTTCAGGTTACAAAAATATGAACATGGTACAGGAACATACGGAAGGAATACAGTTGACTGGGGAGTTTTGGCATGAAACGGTAACAGGGTGATGGAAAGGATGAAATTACAGGTAAAAATGAAAAGAACATAAATACGAACGCTTGGGTATCGGAAGCGCAACATAACGCGAGTCCAAGGGATTACACAGGAAACGAGAACGCATGTAGGTGACTTTCCAGGAATTAAGGATAAAAAGGGGGTTATGGCGACGGAATGAGGACACAAGAGCGGAGTAGAAAGGACCGTGACAACGTGAAGACAGGGGTGGTCTCAGGAGAGAGTCAAACGAAGAGAATATGGAAAGAGAAATGGAGAGTTGTTTGGAGTTTGTGTGTGTGTTTATCATTATTTTATTTTATTTTATGCGAGAAATGGTATTTACGGGTTAAATAATTGTAGTGGGCCTCAGAGACTGGAATTTTGCGATTAAAAGGATTCGCGGTTTTTGCGCTTTATGTCACTGTTATAACCCGATTCAAGGATAACAATTTTGAGGTCTGTACCCAAAGCGTGTCCAGGAAGGTAAAAATGTGTAGAAACGGATGTAGAATGGTTATTAACAATATCGAATTTATGGCCGTAATAGCTTTCACTCATGGTGTTCGAGGTTTCTTCGATATACTGAATACAGCATTTAGTGCACATAATAAGGTAACATATGTTAAAAGATGAAGGATGAAAGTCACTGAAAAGGTTAGCCAGCTGTAGGCCTCGAACCCACATCTTCTGGATTGCCGGTCCAGGGCTCTACCAATTGAGCTAAGCTAACACGCCTTCTCAGCCACTTCCAGGGTGCGTCATCTGAAGGGACAAACCAGCTACTCACTCTCACTCACCCTCCTTTCCCTCTTACATTTTTGCTCACTCATACACACATTCATACGACGGGATCGACGCAGGCGGCAACTGTTGAGCATGAAATAACTGATGTTCTGAGGCTGGAACAACATAGAAGGGACAAATACATACAAAGCCTCAATTTGCCTAAGAAATTAAGGATGAAGGATGAAAGGCTAACCTTATCAGTGACTTTCATCCTTCATCGTTAATTTCTTAGGCCGATTGAGGCTTTGATGTATTTGTCCCTTCTATGTTGTTCCAGCCTCAGAGCATCAGTTATTTCATGTTAAAAGAGTTGCAGTGCAATCCCTGTCGGATTGTGAAAGTAAGTAAAGTAATTTGAGGTGCTCGAGATAAATGTGCATGGGCTAATGAAATTACATGTTTAGCAGCGTTTGTTACCACAAGGGGAACACCCAGGATTTGGTCGGGATAGACGGTATGAAACTAGTAAGTTACGAATGTTACGTGAGCGGCGGATCACGTTAGTTCTCGTTTCCTTCGTAATCCCTTGGACTCGCCTTATGTTGCGCTCCCAATACTCCTGCGTTTCTATTCATGTTCTTTTCATTTTTACCTGTATTTTTATCCTTTCTATCACCCTGTTACCCTCCCATGCCAAAACTCCCCCGTCAACTCTATATATGTTCCTGTACGATGTTCATATATTTGTAATTTATATTATATATATATATTATATTTTGAATTGCTATATGCGGTTTAAGTAGAACTCTGATGATACGATTATTTTTCCTCGGTTCTCCTCTGGTACCTGTGCCCTGTCCTACCGGTATGGTTTGGCGCGGAAAAGCGTAACTGTGGCAAGCCTCGGATGCAATGGGAAATCGTCACTTGTGCCTACTGAACAGTCCAGCGCCAACCTATATGCGATCTCCAGCGTCGCTCGATTGTATTGCACCTTTGGTTTGGACACCACAGGTAGTGACTATTTATCCTATGTTCATTTTGCGCGATAGACAGCCCATCTCGCCAACTACTGGACTGATATCTTTCACAAACTTCAGTCTGCTTTATGGGGACCTCAAAACATTTGTGCACACTGGAATGTCACCAGAGGCACTCTCGTAAACAACTACAGGTTTTCCCGTCGTATTTAATCCTTATACCGCCGAATTTATTCCTTATACGGTGGAATATAATCCCCATGCCGCCACTTTTAATCCTTGTTTCGCTGAATTCAATCATTATGCCGGCACTTTTAATCCTTATACCATGGGATTTAATCCTTCTGTTAAATTTGTTCCATGTGCTACCAATTTTAATCCTTATGCCGTGGAATTTAATCCTAAATTCTCGGGTTATCTTTTCATTACTCTCTTCACTACAATCCGACAGTGTGGGACTAACTATATGATTTACGATCTGTTTTGACTATTTCCTCGTGTACAGCCACACACTGACTTTTTTGTGACTATCACTGCTCAATGTACTACTATGTGATAGCATGGGGTACCTGCATAATTTATGACCTGTTATGGCTATTTCCTGCTTTTCGGCTATAAATTGACTTTTTTGTGACTATGCCTACTCTATGCACTACTATGTGATAGTATGGGACTACCTGCATGATTTGTGACCTGTTTTGGCTACTTCCTCGTTTACAGTCATATATTCACTTTTGTGACTACCTACTCTATGCGCTACTGTGGGATGGTATGGGACTACCTGCGTGATTTATGACCTTATAGACTATTTCCTTGTTTACGGCTATGAAGTGACTATCACTGCTCAATGCACTACTATGTACAGCTTGGGACTGGCTGCACGATTTAAGACATGATATGATTATTTCCTTCTTTTTGGCTATAGATTGATTTTTTGTGACTATCACTGCTCAATACACTGCAATGTAATAGTATGGGACAACCTGCACGATTTATGCCGTGATATGATCATTGCCTTGTTTACGGGTATAAATTGATTTTTATATGACTACGCCTACTCTATGCACCACTATGGTATGGTATGAGGTACAGGCATGATTTATAGCCAGTTATGACTAGTTCCATGTTTAGCTTCATAAATTGACTTTTTACAACAACAACTTCATTTTAAGGTGATGAATGGGGAGTTTCATGGCCAGAAGCGATACTCTACCCCATTGCTGGTGATGATGTGGGGAATGAAATAATAAGCCCCTTGACAATAAGGATAGAAGTCAGATTGTGTCCAGAAAGGTCAAAAGAGCTTTGAACGCAGAGCGTTGGTTGTCTGGATTCGACCAGGAATAGTGTGAGACTACCTGCATGATTTATCACATGTTATGACTGTTTCATGTTCGAAGCTTCAAATAAACCCCCTTTTTATGAACAAGACTAATATACTTCTTGCACTCCGATGGGATAATATAAGACTGCCTGACTTATGGCAATATATGGACTTTCCTGGTTTACAGGTACAAATGAATTTCTTATAATTACGACTACTCCTTACACCACGATGGGATTGTATCAAGGCTACCTTCACGATAACGCTTGCTACGTCAGAATTAAAGCACTGGGCTCACATCATTTTAACATAGAAGTATGTTACCGTGTAAGTAAGATGTAATGTGACGCGCAAAGAGATCAATGAAGAGATAAATTGTAAGAAGACATGGAGACCATTATAAAGAACTGATGACCAGGATGTTATACTGTGATGTGCATGTTATTGCTAACCAACTTACATTTGGAAAGAGGCGCGAAAAAGAAGAAAAGGGGGCTTTTTCGATGAATTTCATATTTCAATTGTTCTCGTTCCTAGGCAACTTGGAGGTTGTGTTGTGTTTGTCTGATTGTATGTTCCCGCTTCAGAGCAACTACTTTCCAGGTAGTTCGCGTTAGTTCCTGGTAGTGCACGTAGTAGTCATAGTCATAAATGTTCATTAATAGAGGGTGTTCAAAATTAAACTTTCACGAGCGCTACGCAAACACACCGATGACAGGAAACGAATGATAACTTTACGCTACTTGTGTAGGAAACAGGTGCTGCTAATTATGTAGCACCTCTTTCTTACTCACGGAGCAGAAAATAGCACCAGTTTTCTTTTCTTCGCCTATTTATAAAGTTCTAGTGAAAGTTTAATCTTGAACACCCTGTATGTGTAAACAAGGAAATACCGATAACATGACATATATGTAGTCCCATACTGCGTCATTGTAGCGCACTGAGTAGTCCGAGTCATACAGAGTCAAACTGTAGCCATAAAGAAGGAAATAGGCAATACAGGCCATAAATCATGCATGTAGTCCCATCCCATACCACTGTAGTGCATAGAGCAGTCACAAAAAGTCAATTTGTAGTTATAAACAACGAAATACTCATAACAGGCATACATGATGCAGGTAGTCTCATGCTATCCCATAGTAGTGCATAGAGTAGTCAGAGTCACGAAAAGTCAGTTTATGACTGCAAACGAGGAAATCGTCAAAACAGGTCACAAAACATGCAGGCAGTGGTATAACTTCCCAGAGTAGTGCATAGAGTAGGCATAGTCATAAAAAAGTCAATTTATGGCTGTCAACGAGGAAATAGTCAAAACAGGCCATAAATCATGCTGGGAGTCCCATACCAAACCATAGTAGTGCATGGAGGAGGCATAAAAAGTCAACTTACAGCCATAAACAAGGAAATAGTCAAAACAGGTGACATATTATGCAGGCAGTCTCATACCATCCCATAGTAGTGCGGGTAGTAGTCATAGTCTTAAAAAGTCCATTTATAGGTGCAAACAAGGAAATAGTCATAATATCTTATATATGATGCTGGTAGTTCCAACCAACCCATTGGAGTGTATAAAGCAGAACTAGCCATAAAAAGTCAAATCATAGCCGTAAGGAAGGAAATAGTCATAACAGGTGGTACATCATGCAGGTAGTCCCATACCATCCCATGGCAGTGCATAGAGTAGGCACAGTCATAAAAAAGCCAATTTATGGGTGTAAACGATGAAATAGTCAAAACAGGTCATAAATCATGCAAGTAGTCCCATACCATCGAATAGTATTGCTTAGAGTATCCATAGTCATAAAAAGTCAATTTATATTTATAAACAATGAAATAGTCAAAACAGCTCATAAATCACGCAGGTAGTTCCATACCACCATAGTAATGCATAGCGTAGGCATAGTCGCAAAAAGTCAATTTTGGGCTGTAAACGAGGAAGTAGTAAAAAACAGGTCATAAATCATGCTGCAGTCTCATACGATACCATAGTAATGCATGGAGGAGGCATAGTCATAAAAAGCCAATTTATAGCCATAAAGAAGGGAAGAGTCGAAACAGGTGACGTATTATACAGGCAGTCCCATACCATCCCATAGTAATGCATGTAGTAGACATAGTCTTAAAAAGTCCACTTATAGGTGTATAGTAATAGCATGTCATATACAGGGTGTTTCATTTAACTCGAACCCCACCTTAAAAAAATAACGGCTCACTGCATCACAACGAAACCAACTGCATAGTATTACCCCTAGTAGCCCAAAGTGTTTCAGAGTATTTTTGTACCGCAATTAACTAATTAATTAGTGGGAATTAATTTTCTAACTTTCTAACTACGAGAATTACAACGAAGATGTCAACTGTGAAGTTGTAGGCGCTGGTGTAAGAAAACGAATCCAGTTGGTTTTCATCTCCCTAGCTCTAACGACTTGTTTCTTCCGGGTCTCCAGAAATGCGGTGGATTCCGAAACTCGGACGGAGCATGTTTCTGACGCGCAAAAAGAGCGCCCAATCGGAACGCCCTCTCACGTCCACTTGACGAACAAGAAGATATGCGATCCATGCAACCTACACTCTTATCTACCACCCTTGCATGGTGCCGTATCATCTCGACGATCACAGGGCACAGTGACCATGACAACGTGGCGCTTTGTGTTTTTATTGTTTGTTTGATTTCCTCCTCTTTTTTTTATTTCGCCGTGAAGCAACTGAAAGCACGCGACAGGAAAGGGTTATCTTTCAACGGAAGCACCTTGAACCTCGAGCATGCGTTTACAAAATAAAAATAAAAAGCAAGCAAACCAGAGAACACAAGGAGGAGCTGTCGCGGGTGGCATTTGTTCCGACTATCTTTTAAGGTTTACGTATTTACTCATTTACGGCCACTCTTTGTAGAATGGTTTGTGGCACAAGCAACGCGTTATTCCAGCGAAGAGCCAGCGGGCATGATGCTTCCCCTAAGTGCTGCACAGTGAAAACAGAAAAGAGCGGATAAAAGTAATCGCCTCTTTTTGATGTAACATATTTTGATTACAACTTACTTTATGACAGAGCAACGTGAGACTGCATTTCGCACATGTATTCCAACGTAACAGAAACAATATTATGTGTATTCAGAGCAGGTGCTCGAAGAAGTCGCCTTGCGTCGTCACACAAAATCGGCATCTCCTGACTGTGTTCTCGATCGCCCTCCGCAACATGTCCTCTGGAATTTCAGAGCAAACTTGAGTGATCATCGCCTTAAGGGCATCAGGCGTTGTCGTGTCCTTTACGTATACGCGGTCCTTCACATATCCCAACGAAAAGAAATCCAAAGGCGTAAGGTCCGAGGACCTGGGAGGCCATGGCACTGGTCCGAACCTTCGCACCCACTGGTTAGGAAATGCGTGGTCGAGATAGGCGCGAGCTGGGCTGGAGCTGTGTGCGGGAGCGCCATCGTGCTGAAACCACATCTGATCATATCGCGCTAGTGGGAGGTTGGCGCAGAACTCTTCCACGGGGCCCCGAAGAACCTCGTTTAGGTATCAGAACTCTTCCACGGGGCCCTGAAGAACCTCGTTTAGGTATCTCTCCGCAGTCAGTGCCCCATCAAGGAAGACGGCCCCAATGAGGGTTGCATAGGGAACCGGGTTTCGAAGTCTCTTTGCTGCAACTGTTGATGCAGTTGAACGTGGTAAGGATGGAGGCAGGGCTCTTTTGCTACCCTCCACACCGTCGCCAACGGAACGCCAATCTGACTGCTGGCCTCGCGGAGGCCGGCTAGAGGGTGTGCCTCAAAGAACGCCAACGTCGTTCGAACGTCGTTTGAAGGTGTCGATGACCTACAACGCTTTTGGGAAAACTTGCCAAATTCTTTTAGCGTCTCGTGTTTACGAACAATCATCACAGGTCTTGGTCTCCTGCCGGGATGCCACATCTGAAAAATCTTCACTGCCTTTTTCTTATTGCGCTGTGTAGCACCTAGAGCAAGCACCATGTCAGCTCCTTCTTCATTGGAATACCACAGAGCATTCAACAAATAGTGTGCATACAGAGGCGAAAGTGAACAAATGATCAAGGTGCTTCGGCTGAAAGATAGCGCCCCCCCCCCTTCCCTGTCGCGTACTTTCCCAAGCAGCACAATGTACTGAAAGTCAAGTGCAATAGGGGTGGACGGTATGTGTCTTATCAATGTTCTGTAGATTCACGAGTCTGTTCAAGGCTTTTCACCTACCCGTCCACCCCTATTGCACTCGACTTTCAGTACATTGTGCTGCTTGGGTTCAGTTGCTTCGCAACGAAATAAGAAAAAAAAAAGAGGAGGAAATCAAACAAATAATAAAAACACAAAGCGCCACGTTGTCATGGTCACTGTGCCCTGTGATCGTCGAGATGATACGGCACCATGCAAGGGTGATAGATAAGAGTGTAGGTGGCATGGATCGCATATCTCCTTGTTTGTCAAGTGGACGTGAGAGGGCGTTGCGATCGGGCGCTCTTTTTGCGCGTCGGAAACATGCTCCGTCCAAGTTTCGGCCGCATTTCTGGCATCCGGCCGCATCCGGCCGCATTTCTGGAGACCCGGAAGAAACAAGTCGTTAGAGCTAGAGAGACGAAAACAAACTGCATTCGTTTTCTCATGGCAGCGCCTACAACCTCACAATTGACATCTTCGTTGTAATCCTCGTAATTAGAAAGTTAGAAAATGAATTTCCACTAATTAATTAGTTAATTGCGGTACAAAATATACTCTGAAAGTTCTAGTCATAAAAAGTCGAATTATAGGCCTAAGGAAGGAAACAGTCAAAACAGGTCATAAACCATGCAGGTGGTCCCATACTATCCCATAGTAGTGCATAGAGTAGGCATAGTCACAAAGAGTCAATCGAAGGCTGTAAACGAGGAAATAGTCAAAACAGGTCATGAATCATCCCGGTAGCCCTATACCATCCCATAGTAGTGCATAAAGTAGGAATAGCCACAAAAAGTCAATTTAAAACCGTAAACAAGGAAATACTCATAACAGGTCATACATTATGCAGGTAGTCCCAGACTATCACATAGTAATGCATTGAGAAGTGATACTCACGAAAAAGTCAGTGTATGGCTGTAAACGAGGAAATAGTCAAAACAGGTCATAAATCATACAAACCCCAAGTCCCAAACTGACGCATTGTAGTCAGAAGGGTAATGCAAAGATAACCAGATAATTTAGGATTAAATTCCACGGCATAAAGATTAAAATTAGTAGCAGGAGTATTAAATTTAACAGAAGAATGATTAAAGCCCACGGTATAAGGATTAAAAGTGGCGGCAAAAGGATTAAATCTAGCGAAACAAGGATTAAAAGTGGCGGCATGAGGATTAAATTCCACGGTATACGGATTAAATTCCGCGGTATAAGGATTAAATACGACGGGGAAACCTGTAGTCTCCATTGTTCATGTTGCACTGGATCATGGATTCGGCACGGACTGCATTTTTCTTCACTTCTCGAAGGCATTCCATAAGGTATCACACTCCCTGTTGCTTCATAAATTGCGCAGTCATGGCATCGACGATAAAATTCGAGATTGGATACACTCCATCTTATCTAATCGCTCACAGTTTGTCTCCGTAAACGATAACGAATCCAGTCTAAAGGCTGGTTCACACTGCCACGTTCGCGCTTACGGGCTACGGGTTGCGCTTACGTAGTACCCATCTCGTTGCCGGCTACGTTCCTCCATCGTTCACATTACTACGTTTCGGCGCTCCGTTCCTCCAATGAGCAGCGGCCTCCTAGAGCGCCTTCCTTCCGAAGAAAAGTGAAATGGAGCCACAGAGTAGCATGGCGTCCAGCACCCCGGTGCCGGCTGCTTTGGAAGACAATCAGACATTCCTTGACGATGTTCTTAACTGTTAATGTTCTTATTTAACGGCATCGTCGACAGTGCAACGTACAACTCGCTACTTTGGACAGATTCATTGAGTGAAGATATCACCTGACAGACCCACTGCTATGCTAATTGTCATCCATGAGGTTTCTTTTTTCGTGGCATCCCTGTAGTCGCTTCTTTTGCTATTGTATAGCCAGGGAAACTTCTCAACTTGGAGAATAAGAGCTTATATGACATCCAATGTTTCCGCCATCTTTGCAAGGAGACGCGCGAGACAAAATGCATGCGCGGCATCCGAACTTTTCGGCCATCCTATTGGCCAGTGCGCTTACGGTTACGGAGCTTGCGGGAGAAAAGTTGAAGTTGCCTCAACTCCTTGCGGAAACGATCTTGCGGGCGCCGTCTCTTCGTCGTCATGGCAACCCGCACCGTAAGCTCCCGTAACCCGTAGCCGCAAGCGTAAACGTGACAGTGTGAACCAGCCTTAACGCCTGTCCTTTCTGGGGTTTCCCGACGTACTGTGCTGGGCCGGCTTCACTTTCTCATATACGTAATCGGCTTTCCAAATGATCTTACATCTACCGTATGTATCTAAGCAGATGGTTGTGTCCTCTGCCGTCAGATTACTAACGACTCTGATGTGGAATTACTTAGCACTGATCTCATTAGGCGGTCTTGGTGGTGTCAAACTTGGCGGTCTGGTGGTCAAAGCCGTCTGATGCCTTCTTAAGCTTGTTCTTGATGAGCTTCAGCGCACGTTCAGCGGCTCCATTCGAAGCAGGATGACAGGGTGGGACACAGAAGTGCCGAATTCCATTTCGCTTAAGGAAGACCCTGTAACTCTGGCTCACGAACGCTGGGCCGCTGTCGGAGACTGTTACGTCAGGTAATGCGTGGGTGGCGAAAAACTTTCGTAGAAAACTTATGGTTGCGTCATCGACGGCGATGCCACTGGACAGACCTCGATCCACTTTGAGTGCGCGTCGATAACGACGAGCTAATAACAATTCTTGAAGGGACCTGCGTAGTCAACGTGCAGGCGTGACCACGGACGTTCTGGCACCGGCCATGGTGTCAGAGGAGCGCTTCGGGAAGCTCTTTGTTGCTCCTGGCAGACGCGGCAACTCCGACGCGTAGAAATGATGCCTTCGTCAATGGAGTCCCACTAGACGTGACTCGTTCCTATAGCTTTCATCTTCGCAATTCCCGGGTGACCCTCATGCAGTAGGGGAAGGACTTCCGACAGCAAGGACACCGAAATGACAAACCGCGATCCCCACAAGGCACAGTTTTCCTGGATGCTTAGTTTGTCCGACCTTGCAGAAAATGCCTTCCATTGTACCCCAGGCAATTTGGTATCATACCAGAGTACTTCACGCACTCGTGCGAGAAGAGGGACCTTTGAAGTCTCTTCAGCAACGTCTCTAGCTGAGAGAACACGTGGATACACACCCTCCAGCATGTATAACTCAGGTGGTCTCGGCACGAGGAGTGCTTCTGCAGGCAGTGGCAACCGGCTCAACGCATCAGCGTGAGCAATACTGCTCCCTGGGCGGTAGGTCAACTTGTACTTGTATGCGGAAAGCTTTAGCGCCCATGTGAGAACACGCGGCGAACAGCTCTCGGGTATTCCTTTGTCCGCAGGCAGCAAACCCAGTAAAAGCTTATGATCCGTGACAGCAACGAATTCTCGTCCCCACAGATACTGGCGAAACTTTGACACGCCGAATACCAAGGCCAATGCTTCTTTATCCAGCTGGCTGCAGTTTCGTTCCGCAAAAGCAATCGGCCGTTCTTCACCTGAAACTTCTCGATGAGCAAGAACGGCACGGAGGTCTACAGGGGATGCGTCACAGACAAGCACGACGATCTTATTGGGGTCGTAGGGGCTCAAAAACAGCAAGTCCTTACTGCGACGGAACACAGCCTCCTGGCTAGGGCCCCAATGCCAAGGCGTCCTTTGCTCTAGCAACTGACTCAGCGGATGAAGGACTGTTGACACATTAAGCAGAAACCGTCGATAAAAATTTACCAGCCCCAAATAGGTCTGAAGTGATTTCACATCCGTATGTGTGGGTGCTGCTTGCACGGCTGGTCTTTGGGTCTGGTCTCAGGCCATCTGCGTTGATGATATGGTCCAAATATTCTACCGCTTCTTGAAGGTGCGACAAGACGAGGTTGGGGTTTCTCAGGTGATCCGTGTCGTTGTGTCCGGCGACCACTATGTCATCGAAGTATACGACGACATGGTGCAGATCTTCCAGGTTTTCCATTGCTCTTTGGAAGACCGCTGGCGCCGACGAAATTCGAAATCCAGTTCTACTTGTAAGTGCGCATCCTTCAAGTCCAGCTTGCTGAATTTGACTGCAGCAGAGAGGTTTGCAAACAGCTCTTCCACTCGAGGAATAGGGTATCTTTCCATCTCCGGTTGATCGTGACTTTGAAATCTCCACGGATTCTGACGCGTTCATTCACTCTTGAGCACCAGCACTATCGGTGCTGCCCAGTCGGCTGTCTTGACAGGAGAAATGATACCTCCTCTTTGCATACACAGTTCCTCGCTGACCCGATCTTGGACGGGCCGTGGCGTGAAGAACTTCGGCTGCGCCCGGGCCTTGAAAACCTTCGCTTGAACGCCCTTGAATGTCCCCAGGCCTGGAGAGAAGACGTCGCTGTACCGTTTCGCTATCGCATGAACAGATGACACGGCGTTGATATCTCGAATCTTGGACAAGACGGTACCCAGTGCTATTATCCAGTCTCTGCCCAACAGAGAGGGCAGTCACCTGAAACGACGTACAAAGGCTGGATCGAATTACGTTAGCCAAATCTGACACTGGCAGTTATCTTGTCCAGTACAGGGGGGTATTCACCGTTGTAACTCTTAAAGCAAAAGGCTTGGCGGGAACGCTTTACGGAATGTATCTTCGGATACGATCGTTACGCTGGCACCGGTGCCCACATCCATCAGCAGAGGCACATCGTCCACGGTGAGACCAATCCGAAACGGCTCATTAGCGTTGCGAGGTGATCGTACTTGCCACACATGTCATATACCGTCTGCGAATCGTCTTGAGCCACAGAAGTGTTGAGCACTTTATTGACCTGTCGGCCTTCCGTTTGGTGCTTTTGTAGCCTTCGTCTTGTCCTTGAAGCCCCTGGCGAGGTGACCTTTGTTGCCGCACTTGTGGCAAACAGTCTTCTTTTGGCGACATCCCGAAGTGCAATGAGGTGCTCCACATCTGTAGCACACCACAGAACTGGTGTCTCTGACGGCATTTGTAGTTGCGCAGGGAAGTGCCACCAAAGCTTGAGAATCCTTACTGGCCGCTTCAATGGCGATGACAGTTTTCTTTGTTGTCTCGACAGTCAAGTCTTGAATTTCGAGCAGCGTCGTGCGTATTGCGTCATCGTTTATGCCTGCAACAATTCGGTCTCGACGCATGCGTTCTCGGAACGAGCCAAATTTGCAATCTTCCGCAAGCCTGTTCAGAGAAGTCACAAAGTCGTCCAAGGTGCGATTCCGCGAGAAGAATTTGTAGCTTGCAACCACTTCAGATGGATTTGGCGAGAAGTGCTTCGAGAGAGCATCGAAAATGGCGGTCAACGTCGTCCCACTAGGCTTAGCAGGAGACAGTAGTCGACGCAGCAAGGCATACGTTTCAGGGCCGCAGTACGTCAAGAAAACAGCGCCCTTGTAGTCATCCCAGCCCGTGGCTACCATTCCAGACTTCCTAGAACCAACTGTGCGAGGCACAGGCACAACACAAAAGACAGTGCCCATGTGGATCGTCTCGGGAACAGCACAGTAAATACAAAAAAATTGTAACATGGCGCGTGCATGCCAACGCACCGGGGCTATTATGCACTGTTTATACATTCAAATCTCTAACGTTCTATCTGACGTCGTTTGTTTACAATCTCGGTGGTCGGCGCAAGAGACAATGCCGCAGACCAATGCAGACCAACGGTCTATAAAGGCGTATTTTTGGGTACGCACGGGTATAGGGGAGTCCCTCTACCTATCTACATATACATTTGCGCCGACGCCTTCTTTCTACTTCGCTATTTTCGCTTTTCGACGCGCGAGAAAAATGTCAGCGCTGAAAGATTAAAACGCAACAGCAATATTCATGCAAGTATATGCTTGTGGCATGTTGTTATCGACCAGTATTAAACCGCTGCCAACTAAGCCCCATAAAAGAAATATACACAAATTCCCCAGTAAACCAAATATGTCCCAAGGATATCCTGGGGAAGAACTGAATTTGACATTTGGATATCCCAGGGATGTTCGTGAACGTCCCGTTTACGTCTGTGCGACGTCCCTGGGAACAGACTTTCTTCCTCATTTTGCAGTCCGGGGGACATCCTATGAACGTCTCCGTTGGATATCTGGATGTGAATGGGACGTTTACCGTTTCATATCAAATTAGCTTGTATGCTGAGCACTATGCATTATTATTCAGTTTTTGTTATCTGTCCACGTTTTAGAAATTGTTTTGGATAAATAATCGACATCTTTTATTTGAGAGCGGTATGCAATCGCTGTATATAGCTATGGATACAGCACCTATCGGCAACGCCACGTGACCTTGCGTATCCCATTGTTGTTATGGGAGACCGCTTGCACTCGCACATACACACATATGTGATATCGAGTGAGCACTACCTACGGAGGCCTGTGGTGGCCTCTTTTGGCGTACTGGATGGAGCATATACTGAAATGAGACTTGTAGGCGTCCCTTTCTCACAAACATTGTGTTTTTAATTCAAACTATCTTCCATGATGTGATTGCTCTGCAAATAATGGTCTAAACCCAAAATGTTTCTTGCTTTGCTTACGTCACTCCAGTAAGCGTCACGTGTCCCAGATATGTGCGCAAAATGCAACGCGGTGGGGCAATTCTTTTTACATCCTGCAGATGTCCCTGGGAGATACAATGTCGGACGATTTTCATTGTCACATTGTGGACGTCCAAATAACGTCTGGTAGACTTCCTGGACATAGGTGACGTGTGAGACTTTTCTGGTACGTCCCTGGGATATTTCTGGTTTACTGGGTCGCTTTACAAACAGACAACAAACTTTATACTCAAAAACCTCCAGAGAGTTCCTTCCTCTTTCCAGAGAATGAGGGCTGGAAGAAGCGAAGGCTATTTAGGATGTCAACGCAGATAGCCACATGAGGGAATTGTGTCAGTAATCCCTCATTGATGCCTATGCCACCTCTCCGGAAGTTTTTGAGGCTAAGGTTTGCTGTCCATTAAACTTGTTGCTGTGTAACGAGAATTTGCCTGTGCCTCTTTTCTCGTTTTTTTTCTTTCTGCAGTTATGTACCACATTGTCACCACCAATTCGCTTTGCCGACCACTATTCAACGGCAATGTTAAACAACCGTGAAACAGTTTCAGTTCTAATCAAATGAATCGGACCAGTTTCAGCATAGAACACTCGTTACATGAAAATATACTCTAAAAAATGTATGAAACAAAACTGCAGTGCGCAAAGAACGAACCTCTTCGATGTCTTTACTCCGGGCTTCATTGTTTCGTTTAATTTTTTTCTCGTTCTGCTTTATCTTGCTGGCGTTCTGGAGAGAAGAACAAAAATAACTACCGTCACTGTATCGGCTAATGTCCTTCGCTCAAGGCGGATAACACTACCCAAGCACCACAATGTACTGAAAGACGAGTGCAAATGGGGTGGACGGGTAGGTGGAAGGCCTTGAACAGACTCGTGAAACAAAGAACACGGATAAGACACATACCGTCCACCCCTATTGCACTCGACTCTCAGTACATTGTGCTGCTTGGGTAGCCTGCTGGAACAGAACCTAAATAAAACTTTAGTGACTCATTTTTGAGGTACACTGAGAAAAGGACATGATAACCGCGGAACAAGTGATAGATTCTAGGGCCCCGATTTTTAGGCATAACAGGGGGAACTCTTGACTGCATAGCACGCAGTATGCGAATCATCATCGCGGATGATATCGCTCTGTCTCCCGATAAGCTGGGGGCGCACCGTTTTATGCATCAACATTCCTGCCAATTGGAAGATAAAACAATACAATACGAATAAATAATAATGTCGGCTATCGGATATAAAATTTCGTGTGAATGACTACGTCAACAACGTAGAAGAATCCTCGACACCGTGACGTGAACATGTAGACGGTCAATTCGGTACTTAAAAAAAAGAACACGCACAATGCGAGACATGTATATTTAAACGGCAAAAAGGCGGTACAACTCCGAAGAAATTATATACTTTGGTCTTAACATTGAGTGGCCCAGGTAAGCTGCTAAATATTCTCGCACGTCCTATTCAACTTTCCAAATCCGACCATGGCAAACATGCCAAACCAAACGAAGCATCATGTTCCTTTTCTCATTTCTTTTTTTGTCTGTTAGTGTCTTCGGGGAGAGGGGGAGACTGTGCTGAGTAAGGAAGTTGCGTTCGACTTCCACCTCAGTTGGTGGTCGACAGTCGTACTAGCTGCTTTCCTTTTATTTGTTTCGGATACCTTTTGAGGCCGGAGTTTTACGGCCAGACGGAAAGTATGCAACGACAAGATTAATAATTACATTAGATTGGGAGGGGTGCCTTATTCAAGCCTCCTCGGCTTTTTTCTTCCCTTTCCAAACGAAAGGAGAATAAATATTGAATTCGAATTATTTGTGCTTCAATTACAGGATTTCTGTCGAATGTGAGATGGCAGAACGCTAATGTATTGTAGTTGAAAGCAATATTCCATATTCCACGTTTAAAAAAATCCTCAAACATTCACGTGCGTAAAAGTTTCCATCGCCGAATTCCATATTCAAACGAGACAAAACCGAAACCGCGGTGACAGGGAAAGCAGGTAGAGCGCTGGTTTCACGTTAGGGGGCTACGTGATTTGGAGCGATGGAAATGACTGGAGCAGATATCGATCTGTTAGCCAGATAAGCCTCCGTCGCTGATAGTGTTGCGCTCTTAAGGCGCGTTTCTTTTTTTTTTTTTTTGTTTCGGCTCATTTGCATATAAAACAGCGAAGATAAATATCTTAGCGCACGTGCGTGGCTCGTAATTTCTTCAACGTGGAATGGGTTTCAAGTGGGATAGTGCATCATGCTGATATCTCGCTTTTGCACGAAATCCCCTAAATAAATAGTTGATTAATGAATGCTAGGTAATCAGTCATCTGGTAGCTGCACACTTTCTTGGAGGATGTCCGCCTGACCATATAAGTCAACTTAGATACAGAAGTAAGTACTTATATGCAGAAAGGACATATACAAGAGCAGCATTCAGGGACACCCCCTCTGAAACCCGGCTTAACCTGATAGCAGAGGACTACGCAAGGAAGCTAAGTTTACAGGGTGGTGCGTGAGTACGTGAGGAGGAACAGATCTGGGCAGGGAGAGGAGGACATATCTGAGGCGAACAATTCCCTTTTCGCGCCCCGACCTGATAACAACACCGATAACACGCCCGGGAGCATTCGCGTGAGATAAAGAATAAGACGCGATGTATAACTGTGGGAACGCGTATGAGACTTTCCAGATATCGGGAGATTGCCGGATGAAATTGGTAGGTTGGCGCCTGTGATAGCCTTCTGGACGACAAATTGACTAAATGCGAGTTCTAAGAGTGCAGCAAGGACAGCAGCTACGGTCCGCAGACGATACACAGACTACGTAATTTCATGATGATACCGTCAGTATCAAATTGGTATCAAGAGTTATTACGAGCTAAAATAGAGGAAACTGACAAATTGGCGCCAGTGAGTTCACACTTGGGCGACGATTTGGCAAAATGTTTGAAGTATATAGATTGGGCTGGTTGGTGTAAATCCACAAGCGACCAAAGAACAAACACGAAACAACAACAGAGCGACTTGTGTGTGATCTTGTCTCCTGTTTGTTCTTTGGTAGCTTGAAAATGAATGATTTGACCAAACGCTACTTCGCAGGCTCTAGCAAGGGAAACAGGTATGGGCCGCGGACTCATAGCTATTAAGCATGGATATACAGACTACGTAATTAAGTGATGACATCTTCGATATCACGTTTATATCCAGAGTTATTACTAAATGAAATGGAAGATATGGACAATTTGGCGATGGGCGAGTGGTGGCGTCTGCGAGTGGCAATGATTTGATCAAACGCGACTTCTTTGGACCAGAGATTTTGGAGCAGAACTAAACACCAGATTTGGAGATAACGCTAAACAAGTGCTACGCGCCCTCAAGTACATTATTTATTTCTCGCTTAAGATGAAGCAATGCTTAGATCAGGGCAATCAGGGCTCTCACACACGCGGGCCGCATGTGCATGGCTTGCAGTCAGCTATTCTGTGTCCCGAGGGCTCTTGACCACTAAATAGAATAAAGCTGCCCCCCCCCCCCCCACACACACACGCACACACCAATAATGAAGAATTCGGAATGAAACCAGGTTTTCAGGCATTGTTTTTACCCTTGCTCGATGTAGTGCTGCTCCTGTCGACGTTAGGAAGTACATTCACATTCGAGCAGTTCTTGTGACTCATGAACCTCAACAAGTAGTTATAGCGATCTGGTCTGAACGTGCATTTTGATAAACTACACTGTAAGTAATATGATAATTGAGAAGTAATAGTGGAGACAAGTGCAGAGAATGACATCATCTTAATTATTACACTAAGTTTATGGGCTTACAGCATAGCAGCAGCCTCTCCGGATATCATGCGCGAAAAACTATATACGGAGCACAGAGAGGCGCAGAGAAAAAAAAGAAAAAAAAATAGATGGAGTAGTTATGTACGAGGGTCATTGTGTGAAAATTTTTAATTATTTCTCTTTCCCTGATTTTGTTTTCTTTTTCACGTTGAAAATGCAAGCAAAATCAACAATACAGTGTGTAAACCGACAATTTCAGTGCTCCTGAACGTTGGGATAATCGTTCGTGAAGAACTATGTACGAAGAACTTGCAACGCCTTTCAAATTTTCAATGTCTCATTGGGAAAAGAAGCTCATTTGTTTCTGTTGGTGTGTCAAGTGAAGTTTTTCATTGACGAATTGTATATGCGAATGCCTAATAACTATACCGCTCAGCTGTTTACGCTAAGGTACTTTGCTATAATTGCGGTCCTTTCCAGGGTCATTACCCCCACCCCCCAGGGAGGTGTACACTCCCCCTGAATTTTTCCAACCACTCCCCTGTAATTCATGAGATTTCCCGATACAGCCTGGCCACCAATGCATATACCCATATACAGGGTGTCCCAGAAAACGTGTCATTGAATTATAATAAAAAAACTACGTCACCTAGAATCATGCGGTCAACGGCATTTGTTCTTATTGGGTTTTTGCCACCTTGTAAAGTTAATGTCAGGTACCCCAAGTTTAATTATGCAAATATTTGCGAACTGAACTCAGAAATTTGCCAAAGGAAGGTAACTTTTTTACCCCAACAATATGAAGAGCGTGCCGAATTCACTCAAATTCATGATAGTTGACAGTGATATTCACGAGCTATCTCATCGGAACAAATAGCCGAATATCATGCTTTTCGGAGCACCGAACCATAACGCGCGATGTCTTTCTGAGCGCAATCGCTCGCAGTCCGACGAAAGGAGGTTCCGAAGCCAGCCCACAGAGTGATAGTTGAAAAAGTAACAGTTCCTAAAACTGGGAGAGGGAAAGCATTATCCCAGCGAAAGTCGGACGTGATAATCCATGCCTGCGTTATCTCTTTCTGCGATGCCGGGGTGGGCTGGGTTTCCAACCTCCTTTCGTCGGACTGACACAGATTGCGCTGAAAAATTCATCGTGCGCTATTCTGTGCGACCTCCGCAGAGCATGATGTTCGGCTATTTTTTCCGATGGGATAGCTCCTGAATATCCCTGTCAATTATCATTAATTTGAGTAAATTAGACACACTCTTCACATTGGTGGGGTAAAAAAGTGACCTTTACTAGGCAAATTTCCGACTTAAGCTCACAAAAATTTACATAATTAAACTTACGTTACACGACATTCACATTAGGAGGTGGCAAAAACCCAGTAAGAACAAATACCGTTGACCGCATGACTCTAGGTGGTGTAGTTTTTTTATTATAATTCAATGACACGTTTTCTGGGACACCCTGTATGTATGTATCGATATAGATATACCACCCTATGGTTCGCTCCACTCGAAATCACGCAGACATCTTATCACGCCGGGTACCGCATCTTGGCTCCTATGCGCATTGATGATAGTGCCAGCCGCAACAACAATGACAAAGAAGAAATTGTCGTTCCTCTTCGCTGCTGATACGAGTTGCGCAACGGACTAAAAGCTGATACCTTCCGTTTGAATTCAGCATGAGAGAGCCGCGACGATATGGCAAGGAAAAAAACTTGCCAAGATACGGGGCACTAAAGTGAACTTGCACGGCAAATCGCCGGCAGTCCGAACATTTACACGGCAACAGACACCTACGAGCACTGGTGCTAAAGTCTGAGGAAAAGACATCATAGATGAAAATACATATCCGTTACGAAGCCGTTTGAATTTCACTGTTCATGGTAATCAACCAATTTTTCTCGAAGTGCAGCACGCATAAAGAAGTCCATGATTCGCTTACACGTCTACCTGCAAGAAATGACCCACAGTCTCCTTCTGAAACATTGCATCACTTGCCAACATCTTTGAGAAAAGTAAAAAGTAACCTTTCTGCAACCCCGATGATTGCAGGGGCAACCAAGAAATACACCACAAAGAGTCACTGGTGTATTCTGCATGCGAAGCCATTATCAACGACTTATACTAGGCCCTTGTACTGGGATTTTAACAGTGGTGACCGCAAAATTTGGAAAAGGCGCCGGCAGAGCCCTCTAAAACGGGCAAAACCCTTTGTATCATGGTGCCAAACGCATATTCGAGACGGCTTATGCTATTGCCCTTCCCACTGGGATTGTAACGGAGGCGACCGCAAAATCCGTAAAAGACCGCAGCAGAGCCCCTTTAGAACGGGCGAAACCTCTTTAATCATGGTTCCAAAGAGATATTATGAACGGCTTATGATGCTCTTCTACAGGGATCGCAACAGAAGCCACCACAAAATTCGGAAAAGGCAGCAGCAGAGTCCTTTAAATTGTACGAAACCCCTTGTATCATGGTACCAAAAGGCATATTCATGACGGCTTATGCTATGCCTTTCTACCGGAATTGCGCAAGAGGGGACCGCAAAATTTGGATACGGCGGCAGCAAGGCCTTTTAAAACGGGCGATACTCCCTGTATCATGGAGCGAAAGAAAGAAAGTTATCAGTGGCTTGGGTGCAATGCTATTCTGCTGGAGTTATAACACAGGCGATCGCCAAATTCGGAAAACGTGGAAGCAGAGCTCTCTTAAACGAGCAAAACCCCTTGTGTCATGCTGCCAAAGACATATTATCAGCAACTTATACTATGTCATTCTACCGAGATCATAACACAGGCGACCGCAAATATCGGAAAAGGATGCAGCATAGCCCTTCAGAACGGGCGAGACCCCTTGTATCATGCTGCCGATGACATGTCATCAATGGCTTGTGCTAAGCCCTTCTACTGGGATTGTAACAGAGACAACCGCAAAATACGGAAAATGCGGCAGCAGATCCCTTTAAAACGGTCGATACCCCTTGTATCATAGTTCCAAAGTCATATAAGTATACGCAACGGCTTATGCTATTGCCATTCTACTGGAATTATAACGGATGCGGCCGCAAACTCCATAAAAGGCTACAGCAGAGCCCTTTAAAACGGACAAAAACCCCTTTAATCACGGTGGCAGACATTTTACACACATATAAAGACGCGACGGCTTATGTTATGCCCCTCTCCTGTGATTGCATCGGAAACCACCGCAAAATTTGGAAAAGGCGGGAGCAGGGCCCTTTACAATGACTCAAATGATATGTATCATGGTGCCAAAAAGATACTATGAACGGCTTGTACTGGGATTGTAACAGAGGCTACCGCAACGTTCGGCAGCAGATCGAGCCCTTTAAAACGTGCGAAGCCCCTTTAATCCTGGTGCCAGGGCGTACATGGAGAGGTCGCGTTTGAAGAAACTGCTTCCAAAACGACACTCGCTAAGCAGCGTCCTAGCTGATTTTGTAGTATGTATATGTGAAAGCGTCCTAAAGCGTCCTAAGCTGATTTTGTAGTATGTATATGTGAAAGTAAGATCACGGGGTTTGAACCCCGTATCTTGTTCCCCTGTTGCACCCTCAGAGGTCGCGTTTGACAAAATGGCTTCCAAACCGGCACTCGAAATGGCCAAATTGCCAATTTCGTCAACTTCAGGGCATAATATCATTTGATATAAAAATAATATTAAAGATGTCCTAAGGTAATTTTGTAATATGTATATGTGAAAGTAGGATCACGGGGTTTGAACCCCGTACCTTGTTCCCCTGTTGCACCCTGAGGGGTCGCGTTTGACAAAATCGCTTCCAAAACGGCACTCGAAATGGCCAAATTGCCAATTTCGTCAACTTCGGGGCTTAATATCATTTGATATAAAACTAATATTAAAGATGTCCTAAGCTAATTTCGTAATATGTATATGTGAAAGTAAGATCACGGGGTTTGAACCCCGTACCTTGTTCCCCTGTTGCACCCTGAGAGGTCGCGTTTGACAAAATCGCTTCCAAAACGGCACTCGAAATGGCCAAGTGGCCAATTTCGTCAACTTTGGGGCTTAATGTCATTTGATATAACAGTAATATTAAAGATGTCCTAAGCTGATTTTGTAGTATGTATATGTGAAAGTAAGATCACGGGGTTTGAACCCCGTATCTTGTTCCCCTGTTGCACCCTTAGAGGTCGCGTTTGACAAAATGGCTTCCAAACCGGCACTCGAAATGGCCAAGTGGCCAATTTCGTCAACTTTGGGGCTTAATATCATTTGATATAAAAATAATATTAAAGATGTCCTAAGCTGATTTTGTAGTATGTATATGTGAAAGTAAGATCACGGGGTTTGTTCCCCGTATCTTGTTCCCCTGTTGCACCCTGAGAGGTTGCGTTTGACAAAATCGCTTCCAAAACGGCACTCGAAATGGCCAAGTGGCCAATTTCGTCAACTTTGGGGCTTAATATCATTTGATATAAAAATAATATTAAAGATGTCCTAAGCTAATTTTGTAATATGTATATGTGAAAGTAAGATCACGGGGTTTGAACCCCGTACCTTGTTCCCCTGTTGCACCCTGAGAGGTCGCGTTTGACAAAATCGCTTCCAAAACGGCACTCGAAATGGCCAAGTGGCCAATTTCGTCAACTTTGGGGCTTAATGTCATTTGATATAAAAATAATATTAAAGATGTCCTAAGCTAATTTTGTAATATGTATATGTGAAAGTAAGATCACGGGGTTTGAACCCCGTACCTTGTTTCACTGTTGCACCCTGAGAGGTCGCGTTTGACAAAATCGCTTCCAAAACGGCACTCGAAATGGCCAAGTGGCGAATTTCGTCAACTTCGAGGCTTAATATCATTTGATATAAAAATAATATTAAAGATGTCCTAAGCTGATTTTGTAGTATGTATATGTGAAAGTAAGATCACGGGGTTTGTTCCCCGTATCTTGTTCCCCTGTTGCACCCTGAGAGGTCGCGTTTGACAAAATCGCTTCCAAAACGGCACTCGAAATGGCCAAATTGCCAATTTCGTCAACTTCGGGGCTTAATATCATTTGATATAAAACTAATATTAAAGATGTCCTAAGCTAATTTCGTAATATGTATATGTGAAAGTAAGATCACGGGGTTTGAACCCCGTACCTTGTTCCCCTGTTGCACCCTGAGAGGTCGCGTTTGACAAAATCGCTTCCAAAACGGCACTCGAAATGGCCAAGTGGCCAATTTCGTCAACTTTGGGGCTTAATATCATTTGATATAACAGTAATATTAAAGATGTCCTAAGCTGATTTTGTAGTATGTATATGTGAAAGTAAGATCACGGGGTTTGAACCCCGTATCTTGTTCCCCTGTTGCACCCTTAGAGGTCGCGTTTGACAAAATGGCTTCCAAACCGGCACTCGAAATGGCCAAGTGGCCAATTTCGTCAACTTTGGGGCTTAATATCATTTGATATAAAAATAATATTAAAGATGTCCTAAGCTGATTTTGTAGTATGTATATGTGAAAGTAAGATCACGGGGTTTGTTCCCCGTATCTTGTTCCTCTGTTGCACCCTGAGAGGTTGCGTTTGACAAAATCGCTTCCAAAACGGCACTCGAAATGGCCAAGTGGCCAATTTCGTCAACTTTGGGGCTTAATATCATTTGATATAAAAATAATATTAAAGATGTCCTAAGCTAATTTTGTAATATGTATATGTGAAAGTAAGATCACGGGGTTTGAACCCCGTACCTTGTTCCCCTGTTGCACCCTGAGAGGTCGCGTTTGACAAAATCGCTTCCAAAACGGCACTCGAAATGGCCAAGTGGCCAATTTCGTCAACTTTGGGGCTTAATGTCATTTGATATAAAAATAATATTAAAGATGTCCTAAGCTAATTTTGTAATATGTATATGTGAAAGTAAGATCACGGGGTTTGAACCCCGTACCTTGTTTCACTGTTGCACCCTGAGAGGTCGCGTTTGACAAAATCGCTTCCAAAACGGCACTCGAAATGGCCAAGTGGCGAATTTCGTCAACTTCGAGGCTTAATATCATTTGATATAAAAATAATATTAAAGATGTCCTAAGCTGATTTTGTAGTATGTATATGTGAAAGTAAGATCACGGGGTTTGTTCCCCGTATCTTGTTCCCCTGTTGCACCCTGAGAGGTCGCGTTTGACAAAATGGCTTCCAAACCGGCACTCGAAATGGCCAAATTGCCAATTTCGTCAACTTCGAGGCTTAATATCATTTGATATAAAAATAATATTAAAGATGTCCTAATCTAATTTTGTAGTATGTATATGTGAAAGTAAGATCACGGGGTTTGAACCCCGTACCCTGTTCCCCTGTTGCACCCTGAGAGGTTGCGTTTGACAAAATCGCTTCCAAAACGGCACTCGAAATGGCCAAGTGGCCAATTTCGTCAACTTTGGGGCTTAATATCATTTGATATAAAAATAATATTAAAGATGTCCTAAGCTAATTTTGTAATATGTATATGGGAAAGTAAGATCACGGGGTTTGAACCCCGTACCTTGTTCCCCTGTTGCAGCCTGAGAGGTTGCGTTTGACAAAATCGCTTCCAAAACGGCACTCGAAATGGCCAAGTGGCCAATTTCGTCAACTTTGGGGCTTAATATCATTTGATATAAAAATAATATTAAAGATGTACTAAGCTAATTTTGTAATATGTATATGTGAAAGTAAGATCACGGGGTTTGAACCCCGTACCTTGTTCCCCTGTTGCACCCTGAGAGGTCGCGTTTGACAAAATCGCTTCCAAAACGGCACTCGAAATGGCCAAGTGGCCAATTTCGTCAACTTTGGGGCTTAATGTCATTTGATATAAAAATAATATTAAAGATGTCCTAAGCTAATTTTGTAATATGTATATGTGAAAGTAAGATCACGGGGTTTGAACCCCGTACCTTGTTTCACTGTTGCACCCTGAGAGGTCGCGTTTGACAAAATCGCTTCCGAAACGGCACTCGAAATGGCCAAGTGGCGAATTTCGTCAACTTCGAGGCTTAATATCATTTGATATAAAAATAATATTAAAGATGTCCTAAGCTGATTTTGTAGTATGTATATGTGAAAGTAAGATCACGGGGTTTGTTCCCCGTATCTTGTTCCCCTGTTGCACCCTGAGAGGTCGCGTTTGACAAAATGGCTTCCAAACCGGCACTCGAAATGGCCAAATTGCCAATTTCGTCAACTTCGAGGCTTAATATCATTTGATATAAAAATAATATTAAAGATGTCCTAATCTAATTTTGTAGTATGTATATGTGAAAGTAAGATCACGGGGTTTGAACCCCGTACCCTGTTCCCCTGTTGCACCCTGAGAGGTTGCGTTTGACAAAATCGCTTCCAAAACGGCACTCGAAATGGCCAAGTGGCCAATTTCGTCAACTTTGGGGCTTAATATCATTTGATATAAAAATAATATTAAAGATGTCCTAAGCTAATTTTGTAATATGTATATGTGAAAGTAAGATCACGGGGTTTGAACCCCGTACCTTGTTCCCCTGTTGCAGCCTGAGAGGTTGCGTTTGACAAAATCGCTTCCAAAACGGCACTCGAAATGGCCAAGTGGCCAATTTCGTCAACTTTGGGGCTTAATATCATTTGATATAAAAATAATATTAAAGATGTCCTAAGCTGATTTTGTAGTATGTATATGTGAAAGTAAGATCACGGGGTTTGTTTCCCGTATCTTGTTCCCCTGTTGCACCCTTAGAGGGCGCGTTTGACAAAATGGCTTCCAAACCGGCACTCGAAATGGCCAAATTGCCAATTTCGTCAACTTCGGGGCTTAATATCATTTGATATAAAAATAATATTAAAGATGTCCTAAGCTAATTTTGTAATATGTATATGTGAAAGTAAGATCACAGTGTTTAAACCCCGTACGTTGTTCCCCTGTTGCACCCTGAGAGGTCGCATTTGACAAAATCGTTTCCAAAGCGGCACTCGAAATTGCCAAGTGGCCAATTTCGTCAACTTCGAGGCTTAATATCATTTGATATAAAAATAATATTAAAGATATCCTAAGCTAATTTTGTAATATGTATATGTGAAAGTAAGATCACGGGGTTTTAACCCCGTACCTTGTTCCCCTGTTGCACCCTGAGAGGTCGCGTTTGACAAAATCGCTTCCAAAACGGCACTCGAAATGGCCAAGTGGCCAATTTCGTCAACTTTGGGGCTTAATGTCATTTGATATAAAAATAATATTAAAGATGTCCTAAGCTAATTTTGTAATATGTATATGTGAAAGTAAGATCACGGGGTTTGAACCCCGTACCTTGTTTCACTGTTGCACCCTGAGAGGTCGCGTTTGACAAAATCGCTTCCAAAACGGCACTCGAAATGGCCAAGTGGCGAATTTCGTCAACTTCGAGGCTTAATATCATTTGATATAAAAATAATATTAAAGATGTCCTAAGCTGATTTTGTAGTATGTATATGTGAAAGTAAGATCACGGGGTTTGTTCCCCGTATCTTGTTCCCCTGTTGCACCCTGAGAGGTCGCGTTTGACAAAATGGCTTCCAAACCGGCACTCGAAATGGCCAAATTGCCAATTTCGTCAACTTCGAGGCTTAATATCATTTGATATAAAAATAATATTAAAGATGTCCTAATCTAATTTTGTAGTATGTATATGTGAAAGTAAGATCACGGGGTTTGAACCCCGTACCCTGTTCCCCTGTTGCACCCTGAGAGGTTGCGTTTGACAAAATCGCTTCCAAAACGGCACTCGAAATGGCCAAGTGGCCAATTTCGTCAACTTTGGGGCTTAATATCATTTGATATAAAAATAATATTAAAGATGTCCTAAGCTAATTTTGTAATATGTATATGGGAAAGTAAGATCACGGGGTTTGAACCCCGTACCTTGTTCCCCTGTTGCAGCCTGAGAGGTTGCGTTTGACAAAATCGCTTCCAAAACGGCACTCGAAATGGCCAAGTGGCCAATTTCGTCAACTTTGGGGCTTAATATCATTTGATATAAAAATCATATTAAAGATGTCCTAAGCTAATTTTGTAATATGTATATGTGAAAGTAACATCACGGGGTTTGAACCCCGTACCTTGTTCCCCTGTTGCACCCTGAGAGGTCGCGTTTGACAAAATCGCTTCCAAAACGGCACTCGAAATGGACAGTTTTATCAAGTTGTATAGTTTAATATAAAAGCGATATAAAATACAAAACAGTATCATTTGTATATTACTCACTCAAAATAAAGTTGTCTGTTCTGTCAGTCCCTTCGAGTTCTGGAAAAAATGACCGTTCTCGTTTCGAACTCCTTGAGACCGGCCGTACAGTCTCAGCGCATCCGTATTACGATAATACTGGGACTTAGTCCGTCGAGCGCCTAGGGGGGGAACCCTGTCTGAGTCGCAACTTTGAAGGCCCTGGGTGCATCAGGATTAACACTCACACATCGTGCCGTGGTTGGTATGTGGCCTGGAGGACGTGCTGAACGAAAATAGGCGATGACATTTCCAGAATTTGACTGCCTTTGTCGAAAAATTGTAGTCTAAACATGGGCGATATGCAAAAATCGACGGAATCCCCATAGGCGCAATGCATTAAAATTCATTTGGCCAGGGTGCACTAGGCTTATATTCTGCTGGCGCCTTTCATGTCTCCAGGGGTTCTTTACATGGTGTTCTTCTCTATTAGACGATGACATCTTAAAAATTTTATTCTGTTTTGCTGTTAATTGGCATAAACGCTGTCTCCCATTGAATTCACATCCTGTAAGGCCGCTTCCCGCATAGCGGCTGAGTATAGTGACGGAGTGCGCCGGCGGGGGGGTGACCGCGAATTTTGGGATTGTATATATATATATATATATATATATATATATATGGTGGAATAAGTCCCTTAGTCCACAATTCTATGGAATAAGGGACAACCTTGATACATCGCTGATCTGTTCTGCAAAACTAATGCCGGACGGTTTCTCTCGACAGCCTGAGCACACATGGATCACGATAACTACGGATTCGTTCAACTGTCTGCTCTCCGCAAACCCAGAACTCCAGCAACGATATATCTGTTTCGCCACACGTGCATCCAATACGACGTGCTTTCGCCTGTATACCAGCCGTCTGCTCTAGTTAGACGACTATGTTTATATTCCATGACTGGCCATTAACAATTTCATGGGAATAAATACAACACGTTGAACCATTTCACTGTCACTGAGGCTTTCTCGGGGTATACCGTAGCACCAGAGTAACAGCAGCCTAATCAGTTATACGTGCTGTGTACAGTACGAAGCCAAACTGTTACATATTTCTTCTGATCTAGTGAGACTGCTGTTCTCTAATGACTCTTTCCAGACAATGGGGAACATGCGACGAGTAGTAAGCTGCTTCTCTCCACTCTATCTCCATCTATTTATTTTTCATTTTTTATGGACTTTCGTAGTTCACAACACTCAGCTGGCCTGAACACGATTTAATTAGCAATTAGAGGTAATTGGGGCCCCTCACATTAATCAGCACACTTCAGTGAGTCACTACTCTAATTGGGGAGCATCTGACTCGTGTCCAGGCCAGCAGAGCGTTGTGGACTACGAAAGTCCATAAAAAATGATAAATAAATATATGGAGATAGAGTGGAGAGAAGCAGCTTAGTTGAAGACCGACGACGGCCATCATGAAGAAAGCGATCCGGAACGGCCGCTCACCATCGCTGGGCGACGGAGCACAGAGGCAGGTTGGAAAGCATTACAACCCACCATCACTGTGACCCACCAGTCCTGGACATCCTGTGACGTCAGTTGTGACGTCATCGTGACATATCTGGGCAGGTTAGCGCACTCATAATACAGAGGCTGGCAAAGCAAGAGTAAATATTCTAACCATCAATAGCTAACAACAAAAAGAATTAGTTAAGAACAGCAGTCATGGGGAGCGCAGCAGGATGCGACTGCTCCATCCGACAGCCAGACACCGAACTGAATCATAATGTTTTTTTCTCCTCTATAAAGTCACGCATCTCCACCCCCTGGCGGCTACTTTCTCAACTAATCTCATGACAAAATTATTAAGAATCACATTAGCGCTGCTCTCGTTCCCAAGGCAGAAGAAGATAGAAAATGGCTGGGATGTCTGGACAACAGCAACCAGTACCAGACATGCATGGGCATGAAAATCATAAAAAATGGGGGACAAGGTTGGCGAAAGAATTAGTTACACCACAACAGCAGTCACAGGAGCGCAGAACGATACGTCCTTTCCATCCGAGAGCCAGGCTCAGAACTGAATTGTAATGCTTTTTTCTCCTCGATAAAGTCATGCATCTGTGCCACTTGCAGTTACTTTCCGAACTAATTTAATCGCAAACTTATTAGGAATCATTCTGCATTATTCCCATTTAAATCAAGGGTGCAGCAGCACTAGCGTCATCATCAAGACAAGAACGATCAACATGAACCTTTCATGTCCATGAAACGAAAAAAAAATACAGAGCGTCAACAAAGGAAAGCATGCAGGTCAGGACATGACAGAGGAGCATGTCAGGACATGTCAGGACGAGGAAAAATCGTACGAGCGCTGGGCAACAGAGGAAAGCAAACACAGAAAAACAGTTGAACAGAGTGAAAAAGACACTCACCATCACTTTTCACGTACACCGCGTCATCACATCACATCACCGCGTTCGTCACAAAATCCACCACAATCGTCACACACCATTCACCAGTAACAAACCACACATCAGCACCCCATCAGAGGCAAACGGAATCCCACCGCAGCTACGCTCTTCCACTAACGGCCAACGCATTGCTAGGAACAGAATTAACGCATCCACACCAGTCAGTGTCCAAGAGAGAAGGGAATCCTTGCACCCCCTGCAGGCCTTCCTCATTGGTCGTGACGACAGCCTATTGTTTCAGGGCTACACTGTTTTTTCCATTAACGCTCAACTGGACAAGGTCCAGCTCAAACAATAGAGCCGCGGTATGACGTCATCATGCACCTGCACGGTTCAAGAGCGCGTACCCTGTAGACAGGGGACCTGTCAGGGGACAACACAGGGGACAAGACAGCACTGTCGTCAAGACAAGAATGTTCCTTGTCAAAAAGAAAAAAAAACTACACGTAGAAGGAAAGCATGACAGAACAGGTCTGGGCATGTCAGGGCATGTTTGTCAGACAAGGAGGAAAAAAGTGAAGAGAAACACTTCAACAAAGTAGAAAATCAACATCCAACTATTTCTAAACACAAAACACTCCTCTTATTTGGAAAACAGTGCTCATCACAAATCCGTCCAGGACGAAGCACACCATTTTGCTATTGCTGCACTTTTTTCCAGTGACGGTCAATCCATCGCTACGGACTGCCTGACGTTATCGCATCCTGTCTGAAAAAGGCAGCGGCAAAGACAAAGATTCCTATTATTTGTTGAATCGCAAGATTATTTCCTTTGTCCGACTCTTAATGATATTCATTCTTACATTAAAATTCAACAAAAAGCAACGTGCAGATTAACGATTTTCACTCTAAAGGCTTATCATGGTCATTAGAATCACAACATCAGTAAACTACCACTGCTCTTTGAAATAATAATTGTGACCACTCAACATCATCACCAGGCTGATGTAATACATGGCACTTTCTATGCTCATATACTCGCTGTCTGAGGCCACACCTACGAGGAAAAAGGCACACACGCCTGGGGGCAAAGTTCCATTCGCCCTCGACGGAGGACTAGACAGAACACCGTTACGGGAACATTATTGCACTCCTACTATATTAATGATTATTGCATTGCAGTTTAGGAAGACTATCACGAAAAGTCCATACTATGCTCAACTATAATTTAGGAGCCTTAAAATTCTACTTTCTATGGAAACTATAATTGCTCTCTTACCTGGATAACTATTAAACAAGCGCTCCAATTTTTCTCTCTTCCCATTTCAGCCTTGTCATGCAGTGAAGCAGTCTCAGAACCAAAATAATTAATTGACACTGAGGGTGGCGTGCTAGGAATTTCTGTCCTATGCTCAGATGCAAGCATTTCTGCACAAATACCTACAGCAGCTTACTTGCTCAACACACCCTGCTCCTAATTACATCTAACAAACAAAAAACATACAAACCCTCTTCTCACAAATTCAGCTGTACCATGCGACTTCCTTCTGCGTAAAATCGGTGAAAAAGGGAAAGGGCAACAAAAGTTATGCGCACTTGTGCTTGAATTGCTATGACTTCAAAAACCGAAGAATACGCTAACAGACTAAGAAAAAGACACCCATTTCTGCTGTCAGATAATTCTTGCATAATGCTACATACACAGCCGCATTGGCCTTGCGTAAAGAAAGCACAGCAGCAGGACACACAAATTCCTTTAAGCGAGCAGGGAAAAGGCTTAAGACCTCAGGAATAATAGCAGAGTCACCACACATACGACAACAGGCATACAACAACAAGATACTCGCGGCGAGTAAAATTGCAACGCTAATAAAGAAGCCCCAACATGCCATGCTGACGTTACAAATCAAGAAGAAAAGCACGCACACACAAGAGCTCAGGAATGCACAAGGAGATGTGCTCTATAGGAATTTCTCCTCCACGCTCAGATACCAGCATTTCTGCACAACTACTTATAACTGCAAACAGCTTACTCTATCAACATATCAAGCAAAGTGACTACTGACACTCAACAACATCTAACAACAAACAAATAAATTCAATTCTCACTAATTCCGAATGCCAAGCGACTTCCTTCTGCTCTACGTGGATGCTGACTGTTTCCCCTCAGCTACATTATGAGTAAAAGAAGTGAAAGAAGAAAGAGCCGTGAAAAATTACATGCACTTGCGCTCCAATGGCTGTAACTGCAAGAAACAGTAGCGCACGTTAGTCAACTGAGAAAAAGACACCCATTTCTACCACCAGAAAATTATTGCATAATGCGGATACACACAGCTGCGTTGTCCCTCCGTAAAGAAAGCGCAGGCCAAGCGTCTACACAAAACGAACAGGGAAAATCGCTTCTACTGGCCGTTACCGCACATCGCTACGAACCTCATCGGTTAACACAAAACGACAACAAGAAGATATTAGCGAAGGGTAAAAATTTCAGCAAGAAAGACACAACTGAACAAGTCCAGACATGCGACATCGCATAAAAAAATACTGCTCATCAAGGAAAAGGCCTAAGCCTGGGCCAGAATAGAGCATACACAAGTTCATTTTCTATTTCGAGTAAACTAAACGCGCTTTGCTCGGAAAACGACGTACAAATTTTCTTAGGAAGCAGCGAAATATAGGAATTTCTACTCTGTGCTCAGATACCAGCATTTCTGTTCAAAAACCCACCCAAACCCAAATAAATAACTGCAAGATTAAGCACTGCTTACTTCATCAACATACCGAGCACCCAACACAATCAAACAAACAACCTCACTTTCACTGATAGAACACTATTCAGCTTTTACCAGGAGGCTTTCTTCTGCGTAAAAGTAGAGAAAATAAGAAAGGAGCAGCGTAAAATTATACGCCTTTCGCTCGCATAGCTATAAGAGAACAAATAAAATAACGAGGCACGCGCTAATAAACTGTGACAAAGACACCCATTTCTGCTATGAGATACTTATTGCATAATGCTAAATACTCAATTGCATTGTCCCTGCGTGAAGAAAGCACAGAAAAATGTAACACAATTTTTCTTAAGCGAGCAGGGAAAGTCACTTCTACTCGGACAGCTTAATACCATAAAGTCTGAATTTTTGCAAAGACAACAAAGCTTCAACAGCGCTACGAACGTGACAGACACATACTAACAAACAAACACTCATTTTCATTTCTACTGATAGAATTGGAGGTACAGGCGTGAACAACATTACAAGAAAGCGCACACCGCTTCTGGAAAGCATATCAAACGCACCGCAACAGGACCGGCGTCGGGCACTCATAAACTAACCTGCCCAAAACAAAGACTTCACCAGGTTCACGAGGCAATTCCATTAAAAACGCTCGGCCTATCCTACAGATAGCAATGCAAACGCGACTACCCTTATTTTTTAAACCACTATTTCACGCAATAGCACATAAATGTATCAATCGTGTCACACGAAAAGGCAAACACATAGCACTTACTTGTCATGTGGGGTCCCTGGTTCAGAAAAGCGCGCGCGCACACACGCAGACACACACTCATATTTTCACACTCACAAACACAAAGTCTATTTTCACAACCATATAAATACATATTATTCCTCAGGTCAATAATTATCTTACCATCGTCCAAACACGGTACAGACATGTATGCCAACGCAAAACAATAGGTCTTGGTTCCGGATGTAATAGGATATCATCACTCGAAAGGGCGCGAAGCAAAAAAGAAAGGGATGCATGTTCCCTATACATCCAAGAGAAAATGGTACCGCGCTTTTGCGCTGCAGTTATGATACAGAATGGTATTCACTTCTTTTCGTTTTGATTTCCTTACACCCATATATTTTGCAAGAATACTATAGAGTGGAACGGGTAAATGTGAACATACACACTGTAGCTCTCATCATTTTTAAATCGAACCACTTAACATGTGTGCATAGGCCTTCACTAAATAGGTGAGCCGATAATGACTCGAAATAAAATCGCTTTATCGTTTATCGCCTATGTTTATCGCTTCGTTTATTAAATAAAATGGCAGTTTATCGCTTCTCAACATAAATGTTAGGAGTATTCTTAACAAAATTGAAGAGTTTCACAGCTTTCTGTACTCATATAATCCTCATATTGTGGCAGTTCAATTGCTTGAAGTGCAGATTTGGAGTCTGTAAAGACTGCCCATTCCCGGGGTGTAAAATCAGCGATCTGTTGTAGAAAGAAAAGGATGGCATAGAGTTCCGCATACGAGGCCCATCCGCACCCCTAGTCACAGACGTGTTAATGGCTTACCACACTATCTACGCCGCAGGCCACATGCTACTTCTCCAGTGGGTTCCAGCCCATTGTGGTGTCGTGGGGAACGAGCAGGCCGACCACGCCGCAGAAGCAGCACTCTCGTATCGGAAACGGACCCGTATTGTTCTGCTGAGAGGAGACCGCCGTTCAATTCTGCGACGCCTAGTGACACCCCTGGCTTCCCGCCAACGGACAACTGACATTCTACCCCCCTCTATGTTGAACAGAGTTGATCCCACGCTCGCTTTCCGCATGCCACGAAACACCTCTCGTCAAGATGCTGCATTAACCACCGAATGCGCCTCGATGTGGCCTTTACAGCTCAGTGGCGTTACCGCTTGAGACAAGTTGACTCTCCCACCTGCTGCCACTGTGGTGCTCTTGAGGATCTGGAGCATATTCTTCTTCATTGCCCTCACTACGAACCTTCCCGAACCACACTCTCCGAGTCTCTTCGTCAGCTGGACTCTCGCCCTTTCTTTTCTCCCTATCGAAATTACTTGGTCCCTGGCCCAATCCAGCCCAGCAACGCTCTGCGCTCAAAGCTCTTCTGACATTTCTGGACACCATCGGACTTCGATCGTTATTGTGAAGGGGCTCGTTATTTTATTCCCCCCATTCCATCCAGCAATGGGGTAGAGTATCGCGTGTGGCGATGAAACTCCCCATTCTCCAAGGTCGCAAATAAAGTTGTTGTTGTTATTGTGACAGTTACCGAAACGTGGCTACATGAAGCAATATTAGATTGTGAGGTGTCCCCGCCGGAGTATAACATTATTCGAAAGGACAGAAAAACTAGAGGTGGTGGTATTACTTTGTTTTTAAAAAAGACATACATCTTGTGTTACCGGAATTAGATAATCTGGAATGTTTATTCTGTAAAGTGTATATTAATAATGTCTCTCTTGTTATCTGTACTTTATATAGACCTCCTGGAGCTTCTGTAAATTACTTTCCTGCAATCAAGGATTATATCATATGTCATCATCTAGCAAATTGTAAACTCGTTATGCTCGGTGACTTTTACTCCCACATGTCAACTGGAGTACTTTGTTAACTGGGGATCGTGACAAATAGAGGGTGAATCTTTAATCGACCTAAGTATTGCTCTTGATTTAGTGCAGATTGTTAGGGAGCCCACTACAACTGCTCCCGAACGTCAGGGAACAATTTTGGATTTAGTGTTTGTGAGTAATAATCTATTTACGAGAGGGTGCTTGTACGAGATAATACATGGGCTCTCTGACCATAATGCTGTGCTCGCTAGCATTAACATCAATGTTCCTCCAGCGCCAACCGTCCGCATACCCATGCTTGACTTCGATAATGCAGACTCAACTGCCATTATAGGTGAACTAAGCTTTTCCTTCGGCTCCTTTTGTGGTCTTGCACATACTTGTGACGCTGACTCTTTGTATACTACATTCCAAAACATAATTAAGAAGTGTATAACTTTATTTGTCCCGTTGAAATTCAAAAGAAGGACACCATCACAGTCGTGGTACACACGGGAACTTTTGCACCTTAAGAGGCGAATTGCGAGGATGAGAGTGCGTCTGGTTGTTAGTACCGATCACATCCTAACATGTGAATTCCATAATTTAAAATCTCAGGTTAAGCGTAAATTGAGAGAAGCTAAATTAACGTATGAGGTTTCTGTGCCGCAGCTCATAAAAACGAACCCTAAGCTATTCTGGCGGTCCATTCTGCCCAAAAATGATCGGACTAGGTCATTTCTGATCAATGACTACCTGGAATATGATCCTCTTGTTATTGCTACTGACTTTAACAACCAGTTTGTTACTACGTTCTCGCACGACGATGGAATTTCTCCAGAATTTCATGTCACTTCTGAATTGCCTGTGCTTGAGGATACAGAAATTGATTAATGAGGAATACTCAATCAACTGTTGAAACTGGATACGAGGAAGAGCAGTGGTCCAGATTGTGTGACCAATATATTTTTATATCGGTTCGCTGAATGGGCATCTAAATACCTGCAAATCATCTTTGAGAAATCTTTAAATACAGGAGTCGTTCCCACACCATGGAAAGTAGCAAAAGTAATTCCGATACACAAGACTGGTAGCAAACAACTGATGGCTAACTACAGACCTATCTCATTAACTTCAACATCGTGCAAAGTCTTTGAACATATTCTATGTAAGCACATTACTGATTATTTAGAAACACATTCAATTTTATCTTCTCGTCAGCACGGTTTTCGCAGGGGATTTTCAACCGTGACACAACTGTTGGAATTCACTCACTTTCTTGCATGTGCGATTAATGATAAAACCCAAGTTGACGCTATCTTCATTGATGTGAGTAAAGCCTTTGATAAGGTATGCCATGCTAAGCTGATTCTAAAACTAAAAGCATTAATTAGGAATGATATGATTGTGTACTGGATCGAAAACTATCTTTCATTTCGAACCGAGTTTGTTTCGTTTGATGGACTGACTCGACCAAATCTAGCGTCTTGTCGGGTGTCCCCCAGGGATCTGTGCTAGGGCCATGGCTCTTTCTGTTATTCATAAATGATGTTGTCAGTGAGGTCTCCTCAGAGATAAGATTGTATGCAGACGACTGCGTCTTGTATTCTGGAGTGAAATCAGTGGATGATCAAGTCAATCTTAACCAGTCACTTTTGATGTTTCACAACTGGTGTAAAAGGTGGCAACTAGATAACTTTTCTAAATGCGCTGTGCTGTCTTTTACCAACAGGAAGATCCCTCTTTCATTTTCTTACATACTTGACGGTCATGCAATACATAAGGCTGATGCGTATAAATATCTGGGTCTGCATTTTTCTTCCAACCTAAACTGGAAAACCCATGTCAAAATTGTTTCGTCTGACGCTCTGCAGAAGCTGGGCTACCTGAAACGAACGTTAAAATTGGCCTCCACGGATACCAAGCTCCTTGCATACAAAACCATAGTACGTCCAATTCTGGAGTATGCTTCTGTCGTTTGGGACCCTCGTTTCAATAGTGACATTAATGTTCTGGAATCAATTCAAAGTAAGGCAGTTAGATTTCTAATGAAACGTTACGACTGTCAGTTTTCTCCATCTTCCGCACTGAGTTCATTGGGTGTGGTTCCACTGCGGCAGAGGCGTGCCCTTGAAAGGTTAAATTTTTTTGCATTTAATAGCTCATAAACAGATTAACATACGCCATGAACTTTACTTTACGTTTGCACGGCTGTCTAGTCTTCGGAACTCACACCCATTGAACATTGTTCCTATGCGTTCACGTATAGATGTTTTTAAATATAGTTTTTTTCCTCATACAGTTGATCAATGGAATAGGTTACCTGGTGCTATAAGGGAATTACCTGCGAAAGACTTCTGTAACCAAGCATGCCTGCTCCTTCTATAGCCTCGTAGAGGCTGCAGTATTTGAAATAAATAAATAAATAAATAAATAAATAAATAAATAAAATAAATAATTAAACTCCAGCATCGCTGACTGCAAGCTTGGGACCCAACAGAGCAGGCTCTCCCATCAACACGCCTTGGTCTGACCTTACACACCCGAAGCCTTTTCTGAGTACATTCTGCTGGCGCTGGAGTAAAAGATTTATCGCGAGGGTACTACAACGTCAGCTGTGATTCTGTTTAAGTGATAAAACAGTGCGCTCGCTTGGGGAAATGGTAACGAATCGCGCGCCTCGCGTGTCCAAACCGCGAGAACGGGCCCGCGTGCGGCACGAGTGGGAAGCAGTTCGGGCGCACTGTTTTATTACTGTTACACACTGTTTTGGCATTCGGAATTAGAAAGAATTGAATTTCTTTGTTTATTGTTAGATGTTGTTGAGTGTCAGTATTCACTTTGCTTGATATGTTGATGGAGCAAGCTGTTTGCAGTTATAAGTATTTGTGCAGAAATGCTGGTATCTGAGTAGGGTGGAGAAATTCCTATAGAGCATCTCTGTTTGTGCATTCCTGAGCTGCTGTGTGTGCGTCCTTTTTTCTTGATTTGTGACGTCATCATGGCATGTTGGGGCTTGTTTATTAGTGTTGCAATTTTAACCGCCGCTAGTATCTTGCTGTTGTTGTCCTCTTGTGTTAGCCGTGTAGCGATGTGTGGTGACTCTGCTATTATTCCTGAGGTCTTAAGCCTTTTCCCTGATCGCTTAAAGGAATTTTTGTGCCCTTGTCCTGTGCTTTCTTTACGCAAGGGCAATGCGGCTGTGTATGTAGCATTATGCAAGAATTATCTGAGAGCAGAAATGGGTGTCTTTTTCTTGGTTTATTAGCGTATTCTTCGGTTTTTGAAGTCATTGCGATTCAAGTACAAGTGTACATAACTTTTGTTGCCCATTCCCATTTTCACCGATTTTACGCAGAAGAAAGTCGCGTGGTAGAAGAGGGTTTGTATGTTTCTTTGTTTGTTAGATGTAATTAGGAGTACAGTGTGTTGAGGAAGTCAGCTGTTATAGCTATTTCTGCAGCAATGCTTGCACCTGGGCACAGGACAGAAATTCATAGCACGCCACCCTCAGTGTAAATTAATTATTTTGGTTCTGAGACTGCTTCCCTGCATGACAAGGCTGAAATGGGAAGAGAGAAAAATGGAGCACTTGATTAATATTGATCTACGTACCAGGGCAATTATAGTTTTCATAGAAAGTAGAATTTTAAGGCTCCTACATTATAGTTGAGCATAGTACGGACTTTTCGTGATAGTCTTTCTAAACTGCAATGCAATTATCATTAATATAGTAGGAGTGCAATCATGTTCCCGTAACGGCGTTCTGTCTAGTCCTCCGTCGAGGGCGAATGGAACTTTGCCCCCAGCCTTGCACGCCTTTTTGCTCGCAGGTGTAGCCTCAGACAACGAGTATATGAGCATAGAAAGGGTAATGTATTCATAAGCCTGGTGATGATGTTGAGTGGTCACAATTATTATTTCAAAGAGCAGTGGTAGTTTACTGGTGTTGTGATTCTAATGATCGTGATAAGCCTTTACAGTGAAAATCGTTAATATGCACGGTGCTTTTTTGTTGGATTTTAATGTAAGAACGAATATCATTAAGAGTCGAACGAAGCAAATAATCTCGTGATTCAATAAATAATAGGAGTCCTCGTCTTTGCCGCTGCCCTGTTGAGACAGGATGTGATAACGTCAGGCAGTCTGTAACAATGCATTGACCATTACTGGAAAAAAGTGTAGCAATAGTGAAATGGTGTGCATTGTCCTGGACGGATTTGTGATGAGCACTGTTTTCCAAATAAGAGGAGTGTTTTGTGTTTAGAAATAGTTGGATGTTGATTTTCTCCTTTGTTGAAGTGTTTCTCTTCACTTTTTTCCTCCTTGTCTGACAAACATGCCCTGACATGCCCAGACCTGTTCTGTCATGCTTTCCTTCTACATGTAGTTTTTTTTCTTTTTGACAAGGAACATTCTTGTCTTGACGATAGTGCTGTCTTGTCCTCTGTGTTGTCTCCTGACAGGTCCCCTGTCTACAGCGTACGCGCCCTTGAACCGTGCAGGTGCATGATGACGTCATACCGCGGCTCTATTGTTTGAGCTGGACCTTGTCCAGTTGAGCATTAATGGAAAAAACAGTGTAGCGCTGAGACAATAGGCTGACGTCACGACCAATGAGGGAGGCCTGCAGGGGGTGCAAGGATTCCCTTCTCTCTTGGACACTGACGGGTGTGGATGCGTTAATTCTGTTCCTAGCAATGCGTTGGCCATTAGTGGAAGAGCGTAGCTGCGGTGGGAGTCCGTTTGCCTCTGATAGGGTGCGGCTGTGTGGTTCGTCACTGGTGAATGCTGTGTGACGATTGTGGTGGATTTTGTGATGAACGGATTTACAATGAGGGAATGCGGTGTACGTGAAAAATGTTGGTGAATGTTTTTTTCACTCTGTTCAAGTGTTTTTCTGTGTTTGCTTTCCTCTGTTGCCCAGCGCTCATGCGATTTTTCCTCGTTTAATTATTTTTTTATGGACACGAAAGGTTCATGTTGATCGTTCTTGTCTTGACGATGACGCTAGTGCTGCTGCACCCTTGATTTAAATGGGAATAATGCAAAACGATTCCTAATAATTTTGCGATTAAATTAGTTCGGAAAGTAACTGCAAGGGGCACAGATGCATGACATTATGGAGGAGAAAAAAGCATTACAATTCAGTTCTGCGCCTGGCTCTCGGATGGAAAGGACGTATCGTTCTGCGCTCCTGTGACTGCTGTTGTGGTGTAACTAATTCTTTCACCAATTTTGTCCCCCATTTTTATGATTTTCATGCCCGTGCATGTTTAGCACTGGTTATGTTGTCCAGGCATCCCCGCCATTTTGTATCTTCTTCTGCCTTGGGAACAAGAGTAGCGCTGGCGTGATTCTTAATAATTTTGTCATGAGATTAGTTGAGAAAGTAACCGCTAGGGGTGTGCCAATGCGTGACTGTATAGAGGAGAAAAAAGTATTACAATTCAGTTCCGTGCCTTGCTGTTGGATGGAGCGGACGCATCCTTCTGTGCTCACTGTGACTGCTGTTGCGGTGGGCTCATTTGTTGTGTAACTAATTCTTGTTGTTTTCAGCTATTGATGGTTAGCATATTTACTCTTGCATTTCTAGCCTCTGTATTATGAGTGTTTCTCTCCTTGCATCTCTAGAGCTGTCCTAACCTGCCGAGACATGTCATGATGACGTCACAGCCGACGTGACAGGATGTCCAGAACTGGTGGGTCACAGCTGTGATGCTTTCCAACGTGCCTCTGTGCTCCATCGCCCAGTGATGGTCAGCGGCCGTTCCGGACCGCTTTCTTCAAGTTGGCGTCATGGATCTTCAACTAAACTCCTTCTCTCGTCATCCCTCTTTATATATTTTTTTTTTCTTTTTTATGGACTCTCGTAGTCCACAGCGCTCAGCTGGCCTGGACACGAGTTAGATGCTCCCTAATTAGTGTAACGACTCACTGAAGTGTGCTAATTAATGTGAGGGGTCTCAATTAGCTCTAATTGCTAGTTAAATCTTGTTCAGACCAGTTGAGTGTTGTGAACTACGAGAGTCCAGTACTTACTACTGCGAGGTAGATAACGCTTTGCTGCTCGACTAAATTCCCTGACTCTCTATGGCATGGTCATTCTCTTGAATAGCTCATATTATGTCGCCTTTATTCGTACCTTTTTCCGATGCTGTTTTAACTGATAATTTTGTTCTTGAAGTTGTTGCATCTGAAATGTGAAAAGAGATTTGGTAGTGAGTGACACTCCTCCTGCTGCCCTGATATGCACACGTCTACAATTGTACCTTGGCATCCAGTGTGCTCTTCCGAACATCCTCGAACTCGGACACGTTGAAATGGTCGATCCTCTGTAACACGAAAACTGTGTGAGGTGGGGTAAAAGATGTAGGAATACACCGCAAATCTAAGGAGTTTCGTTTTTGTGAACCTTTCTCAATATACAGGGTGTTTCACGTAAAGTGATAAAAAATTCTAACTGGCGACGTACCCGCCGGTGGATTGTGGGACTTTCGGCAATTACCTTCTGGGATTCTGCCGCCATGTAGGGAGGCTTTGGACAATTTTTAGTTGAGGGAAATTTATGCGCGCCATGCGAGTCTCACTTTTTTTACAGAGCTATGAAGTGCTCCCCATGGATAAATACAGACCCAACAAAAACTATGCACAGTATCGCAACACAAATAGTCTAAAAAATAGTAAAAAGTCGACACTAGCCCCGCCTGCTTGATTGTCGCAAATAAGCGCGCACGGAATTTGCGGAGAGAGGAGGAAGTGTTCCAAAATTGCTAAAGAGCTATTTTGTTCTGACGAATGCGGGGCTTCCGTCATCGCCCCTAACTTTCAGAACTTCTAAGTTTCCTTTGTGCTTTCATCAGGGAAGACATCAACTCGTGTGCTTGAAACTGAAACGTGCGTCATCCTACATCCATATGATTTTCTACGACGCCTACCGAAATGTCTTAAAGGTCAGCTCTGGGGAAGACTCATTGTCAGATATCACAACAAAAGCGAGAAGAAACAAAGGTTGGTGCCTACTGAGTGTACCTCCAAAATAGTTTGAACAAATACCCTGTGTTACGGAGCAATCAGTTTTTTCGTTTGCCGTCCGATCGTCCGCTCAAAACGAGTGACGTCACGGCCAGCCTTCGCTCTGGCACTTCTTGGCTTGTTGACTTCCTCGTGGTTTCGCAGTCAGCATGCTCATCACCGATAGGCACAGTTAGGCTCATTCATCTGTGAATCACCACTTGCGCTGTGCACAAGCTGTGCTCATCGCTTTGTGCTGTATGTTGCAAGAGGTAATAAGCCATACTTCCTGTGTCGTACACACTGTCGTAACATACATGTGTAATCCAGCTTGTGTATGTTGTTCGACAACATATTTCCTATTAGAAGGGGTAAATTGGGGGGCAAGGGGATTCATTGATTTTCGGTATTCACGGCGCCCATTTCATACACTTCTATTCCCATATTGGTTGTAAAACGCAAATTGACACTGTGGGAGCTTATCAGCCACGTGAACTTCAGTGAGCAACCGGCCTGACACGTGCAAAACACGTAACTGGTCTGATGGCGCTACTGTCGGGGCAAGCTCCTCAAAAAGGACGATCATTCTGGAAAGCAGGGTCACTTCTGGCTTGTACGCGATCAAGAGATTGGAGGGGTTGCTTGTTATTGAAGGTAATAAACCTTTCTATTCATTGTTCACTTGACTGACCTGCGTTTCCCTTGGTCGCTGGACGGACGGGCCGACGCCCCGGGAGTGGGAACCTTGGTTTCCACAACTGGCGCTTAACGATTTCGGAACCGGGTCGTCCGTTCGGTGGCGGGGGACACGAAGCCCAGGCGTTCCTGGTGCCTAGTTTCATTAGCATGGGAGTGTCCATTTTATTTTTGTCACTATTTTTTGGGGAGAATTGCGCGTCAGCGCCTTAGGTTTTGTGTCGTCTTGTGAGTGTTTTTCAGTTGCTGTCACCTCTTGGAAATGGAGCGTTCCCCGCCGCGCGGACACCTTGTACGTAGCGGTGCTCGCTACGGACTCCCAGAACAAGTCGAGCCGACAGGACCGGTCGGTGATGGGAAAGCACTGGCGGGGGTGCCGCCACAAGGTACGTTGGCTGAGGTATCTGCAATGCCGCAGCCAAACCCTGCAGTAACGACAGAGTTACTGACACGCATAACAGAGCTCTGTACGTTGACGACTTAACGCCTTGCAGCCGGGTTTGTTTCGCAGCCACAGGCTCAAGCGCCATTACGACTCTCTGTACCCGTCCCCACCTTTTCCGGGTACTCAGACAAAAAGTCGGTCGGAGACTTCCTAGATGACCTGACAGCCTATCAAACTGGCATGGGGATCTCGGAGGGAGTTCTGCTAGAACGCGTCCTGCAGGTTGCCCTAATCAGAGATGCCGCACTCTGGCTTCGGTTGCAGTCGAAGTTTAAGTCCCTGCGGGACTTCCAGCAGCGGTTCAAGAACGAATTCCTTCCACCGGATTACGAATACCGTATCCTAGAGGAATTTCATAGGGGAACTCAACACCCTAATGAGAGCCTATTGGAATTCGTTCGGGCCTTACAAGAACTGTACAAGAGAGCAGATCCCACTGCTCCAGAGGAACGACGGGTGACACGGGCAATCCGACAATGCCACCCGCGCTTCCGGCCCTATCTCCGAGCCCAGCGCTTCAATAGTCTAGAAGCGTTGGCCCAGGACGCTCGTACTATACAAGGCGACCTCCTGGCAGAAGCCGAGTATCGGCCCCCGCCGCCACCCGAAGAGGTCTTGGAACCGCGTTGCGCGTGGTCTGCGGGTGTGGCCCCGGTTGAGCACTCACCTGCGGTGAGTCTGGATGACAGCTACCGTAACCCTTACATTGCGGAGTCATCCCACCGGCAACTTGACCCCTTTAGTTATGAACGAAGGGTGACCCCAGCAGGACTGCATCCAGCTAGACATAGCGCGACCCGAAGCTTTGGGGAGCAGCGCACGGGAGCCCAAGAACAGCGGTACCTTCCGCGACAAGAGCGCAGAACGTCCGCTGGCTGTTGGAGTTGCGGCAGCCCCGACCATTTTCGTCGGCACTGCCCGCGTGGCAGACGGAATTCCCGTAATTTGCAAACGGGAAACGACCGAAGCCGACGTCACTGAACACCCGCTCAGCGACGTCCGCAGTTGCCACTGGCCTTAATCATTCTAAAGCTGGCTTTGCAAGCAGCAAGATAAAAAACGGGGACGCTTTAGCTCCTTTTGCTTTTTCTGTCCGGGATAACATTCAGGATATAGAACCAAACATTGCTGTTCGAATTTTGGGTAAAGATTACATCGCCCTTATCGACACTGGAGCTACGCTCTCGCTTATCGGTGACTGTGTTTATGAGAGCTGCCTATCTAGACACGTGCACCTGCATACCACGGAAGTTTCCCTACGCCTTGCTTCCGATGACGTCATTCCAGCACAGACTGCAGTCGCACTCTGGTTGTGCTCCGATGGCAGACGACGAAAGCAGCGCTTCGTCCACCTTCCCGGCCTCGCAGTGCCTATTATCCTAGGCAGGGACTTCATCATCCGGCAGAAATTTGTGCTGGACCTGCCCAATGGAGGATACGTCTACCACGGATCGTCAGGATTTTTTCCTTTCGCCGTGCCACATGACAGCAGTTCAGCTAAGCAAGCTGCAGCAACGTCCGTCAAACCGTCCCCGCTCCCGACTGTCTTGGGGTCATTCCATGGTCCCGAGGAGGAGCGCCGTCAGCTTGAACAAGTACTGCGGCAGTTTGACGGTGTCTTCACTGAAAAACCCGGTAAGTCGTCTGTGTTACAGCATAGCATAGACACGGGTAACGCTAGGCCCTGGCGTTGTAATCCGAGGCCATTGAGTGTGCATAAGCGTGCTTTGTGAGACGCTGCTCTTGATGAAATGCTCCAAACCGGTGCAGTTCAAAGGTCCCAGAGCCCTTGGGTATTTCCCGTTGTCCTGGCTCCGAAACGTGATGGTACGGCTAGGTTATGCGTCGACTACCGTCGACTTAACGCAGTAACTGTAAGGGACTCTTACCCCTTTCCGTCCATCGAGTCTATTATGTATTCCCTGGGCAACGCTACAGTGTTTTCAACGCTAGAATGTAGTAGAGGGTTTTTGCAAATCCAAGTTGCCCCGGAGGATGCCTCCCGATCCCTAAAACAGCCCGAAAACATGGATCCCGAAAACAGCCTTTACCTGTCATAGGGGCTTGTTTGAGTTTGTACGGATGCCTTTCGGTCTGTCTAACTCTCCCGCCAGTTTCCAACGGCTAATGGATACCGTATTGGGAGATGCGAAGTCGCGATGGCGTACATGGATGATGTCGTAGTGTTTTCCAGAAACTTTCAGGAACACTTGGAACACCTGTCAATCGTCGTTGCAAGGATGAAACAGGCGGGGCTCACCATCAACCCCCGCAAGGTGCAGCTGGCGTCGCCTAGGATCAGCCTTCAGATCAGAGAGGATCGGAGAGCAGTTCCTACACGCTCAGAGAGCGGACGGCCTTTGTCAGCGGGTGTCTCAATGGTTAGCTCAGCTGGACTCGGCGGGCACCGGAACGACTGACGGACGGCACGACTCCTATCTGCCGGGCGAGGATGGCATCCTGTTCAGATACATACCCCAGGCGGATGACGATGACGGCTCATCCCCATTCAGAGTCGTGGTGCCACGGAAGTTGCGTAAGTCTTTCATACGTTACTTTCATGATTCGGCCTGGGCAGGTCACAGCAGTGGCAGGAAAACTTATGAAAAGTTATGTCGTGTTGCGACATGGCCAGGAATGAGGCAGGATGTAACTAAGTATGTTCGTACTTGTCCGATATGCCAGAGAGCAAAACCTCGTGGTGGTTTACCCCTGGGCGCTTACAGCCTATTCAGAGTAATAGGCCCTGGCAGATAGTTGCTTGTGATGTGATGGGAGCATTTCCCCGTAGTCCTAGAGGTAACCAGCATTTGTTTGTGGTTACTGATCATTTCACGAAATGGGTTGAGCTGTTTCCTCTCAGGACGCTGACTTCCCAGAGAGTGTGGGAAAGACTACTCGACACCTTTTGCCGGTTCGGGTTTCCCGCTCAGCTCATCACAGATAACGCTACCTACTTTACAAGTAAGGTTTTCTCAGATTCTTGCGCTGTGTTAGGCATGCGGACATTTCGGATTAGGGATTATGAGAAACGTCGTGGTGCAAGGTGTTGGGGTGGGGGGAGTGTGGGAGCTTATCAGCCACGTGAACTTCAGTGAGCAACCGGCCTGACAGGTGCAAAACACGTAACTGGTCTGATGGCGCTACAGTCGGGGCAAGCTCCTCAAAAAGGACGATCATTCTGGAAAGCAGGGTCACTTCTGGCTTGTACGCGATCAAGAGATCGGCGGGGTTGCTTGTTATTAAGGTAATAAACCTTTCTATTCATTGTTCACTTGACTGAGCTGCGTTTCCCTTGGTCGCTGGACGGACGGGCCGACTCCCCGGGAATGGGAACCTTGGTTTCCACAACACAAAAGAGGCTCCTTTTACGTTTACGTGGGATAATGGTGTTGCAACCCCCCTCAGTGGTTAGTCGGATATGACCTTATTTTGGCTATAAGACTGACCACAGAACACCTCAACTGCATTGAAGATTTGTCCACCTTGCAGTGTCCTTGTTCACGTATGGTGAACATTATGCAGGTCAGTCAGGCAGTTCTATGATCTATGTATGGTGATAAAATTATGTGCTATGCGTGAAACTACAGTATCTGTGGAATGTGTGGAAATGTTACTAGAATTAACCTGGCTGCTGAAACCAATACCCAGATCCAGATGTAATAATGACATGGCCAGGTGATGTATGCAAGAATCGTCATCTCTCACTTTATTTATTTTTAGTGGTTGATTTAATCTGTTGTGGCATGACTGCATTGATCTGCTGAACCAGCAAAAGTGAAATGCAAGGCTGTCTCTTGGAGTTGGAGTTGGAATAAAAACAAAAATATGAAAACAGAAAAAGAAAGGATGTCTCTGATAATTACGCTTTCACTATGTACTTGTACTGTGCAAGGTATTACGCCTTTATTTTTTCCTGCTCTGGCTTTTGAGAGCTAATCTCAAAAGTCATATATGTCCTCTTGTATGTATCTTGTTTGTTCTTGTATCTGGTGCTTGCTTTCTCAATAGTGCATAATTTCGGCAAATACGTTAACCAGGAATTTGCCGCTAGAGTTGTTACAGTGTGTATACGATGCCATGTCGTTGCCAAGCACAACTAATTCACACGATTATTTATAATGCCCTTAAAGCAGCTTACATATTGTTCCTGGAACGTCACACACCAGCCATTCGAAAGAGATATATATGTACCAGTGGCGTAGCCACGGGGGGGCTAGGGGGGGCTCGAGCCCCCCTACCTGCCACGGACCGACCCACGGAAATCGTGCAAATCCAAGGAGAAAATAATATATGGGGGGGGGGGACACTGTGACGATCGCGAAAGTTCTTACAGTTCATGGCGTCTAAGCAGCACTCTTGAATGGTTTTCAAAGTATGAGCTTTTCAAAATCCTTCCAATTTCGTGACACCACCTCATTGGACATGACAGCCTATACATGTAATCGTATTGTGCATGTCCAAATCAATTAATTTCGTTCATTTTTTTAACCGCATTTTGCGGCGTGCATGAGTATGGTGTGTTGTCGCACTCAGGATCAGCGGGGGAGGGGGGGAGGGGGGCGAGGTTTCGTATCGAGCCCCCTACTTCGGAGGTCTGACTACGCCACTGATATGTACGTAGTGTGTGACTTCGCAAGCAGCAAGTGACGCAGCGCTACACAGCGTTCTTCCGTAGCTTAGCTTATACGATAGTGAAGTCTCGCAATTAAGCAAGCAATTGAATTATTGTATCAAAGATAACTACAATTTAAAAAAAAATCGTATGTAGGCGTAGCATAGCTCTGTTGATAATACGTGACGTTCATGGTGCTCTGAGCTAGTTAGCCGCCGTCCGGCAACGCGACAGCATAATTGCACGAATCCTAAGCCGACAGGTGATAAGAACGTGTTTTTGCATTTGCAAACCATCCCACATATGGAACAACACTGCAATCAAGAAGCCTACGTCGGTCGAGCAGACATTCCATGCCACCATCGCTTGTTTACATTCGCGTATACTCCGTAGAGAGGGAGGGATGTCTTGAAGAACACAGCTACGTCAGCGATATAGACCGCCTAAACCAAGTACGTCATAAAAACTGCGGCCCCGTGTGTGTTTTGGGACGGTTAATTTACGATTATTTAAGGTATGAGGCCATTTTCTGGATATGTAGGGTGACTTCACACAGGTCAATATGGGCTTCCAGAATATCGTTACAGTTTTAATAAGTCAAGGTACTCCCGAGGCTGACCTTTAGATATATTCTAAATACTTTTGGAAATATTTGCGATTCAAACTTAGTTGCTTTAATTTTGCAGTTTAAAGTAATTAATTATTTACTTTAGTTTTGACGTCAATTTTAATTCGCTAATTACTTTAATCTTAAGTACAATTTCGCGGTTTTTGTTACCTTGTTTTATATACTTTTTCAGGTATCTTTACATGTCTGAACGTACTACATGCAATCAATGCGCGGAATGAAGCCGGGCACGGAATTCCACCGTACTCAGACCTTCGTGTCTTAGGTAGCGGGCATCGAAGCAATGATCCATCAGTTCATGGCTTACGCTACGTAGCAAGTTCTCAAAAAGTTGCCTATCCTCCTCTTCCAGGTATGTTGCCTTAACCTCTGACAAGGCTTTTTGTTGCAGGATCTTGAGTTTTTTTTTTTTTTTTTTGACATCTTCCTCTTCTTTTATGTTCTTTTTTGTCTGCAAGATAACATCCGCGATTAAGCTCCAACTCTTGTGTTGATTCATTTACAATGCCGTGCTCTCACACCAAGGTGCATTTTGCAAGGTGTGAAGTGCAGCAAAAGGGCACAAGCGAGCTGGTATAGATTAGAAAGCGTGTCTCGTGTCATCCATTACTTTCGCGTTGTCCAGTTGTGTGTTTCCCGTCCATGTCGTTTTTCTCAGACTCAAGGAAATGTTACTACTCTAAAAAAAATCTTGGTACTCACACCCGATCCGGGAGCCGACATGTCCATCATTATTTTCGAGGTATCTGTCCTCTATCGGCTCCGCCTGTACGTCATCCGTACGCCCTCGCTCAAAATGGACCAGCGAGCCACCCTTCTATATTCTACCTGCAGCCGTCAGGCACACGTTCGACATCTTCTTCTGGACTGCCGGCACCTTCGACACCTTCTTGTCGAAAGTTAGAGGTGGTGCTCACGTGAATTTGCCGGCTGTTGAAAAACGTTGTCCACACTTTGGGGTTGGGTTTTCTTAGGCATGCGAACGTTCGGTTGACCGCCTATCCACCGAACGGCTATCCACTGAACTTTATCAGGGGCGCGGCTAGAAGGCTGTTACCTAAGTGTTAAGTTTATTGCCGGACGATACAACTTAGTAACTTCAGTTCCAAGAAAATTTACCCACACAAAAATGCTCCCAGCTCGGACACATCAGAGCCTTACACCAACGCACGAACTCGCACGTGCCTCCAACAGTTGAACTTAGACGGGAAGTCTCAGCAGTCAAACACAACACTGTCGTTCCTCAATGGACCAGGGGACCAGGTCTTCATAATTACACCAACGCACGAACTCGCACGCGCCTCCAACAGTTGAACTTAGACGGGAAGTCTCAGCAGTCAAACACAACACTGTCGTTCCTCAATGGACCAGGGGACCAGGTCTTCATAATTACACCAACGCACGAACTCGCACGCGCCTCCAACAGTTGAACTTAGACGGGAAGTCTCAGCAGTCAAACACAACACTGTCGTTCCTCAATGGACCAGGGGACCAGGTCTTCATAATTACACCAACGCACGAACTCGCACGCGCCTCCAACAGTTGAACTTAGACGGGAAGTCTCAACAGTCAAACACAACACTGTCGTTCCGCAATGAACCGGGGACCAGGTCTTCATAATGGTCAGGTAGGACCGGTTGACGTTGCGACCTTAGCGTTGGAGCGGTAGCTACGACCGCCTCCGGTAGCTGTACCGACTTCTGCGCAGTTGTCGTTGGAAATCACTATATCATGGTGTATCTGAGGGCTCCGGCTACACCGACCTTCCGTAGCTGCACTCAGGATTAAGTCCACATCTGGTTGAGAAGTGGAAACCCAAGCCAATGGCGATGGCAGGTTGCATGGGGCTGGAACAATGCACTGTCGCTGCGAGGATTTTCTTTTCCCATCTTCTCCTGACGCTGAATCTTGCGTCCGACTCGTAGCGTTCTCCAAGGCTTAATGTTGTTCCTATCTCGACGTGCCGTACCGTTCCCGCTATTGACAAGCCATGACATGCGGCCCAATCTCCCCTCTAAAGACCGAGGACGGGTTCCCAGAGATGTTGCGGAAGGAAAGTGGTAACCCTGCTCAAATGCCCGGCGATGATTTTTCTCCGTCATAATCAAACGGGCTGTAGCTGCGTGATAGCAGTGGACAGATCACCACTAAACAGGAGAGCTGCTGACCTGTCGCTGCAGAGACAGTAGTACGATGCTTAAGGAAAAAAACGGGCAAGCGTGCACGACATTGTTTCTTCCTGATCCTCTGCAACGCTTGCTTGATTTTGCAGAACACACTAACTGCCTGACCGTTCGTAGCAGGATAATAGGGTGTGCTTGTGACGTGTTTCACTCCATTGTTTTTGAATAATTCTTCGACATCTTCCGGCACCAATGAAAGTTTGTTTTCGTTAACCACGCTTATCGAAATCCCAAAAGTTTTTTTTTTTCTTCAGTGCTAGCGCTGCGAAGCAACTCTGGATATGAGCAGCGTACGGATGTGGACATGTCTGCAGCAAGTAGTGGGAGTTGGTTGGTATGCGTCTCGGGCTGTCTTCGGGGGGAACAGTGCCGACATTCGTCGGGGAAGTCTTCCGGGGACCCAGGGAGAACCTCAGACAGCACAGCCGGTGGTAGGATTCGAACCCATCACCTCCCAGTCTTCAGCACGATCTTGGCTACCACCAACGAGCGGCAAGCCTCAACCCGCTCGGCCATGCCGCTGGTAACTAGAAAGTGCCTGGCTACTTTTCCAAAGTGATTCAGGAACTTAAAGTTCTTTTTCGTTGCCTCTAACTTTGTTATTAACTCAATTGTTTTCTTGCACAGCACCTTTTCTTGTAATGCGTTCCTTTTGTCGGGGAACTTCCACATCTCTGACAAGCGTAACATGTCAGTTGACAAAGCAGAAGGCTCCCAGTAATACTCAACCATCGTGACTCCACCAACCAGCCAAACGTGAAAACTAAGTTGAGAGCATCACGTGACCACGTCAAATGAGACTTCGACTATTCCAAAATAGATTTCGACACGTGTATGAGGTATTGCATGGAGAGCTGATATGGAAGAAACGGATGTACACTATGACGGTTTTTGGTCCAGCGGAAGTTCAGCTACGTTAAGTGCTTGTATCTAAGCAAACTTATCTCAGCTTTTTCCCTTTCGTAGTTTTCTGAGACAAAATGATGCATCAAAGTGCTTTTTGAAATTGACAGTACTGCAGGAATTTTCTCTTTCAATGAAAGTGTCTGTATGTAGTGTACCTGAATAATGTACATGTACTGACCAGGTTCACAGTGTGCTTCTTCCAAATGACATATAAAATACATTTCATAAGACAGTCTCAAGAGATTTCTCACAAAACAGAATCTTGCATGACAACGTAATAAAATTATTACACAATAATTAATTAGATAGATATGAGAAGGAGAGCCCGAGGTTAGACGTTCTCGGTGCCTATTCTTGTAGCGTTGTGGTAGGTATTTTCCTAGCACGCCCCTACACTTCCACAAATCTTGGAACACCGCACATAATTTTCTGATGCAAATTTATTTTTTTGTGAGCATACGTAAAAATATAGGGCAGCAGCCTGCGTACTAGGGTATAGTCGATAACACTGAAAGGGCGCAGACTAGCTCGTTCATAATGACAATAAGGACACCCGAGGCAGGATAAAATTAGCAGACAACAATTTTCCTGACACAGCAATAAAGTTTACTGGCACACCACGTTTATATACACAAAAACTTCTGGAGAGAACGTATGGGCACAAAGGATGGCTTGGTCTCCAATGACTCCATAAGCAACCTACGCCATAAGTCCCTTTCTTTACATAATGTATAGTATTTCAAATAAACAAATAATGCATGAACTTCAAAGGGAATGGGTTCACAACCGTTACATTCACGCAATCGCGATCAGAGTTCATTTACTGTTGAACTTGTTGTTGAACTCGTACTACACTTTTGTGAATGTAACGGTTCTGGACCAATTTTCTTTCGAACTGATGTATTATATGAAGAAAGGGACTTATGCGTAAGTTGCTTATGGAGTCATTGGAAATAGCTACACGTGGTAATTGCATTAGCAAGCCATCCTTGGAGCCCAATCCTCCTCTCGGGAGTTTTTTTTTTTTTTTGTAAATGAGCGTGGCGTGCCATTAAAATTTATCGCTCTGTCTGAGAAATTGGTGTCCATACACAGTACAGTGCTATTCTTGTATACACTACGTACAGACTTCAGTGCCCGCACTACATTTTCTGATTTTGCAGATATGCCACGACGACATCACACATCGACGATGGCGTATTGCTTTAACATTTGAATTCCAACTTTCTCCGTAAACAGCTCCAGAGAGAGTGGTCGCTATGAAGAATCGTAGCAAAGAACAAAATCTTACGACGCGATTGACAAGCGCCATCTCATACTGTTACACTTGATCGAAGGTGCTTACGCGCAACAAAGCTTTAGCCTGTATTCGGTTGTTCACTGTTCGCACTTCCTTGTCGAATGTTTTGAACGATCGCACTCTGTATTCATGCCATCGCAAACCGGAGACATGAAGCTGCAGCAGAACGTCACTGACATACGCACTTCCCTGAAAACATTGACCATCAGTGGTCTCACGTTCTCAAAAGCAAAGTATAAACTGTTCGAAGAACTTGCACATTGATTATCGTAATCCAAGACACCTGAAAAAATCTATCTGTTACTTTGCACTTGGCGTCAGCCATCAGCGTAAAAAATCCGAACTTCAAATAATAGCGGCCGTCATTTCGTGTACGTACAGTCGTACAGCAACGCACCGGGTTTTTAGGGCTTCCTGCCGCTGCCGCCGCACTAGTCCCGCATCGGTCAGGGTTGGAAATACGCAACCGGGCAACACCTTGCCATAAAAGGAACCTCAACAGGGGAAAGCGTTACGTGCCGTTGTCTCGCATTAGTCTGGGGGACATCAACGAAAGTCGTTTCAATTACGTATTTTCCCTCTGCGTCGGTAAGGGTGTAGGTAATATAGTTGAAACGACTGCCACTGACTTCTTCCAGAATAGTGTCTTGTGGCACGGGACAGGTTAGTCGTCACATGCTTTGTTTTAGAGTGAAACCTCTCAAGTAATCCAAGGAACAAGAAGGCTTCTTGTTCGCTCGTCCATACGTGGAATGTCAAAATATGAGCATAGAACCATGTTGATTGTATCATTTCCTTGGGCTAGGGATAGGAACAGAAATCACAAGTAGACAGAACTAGAAAAGTCTACTTGTGTTTCTTCCTCTTTCTTCCTCTTTTTTTAAGTAATGCTATTGATGTAATATCCCACTGGTAATATCCCATTGAGATATAGCTCCGCACCGCCGTGGTAAAGCACATCACATAGCTATTGTTGCTCGGCATAACGTTTTAAGTACCTGAGTTATTGGAGATGGCAAAAGGAGAAAGCGAAACTCGCGTGCGTACAAGCGCTCTACAAAACGGCCATATGGAGCGCGTGAGTTCATGGTAAAACAATAAAGAAGAAGAAACCCAAAAGCACCGATAAACAACGCGATACTATGGTGGGACGATATCAAATAGATGTGACGGCCCACAGACAGCTTTGAAGACAGAACAATAAAACATAGTAATAGCATAACATAAAACAGAAGGGAACAAAGCCCAGATCACTTCAACTCAAAAATGAAGGGGGAAATTCCGCAGGTAATGGCGAAAAGAGACACTGAAGAGGGGAGTGGCATTCTGTTAACGTCACATGCGTGGGGGAGGAGGGGAGGTGCCTCATGTTAAGAGTAAATGCTCATGCGATATCCTTCAAGTGAAAAATCGGGCTTTAAGCCTTGATACGTTGGAGCCGAAAGTATGGCGGAGAGCTGGCGAGGATTCATGGTGCGCACAACATGAGGGTTATCCCTAAATGAAGCGACGTGTAACACGCTCAAACAGCGGACATGATGTTAGAGTGTCTTACGCGTCGCTTCACGCCCGCTGTTTCCTACAATAATGGGCTTTCTTGGAATATTTCGAAGTATATTTATACGAGAGATATATGTAAGAGGAAAAACACGCTGCCGGCATATTTAAAGTCCGCAAATGTATAGTAAAATGGATATGCATACGAGAAGGGGTGTACTTACACGACGCCAGGCTTCCTTATTATTGCCTTCGATGACGGCCAACTGTTTATACAGGGCTTCTGCCTAGGAGGGTAAAAGAACATGGTAGTATTCGTAGACACTGAGATGCGTTCACTCTAATTCAAGGCCTCGAATGATGATGATAATGATTCAGGTTTTCCTGGCGCATGAGCGACGAAGGTAAGGCAAAGGCCTCGAATAATTAAGGGAGTTGATCAGCATCACTGGAGCTAAGGTGAACGCGTAATTTTTACTGCACTTTTTATTGTCGCGCTTAACAACCGTAATAATGCTTTGCCGGTGCTGGTCCATTGTTGACAACCATATATTTATGGTTGTGAACCTTTTGAACCCTTTAAAAGTGCGCTAATACGTCTTTTCTACTTCTCAGAAGTACTCTTCCACACAGAAATGCGTTTTACGTGATGACTATGATCCCCTGGCGATTACTGCAGTTGAGTGCACACATATTGTACAGTCGTCAGCGGTATGGCCGCTTGGTGAGCCTAACTGCAGTGCTTTTGCTTGAGCACACAGGTGAATAACAATTACTTTTTTGTGCGTTTGTGTTGGCGTCTGCCTTGCAACGGTGCGCTATTAACTCGGACATATTTGCGTGTGGGAAAGCGGAACAAAAGTCATTCGAAGCAGTAGTCTAACGTGTTTAGTTAAACGCGCTGTGCGTTACTTTGTCTGTATCGAACACTTAACTTTATTTCTGTCAACAAATCCGTCAGGTCGAGATGTTTCCCATGAAATATCAAGGTCGTAGCCATATTTGAAGATGTGCAACTAGAGAATCGAACCAAAACCAAACTGTAAACCATCATTAACCGTTACTTTTGGCGGAACCGAAAGAGTGGACAACATGTTGGAGCCGAACATTTAAAAAAAATGACATAACCGGTTCGAAGAATGATTGATACGGCCGGAATCGATAATCGACGACCAGGCAGGGTGTCCACTCTAACTGCGGAACCGATCGCTGACACATAGCGCGTGTAATAACTCACATACAAAGTAAAGGTCTGGGGGCGCTCATGCCGGTCAGAACGAAAGGAACGTATCAAACCTGGTTTTCTCTGTGCATTTGAAATAAACGAGGTTAAACTAACCGTACTGACACTGTATTTAAGAATTGCCAGTGGGTCCAACTCAGTTTCCACTTGTTGTTGTCCATGTTCCGCCTTTTTTCCACGGGTACTACTCTCTACGGTAGCACTGCGGTAGTCTGTCATGACTAGGGAGCGGATTTTGAGGCACTATCAGGTTGCGCTCCCCGTCGCATAAACCGTTCAAGGCCAATCAACCTTCAGAAACGTATCGTTTTATCTTCCTAGTGGACGGAATGTTGATATGTAAAACGGTTAGCACCCCTTTCTCAGCTTATCGGGAGACAAAGTGATATCATACACGGCGACGATTGGCGACACGACTTGCTACGCAGTTAAAAACGCTATATGTTAATGCCTAAAAATCCGCTTACTTGTGTTATCACGATAACGCGCCTTTTATATAAAGTCCTCGGCTCAGAATCACACCGTTCCAATCCACCTTAATTAAAAACGCTAAAACCCCCAGTGCCTGGGAGCTAAAATGAGTCATTCCAACTACCGTGATGCGTCGTTCGCTGCTAAACGTGTATTGGCGTCTGCTGACTGGTTATCAATAATGTCACTTACTTAAATGACTTAAACTAATGCAGCAGTCTTCGTTGACTGTTATATTCCTGAGCTGAGAACCGAACCTGCGAACAACCCGGTGGATTAGTTAACCACCGCGACGTAAGTTACGTGCTGGGGCTGTCAACCCAAATAGGTAAGTCATGACTATGGGTTATCGTAACCACTACTAGTCTAATGTTTCAAACTTTCATAATCGTGAACGACCGTTGGCGCCTTCCTGTCAACTTGAAGCTACCACAAAAATGGAAGTGTGCTTTAACCTACCTGCTGTGCTTCATTCTCACCCGCAGCCCCTGGACCGGTTCACGAACCCAAAGGCTTAAAAAACCGGTTCGAACCATAATAGTTGCCTTCCGGGGCTGAACCAGAACTGAACTCTTGTTATCGACCTTAAACCCAAACTGAACCGATAAACGTCTCGGTTCGACTCTCCAGGCGCAACATATACCTCGTAGCTGCGGTGGAATATTCGCGCTTTGTTGACTCTGGGGTTTTAATCAGCGCAGGTGTTATTTCCGATTGCGATGATTCCTGTGCACTTTTAAAGGTGGGGAAATCTTGCACTGCTCGTCTCTATTCTTTAACACCGGAGAATGATGTCTGTTTAATGCTCAGTCGCGTTATGACTACCTAATGACTACGTATGAGAAATAATGCGTTGAGAAGTGACTTCTATCCATGTTGCGATTCTTGCTTTATCCTGTCGTCGTTTTCGCCTCGACCAAGTGAAATGGGCTCATTGTTGTAGTAGTAGTAATAATAATAATAATAGTAATAATAATATTCTTATACTTCGTTGAGCTGTTCTTTACACTGGTCACTGTCCCGTGCTATCTGCAATAATAAAGTGTTAGTGACAACCAGAAACCCTATGCAATATATGCGTGCAGAATTACACAGACACACCTTTTCAGCTTCTCCAAGTGCGCTGTCAGTGGCTCCGTAGGAAGTGTCCATCATCTGCAGCAGTTAAATAGAAACATTTGGCAGTTTTAGCTCCTTAGGCACCGCTGAGCGATCGAGCAAGAGCACAACGTTCAGCCAGGAACAGATCATACTGAGGGAGGCTCCCGTCCGTATACAGCCAAGCTAAGCGGTGCGTTCGCGGGGTTGCGAACGCGACCTATATGCAGCCGCGTTCGCACACATGAAAGCAGGCACGTCCTTGTATCATAAAACATTGTCAATATATTGTCCTAATATACTGTGGAAATTAATCAGAAATAAAAGACAGCCATTTATTTCCTCAATTCGAAAAGCCTTTATTGTAAACCGTAAAAGGAATTGCTGACAATAGAGCCAGTGTTTTATTATGGTATCCGAAATCGACTCACCTTCCAGGGATAACACTGGAATTATTGTATGTCACTGTATTGCTTGCACGTCGTTCTTTTTTTTTTACTCCACGTCGGCATTTGTTCCTTACAGGTGTCTCCTTTTTTGCGCAAAACCATTCTAGAAATACCCAGATCTATATTTGTGCGCTACAGTCATGGGGTAAAGGGACGATCGAGAAACTGATAGCTGTCTGCTTAGAAACGGCTATATGACTAGCGGCGATGCTTTCCGAACTTAGCTTGAGTCGCAACGAGGCTAGCGGAACATTGATGGAAATTTGATGCCTCCGATACCCTCTTCAAAATGGTAGTAATCATTCAAACCGAGTGTATAGCATGCGCCCTCACAGAAGGGTTTCTCTCGGGACAGTAGCAGCAGCTCTGAAATTTGCGAATACAATGATAATTTGATCAATTCACACATATCAGCAGTCTTCTTGTGAATTTGTAGCGCCCTCTGTGGCAAGATTTGATTTGATTTGGATTTTTCTGGCGCATTAGCTACTAAGGCCATAATGCGCTAAATATTAGTGTAAGTGTTATCCGGGTAAAATTTGTGTATTTATTAAAACAGTGTTAAGTGCTGGGTTAGTAATTAAAATCACAGATCCTCTAAAAACCCGGTATTTCTAAACAAACATAGATCTTTTCAAAGGGTATGATACTTTCATCGCCCAGCAAAAGCGCTAGGTGGAGTGGTAAGAAGTTTCTACAGAATAAAACAAAATGACGTTCACGAAGATGCTGATATGCTGGGCATAGAATGAGTACATGGAGGATTGAGAGTTGTTCCCCACAGTCGTTGCATTCAGGAGCGTCTTCTTCCCGTAAGAGATAGCCATGTGTTAAGCATGTGTGTCCCAAGCGGAGCCGACAAGATAGCACCTCATACAGTCGATTGGATGCAGATGGAGGAGGGCCTCTCTTGGCTTTTATAATATGTAATTTGTTGCTTGTCTGTTGGTCCCAAAACGTTTGCCAGTGTCTGTTAATGCTGCTTTTTAAACATAGCCTGAGATCTTTCGATGGAATGTCGAACAGCGTTATGTCATTTGTCAGGGCAGCAACACCTGCTGGATCGGCCTTTTCGTTTCCGGGTATCCCATCATGGCTGGGTACCCAGCAGAACAGTAACCGATAAGCCCTGTTAGCTATAGTGCTTGCTAGGCTCCTTGCACGATGAACAATGGGGTCTTTTGTGCAATGAATGCTACAGATAGTCTGTAAGGAACTCAAAGAATCTGTGTATATGACTGATGATTTTATATGATTTTGTAGAATATAGTTGAGGGCTAAAATAATGGCATACATTTCCGCTGTGAAAACAGACACAGTGGCTTTCAAACGATGCGACCCTGTAACTGTGCCAGTGACCATAGCGCACGATACCCTTGAAACAGCCTTTCAGCCATCAGTGTACAACTCTACATGGCTGCCAAAGGCTGCTATCCTTTAGCACCTCAAATTCCTGCTGCAGTACCGTGTTAGCAGTATCACGTTTGTTTTACCTGGAAAGGGACATGTTGCAATTTGGAGGCTGCTGCCATGGAGAGATTTTCTTAGTGTCTCAAGAATGATAGAGTTGTATTCTGGAAAGCCATAGTGTTAGACTGCTAGTGACATTATAATGCTAAAAGAAGGCACGGCTGAAGGTCTGTTCAAGAAGTGCTGTCTGAATTGTGTATCTTTCGCACATTAATACGCTGGGTTCTCGGGGTGACCCCTGATTCTGAGTGCATATGAAGCAGCAAGGTAAAACCTACGTTGCTGTAAAGACCACTGATTTGATTCTATGTACAGACTTTGTATTGGAGAAGTTCTGAAAGCTCCGAGAACTAAACGCAGTCCTTGGTGGTGTACTGGATCGAGGATTTTGAGTGTAGATGGCCGTGCTCAACAGTACACAGCACATCCATAATCCAATTTGGAAAGAACAGTGGAGACATAGACCTTCTTGAGTGCGTCACGATCTGCTCCCCAGGACCGGTGAGAAAGCACCTTTAGAAGATTTAGAGATTTAATGGCCTTTACCTTGAGTTGTTTGAGGTGAGGAAGGAAAGTAAATTTCCGGTCAATTTTTTTCCGGCCCAAGTAATTTATGCTCAGGCTTTACGTTAATATCGTGGCTGCCCATTTTAAGTGTTGGTTGGGGAAACATCCCGCGTACCCTACAGAACGAGACACAGACTGTCCTTTCCGGAGAAAAATTAAAACCACTTTCGTGCGACCATTTGACCAACTTGTTTATTGTGAGTTGGAGTTGACGTTCGCACCTAGCAACGCTCGAAGAGGAACAAGAAATTTGAACGTCATCAACATACAGTGAATATCTGACTGAAGCAGGAGTGGCACTTGCTATGGAGTTCATCTTTACAGTGAAAAGAGTCACACTTAGGACGGATCCTTGCGGTACACCGTTCTCCTGTATGAATGGGCGGGAAAGTGTTGAACCAACCTGGACCCGAAATAATCGTCCTTGAAGGAAATTGGCAATGCAGCGAAACACGCGGCCGCTTATTCACAGAGTGCGCAGATCCTGCAGAATACCATACCGCGAGGCAGTGTCGTAAGCCGTTTCGATGTCGAAAAATACGGACACACGGTGCTGCCTTCGGAGAAATGCTTCCTTGATGGCAGTCTCTAGCCGCAGGACGAGATCTGTTGTCGAGCACGCAGCTCTGAAGCCACTCTGTAATTTATCTAGGCATTTATTTGCTTCAAGGAAATACATCAGGCGATCATTCATAATGGGCTCAAAAGTTTTCCCTAGACAACTTGTGAACGCTATGGGTCGATAGCTGGAGGGGTTTGAGGAGTCTTTTCTAGGTTTTAGTAATGGATCGATGGTTGCCACCATCCAGCCAGACGGAAGACAACCCTCTCGCCAGACAAGATTAAAGAAATCAAGAAGGGATCCTAAAGATGTGGAAGATAAATGCTGGATCATGGAGTGAGTAGGTAACGCGATCAGGACCTGGTGCTGTAACTTTGCTGGATGACAGAGCACTTTGTAGCTCAGTCATTGTAAAGAATGAACTGTATGGATACTTGTCATCGCCTTCGCTTGGAATAGTCTGTTTCTCAGCAGATGATTTTATTTTCAAAAAGTCACTGCTGTAGTGAGCTGAGCTGGATACATGTTGCATATGTTCCCCAAAAGCATTGGCCTGCTCTTCTAAACTCTGACAAACTACGCCGTTTACCTCCAATATGGGACAGAGAAACTTCTGTAATCCCCTTTGATTTTCTTTAGCCTGTCCCATATAAGTTTTGAGGGGGTGTTACAGTTTAAAGACGATACAAAACTTTTCCAAGATTCTTTCTTTGCCTGTCTTCGTGTCCAGCGCGCTTTTACACGTGCTTTCCTGAATGCAACTAAGTTTGAGGTTGTGGAGTGCCTTCGAAAGACACCCCACGCCCGATTTTGTTCTTTTCGTGTAGTCTCACAGTCGCTTGTCCACCAAGGCTTAGAGCGCTTAGGGAGGCGACCGGATGTTTGTGGGATTGACTGTTGAGCAGCATTTATAATGATGTCAGTAATACGATTATTGACATCTTCTCTACTTAAACCTTGAAAAGATGGTGTTAGGAGACTGGCTTCTTCTTTGAAGAGATACCAATCAGCTTGTGACAGTTTCCACCGAGGTGGACGTGTAGCTAGGTTGGATTGGGCATTATGTAGTTTTAGAACTACTGTAAAATGATCGCTTCCCCGAGGATTCTGATCTACTGCCCAGTCAATGCTTTGAAACACTGATGGGCTGCACAGAGAAAGACTGATAAGCACTGCATGCATAGGTAGGGCTTCCTTTGAAAAGAAGACAGACAGCTATAGAAAGTAATATCTTTTGCAACACCTTTCCTCGCCTGTCGACTCTCGAGCTGCCCCATAAACAGTTATGGGCATTAAAATCTCCCAGTAAGAGGAAAGGCGGCGGGAGTTCGTCAATTAAAGTTTCGAGTGCATTCTGATGTACCACACCTGATGGTGGTAGGAATAAGGAACAAACAGTTAGGACCCCATGAAGGCATATTTGAACAGCAACTGCCTCGAGTGTTGTTTTTAATGTGAAATGTTTCAAAGGGAGGGTTTTCAATGTAAGAACAGCGACAACCCCCTGATGTACGTGTTCCATCAACACGATCTTTTCTAAACAAGTTCCACCGCCTGAGTGTATGTGTCTGCTGCTGATTCAGACAGTCCTCCTGTATCAAAACAGAACACATCGTACCTATCTACAACATCTGTGACATTGTCAAGATTCGTGAAGAGCCCTCGACAATTCAACTGTAGGATCGCCATAAAGCAGAGGAAGAAAAAGAGATGTGTGGCACGTGTCTGCATTATGGTGAAGAGTGTACTGTTCAAATAAGCTTGCATTATTTCTTTTTCAGGGCCATTATTGGTTGTCTAGGAGTTTCTTTCCGAGCAACCGCTAATTCCTTTGGCGATATATCAGGAAGTGAGCCACTCCCCGACAGACTACTTTTCGGCTGTCAGACTGGGAGCTTGCGCTCATGAATGAGCTTTGCGAGCTTGCATCGCCATGGCACTCCATTGAAGTCATTTCTATGGGTGGCGATGACAAAAGTGGCATCGATGACGGTGACGCCGCAGAAGTAAGTGGAGTTGAGTGTGGGTCTTCCACTGCTCTGTTTTCCTCTGTGTCCGGTGGTGTGCTTGTGTGTGCTTCGGTCTGTGTGTGTTTGGTGGCCGTTTGTGGTTTTCCTTTTACTGTTGCTGCGAAAGATTTCTCAAAGAAGTATGACGATACCCTTTTTCTTGCTTCCGCATAACTGATGTTTTGTGTGATCTTGACGTGTAGAATCTCCTTTTCATACTTCCACTTTGGACAGTATCTTGAGTATGAGTGGTGTTCACCAGAGCAATTGACGCACCGGTCGGCCCCCTTGCATTCTTTTGTGTCGTGGCCTGCCTGACCACATCTCGCACAACAGGGAGAACCCCGGCATGCGTCAGCTGCATGCCCGTATCTGTTCCAGCGGAAACAGCGTGTAGCAGCCCCAGCGCTGCCACCATCATCATCCAGTTTCACGTGCGTGCATTACCCGCGTAGAATAAAATCAGTTGGGCTCCTGCAACCAAACCAACCGGTTGTCTCTTGCCTGAGTCCAACATTTGGTGACCCGGACAGTTCCTTTCTGGAACTTCGGCCCGTGCCTCGCCATGTCACTCGGCGACCGTCAATCTGCTCCGGCCCCTTCACCGCAGCCTTCATTGGCCGCTGTCGCCGTGAAGCTACCACCGTTCTTCGACCGCAATCCTTCGGTATGGTTCTTACAGGCCGAAGCTCAATCCCACCTTGCCGGCATAACTTCCCAACGTACCAAATTTTATCATGTGATGTCAGCCCTTACCCCATCTGCGGCATACGAAGTCTATGACATCCTGGCCAATCCATTCCCCACTACACCTTTCGATCAACTCAAGCAGGCCCTTCTCCAGCGAACAACGTCTTCCAGCCGTCCCCCTCTGCAGCAACTGCTCTCGCAAGAGGAGCTTGGAGATCGCCGCCCCTCTCAGTTGCTACGGCGTATGCGGCAATTGCTGGGCGACATTTCTGCTTCCCTGGATGACACCATTCTTTGTGAACTTTTTCTCCAGAGGCTTCCACAAAACTTGCAAATGGTCCTAGCCACTGCGGCAGACATGTCCCTCGACCAGCTGGCAACGCTTGCCGACGCCGTTGTCGAAGTTGCAAGCCCAACATTGTCCGCGGTGTCCTCCCACCAGCCTGCTTCGGAACCCGCGCTGTTGCCATCGCGCTCGCACCCACAAGCCTCCAGCGATGACCTCTCCCGCGAGTTCCGTACCCTCGCGTCGCTCATAGCCGCCTCCCATGCGCCTTCTACATCACGACGCGATTCCAGTCGGCGACGTCAAGGTCGAGCTCACCACGGTCCAAGACGTTCCCGTTCCCGGTGAGCCATCAGAGACCAGAGCCCCTCCATTTGCTGGTACCATCGTCGATTCGGTGCCGAGGCACACCATTGCCTCCTTCCTTGCTCATGACACCAGGAAAACCAGCCAGCGGATCATAGATGGCTACCAATGGTCCAAGCACTTCTCCCGGTCGCCTATTCTACGTCCGCGAACAAGCGTCAGCTCGCCGTTATTTCATTGATACCAAGGGCTGAGGTGAGCGTGATCCCCGCGAGCCGCTGCGACAGGCGGCAACAACCTCTCTACTCCCTCACAGCCATCAACGGATCGAAAATCCCGGTTTATGCCCAGCGGTCGCTGACGCTCAATCTCGGCCTCCGACGAGCCTTCCGGTGGATCTTCCTGGTAGCTGACGTCTCTCAGCCTATTATTGGCGCAGATTTCCTGACCTATTTCCACCTCCTAGTGGATATGCGCCGTCGAAAGCTCATCGACTCATCCACGAGTCTCACCATCTCGGGCATCCGATCTTCCTTCCCATCATTACAAATCGCCTTCTACCAGGACGCCAGCAACCCCTTCCTCGCCATATTGAAGGACTTTCCTGAACTCACTCGTCCGCCTGACTGGTCCCAGCAGGTAAAGCATAATGTGATCCACCACATTGAAACCAAAGGTCCCCTGGTCTTCACACGCCGACGCCGTCTTCCTCCAGAGAAACTCAAGATCACGCGTGAAGAGTTCACCCACATGCTGGAAATGGGAATAATCCGCCCATCTTCCAGTAGTTGGGCATCCGCGCTGCACATGGTGCCGAAGAAGACCGGCGACTGGCGCCCTTGCGGAGATTATAGAGCCTTAAACCGCGTCACAATCCCGGACCAGTACCCCATCCCTCATGTGCACGATTTTACTGCCAGCCTCCACGGCGCTACCACCTTTTCCAAGCTGAACCTTGGTGGCTAGTACATACTGGTGGCTAGTACATCACCCGAGCAGCATGCCGCCGATCTCCGCCAGCTTTTCTCCCGCCTTTCCGACTTCGGCATAATAATCAACGTCAACAAGAGTGATTTCGGCTTTTCCTCCTTGGATTTTCTAGGCCATCGTATCTCCTCCACCGGCATTTCTCCCCTTCCTTCTACAGTCCGAGCCATCACCGATTTCCCGAAGCCCTCGAACATCCACCATCTCAGCACCTTCTTGGGATTAACCAACTTTTATCGGCGTTTAATCCCTCATTGTGCCGAGATCCTGCGCCCGCTCGAGCTCTTTCTGTCTCCCAAGAGCAGTCCTTCCAAATCTCTGCTCTGGACAGCAGAAGCCTCGGCAGCGTTTGGCAAGATCAAAGAACCGCTGGCCCAAGCTACCTCACTTGCCCACCCAAGACCGCTCAATTATACGCTCAAAACATGTGTATTCTGATAATAACACCCTTCCCTATCCCACACTGCATCAAAAGGTGTAAAAAGAACGTTCACGTACAAAACTCGGGATGAGCCGGTCCCGAGCCCGGATGCTGTTCAGATCAGGTCTGATCTGGATGCGTTCACGGCAAATCCCACTATATTCGTCTTTAACCGACACGTGCCCGACCTACGAAATGTCCGGATACCAGACAAGTCAGGCCGGGTTAGGGCCAGACCACAGGAAATCCGACTCTACCCGGCTTTAGCGGGCATCTGCCCGACGTACCAAATGCCCGGATGCAAGCCAAGTCAGGCTGTGCCCCGATCAGATCATGGGAAATCCGACTTTGTCGGGCTCTAGCCAACACACGCCGGATGTCGGTCAGGGTGAGGGAGTACCTGGAGTACCTGGAAGAGACTGGAGAATGGAAGGCGCCATGCGGAGCGTATTTTCAATGTGAAAACCTTTAAATACATTTAAATATGAAGACCCTAGTGTGATCGACTGTCTAGTCCACTGTAATGAAGCTTGTTGTGGGATCTTTAAAGGCACTATCGCATCCGGCGACATGGGTAGGAACTATTTTCTTAACCATTAAAATTACCGTATTTTCACGCGTATTACCCGCGGCTTATGCGCGATTTTTTTTTTTTTTTGTCGCGGACGCTCTGCGGCTTATCCGCGGGTGCGGCTTATCTGGTGACTATTTTTCCCTGGTACTTTCCCCATACCCCGGATTAAACGAAAGGGCCGACAGTGCCTCATGTTTTTGGGAACAGGACCGCCCTGCCAGTGCACGAACAATACCGAACAGCGGGGGGTCCACATTCGAGTGGACTTTCTTGAATTTCTTTGAAAGTGCTGTGAATTTCGCTAAGTGGTGAAATTGCAACATTGTCGTTGAGTTCGGGAAGCGTCATGGTGTTCCTGACGGCGAAAAATCGTCTGGGGGCGAACACAAAAATGCCATTTCACGAGCGAAGGACAGGGACGCCAAACAAAAGTTGGAAGGAGCAATCGCAACGCGGGCTTCTTGTCGTGGCAGAAGAATTGCACGTTTCCTGGCATTTTGCTGACGAAGCGTACGAGGAGGCGGGCCTATTGCAATCCCGTACGGGAGGTTCAGCAAAATGTAAGAGGCCATAGTCTTATGCTGTGCCCACATTGTTCCATGAGCAAATGGACGCCATCGACGTACCGGATGAACAGGTAAGAATTTGTTTCCATTACATCTCCAATGAAGCCCCACAAAAGTGTGGTGTGTTGATATAATAGGCCACGAAGTGGCTCAGATAGACTGGGTATGGCTCGAGTAAGATCAGACTGTGCGCCGAGACGCGCGAGATATAGATGACTCAATGTAAACATACACTCGGGATGTAAGTACGTACAATAAAGCGGAGGATATCTAATGAGGTAGCGATTGTGGTGCTCGGGGATAAACTGCGAACAATATAACAAAAAGCACGTACTGCAGTACGCTTCACGGTCTGTCCGCGGATTTCAGCCATTCTTTTCCGCGAACGTACATCGGAATATGTATAAACCGCGGCCGGCAATCATGTACCAGACTCCCTTAGGCCTCACTAGCAGCGCACGTATTTTTTGGAGACATCCCTCTAATTTTTCCGGTTGCGATGTTCAAAGTCACTGCTGTATTCTCACAGCAAAAGTTTATCCCATCTTTTTTTGCTCATGTAACCCATGTACTCATCATCATTTTTGTGAGCAAGAGAGAGCCAAGGAGGCAGCTTTCCAACAGAATAGCCCCATTCGACATTACACTTTTATGCATCATATTGTCCAACATAAAGTGCTCAATTTCTGTCACAGGTGGAGAGAAGCAGGTTGATGGTAATGGTAGCAGCAGTCTGCTTCAGGTGGTGAGTATGACAATTTTCTATTTATTAGGAAAGTTTAATTTAGAAAATTTTTTAATTTTAATTTAGAAAAAGTTTTAATTTGGAAAATTACTTTGTACTAAACGTTTGTCTTGTTTTGTCTTGTTTTCCATTTCCAGCTTAGTTTCATGTAGACGTCTGGCTTCTGACACACCCAAGAATGTAACCTGATTGTGACAACAGAGGTGGAACAAACTGAATAACAAATAGCATGTTGTAAGTTAGTTATGTGACGTAAGAGTGCACTGTCTTGCAAAAAGATCAAGAGATATACCTCCTCAGAACCTGAATTCCTTGTTGAGTAAGTTATACACAATCTTAACTTTTCTCTCAGTGTCCAGAATAATATGGTCTAATTAATGCACCTCAAGACCCCTAATCCTCAATCAGCATCATGCCTAAACCTCTACCCTATGGTATTGCTTTCAGGAGATGGGTAAGCAATGAACACATTGAAAAAGCAAAACTGTCTGAAAGTGCAAAGAACTCACCTTTCACATATCTTCACCGTGCTAACAATCCACGAGGTGGAAGTGCGTTTAGTGCAGTCATCCAGCCATCGTTGGGGGTCGCATAGCAAGTTGGCACAACGGACATAAGTATGATATGTCGAATTTGAAGATGCTTTGTCCTCAACACAAATGACGCGTTAGGTACTGGCATTGCTTCCAGAGGTACGCGTCGCAATTATGTCTACTCAGGAATCGTGTTGCTTGCACCTGTCAGCTCACCTGTTTCAATCCGTAGACCTACGTGACCTAACATTTTGTAAAACGTTAAAAGCTTTCAACCCTTTTACGTGAGTATAAAACAACATTTTCCCGGCAATGTTTGTGACCCAAATCTGTAACGTGGAAAGCTTAACCGAAGTAAACTAAACTGACCACAAGGGGTTACGAACGGAGTGCGTAGATAGTGCGTGTGGAAAGCGCTTAGGTTGAGCCGTTGTAAAAGCAGCTGTTATGGCAGTTCACATTATTGTTCGACGTTCTAGGCATACTAGCGTGGCGGACAGCTTGCCAATGCTTGTCAAGTCGACGGGATGCTGATTTGGCGTGATCGTTTGATCCTGCAAGTATCCTGCGTTATCAAGTTATATGTTCTCTTGTTAGTGAAGGTCTACAGTATCTGTTACCATAGAAAGATACTGCTGTGTGCGCAGTTTTCATTGCTCCTGCGGCATTTCATAGGGTCATTCCAGCTCAAACGACCCGGTGATGGCGCTCGACCATCTCCGGTTTCGATGAAGAGGCATATGTTGTTGTCGTCCACCGGAACATAATCCCCGCGCAGTATTTTGCCCGGGGTCCGCATAGAACCGCCTCCAGGGGGCTTCGAACTCCAGCGCCGGGCCTAAAGCCCTGGTGCGTCTAAGCGGGCGCTTAGCAAAGACGGTTCTACCTATCCACGAAATTGAAACTGGACGCTGTTTAGGAAGGGTCACACTAGTTCTGACCACAATCTCAGTCGATGGCCTCAGTCTCAGAGCCGATAATTCGCGAGCAGAGCTATCACAAAGAACGTGGAAAATCCGCCATGTTGAGCAATTTTTGCTGAAAACATCGTACATAGAAATCTCAACGTTATATTTTTTTCGTTGTTGGGGACCACCAATATGACTCACCGAAAAAGTTTGATCGCCGGACTGGACCTGGTACAAAAGGGCGCGAAATTTAGAAATTTGACGGAAAATTGGAAACTTTGACAAGAAAGAGCGCTTAAATTTGCACAGAAATGCAGTGCAGTGTCCCGGTAATCACTACAAAAAAAATATCTTCAGGGTGTTTTTGTTCAAAGCGCGTAGTGAATTTTTAAAGTTGCCACAGTACGGCAGACATGAAGCTGCGCTGAGCGCACGTAGCACGTAGCACGGTCGAACGGTGCACCGCAAGCAGCCTCTCGCGTCCTACTTTTCTGTTTTTTCTTTCTGTCTGCACTGTTGAACCCGCTAAGACAAGCTTTAACCCGCTGGGTGTAGAGTTGAGGGTATTTCTTTGTATTAATTCCAATATTTTGCGGCACCGTATCGGGGTTTCACAATACTAACTCCCGTGTCGCATCCGTCGCGTCCTACCATTACTGGTAACTGAGATGCGTCGGTTCAGAGATGACAAAATGACAGTTCAATGAAAGACACTGATATTACAACTCTCTATTTGGACGTTCCTTTATTGATGAGGCTTGCTCATGGTTAGATGGACTGAACATGGGAAGACTGCTTGATTCTAGTCCCTGTACACGCGGAACACGCTGATCTTCGCTGAAGTAGATGTCACCTTTACACTTACATGGGTCTGGGAAACTTGTCGGAATTGATGGTATTTGCGAGTACCAGGAACGGCGTGCTAGAATCGGGAGGCTAGGAATCGCGCCTCATGTGAAACTACGTCGTGCGGGACAGGTTTCGTTTCTTTGAGCTCGCTCTTCGCCCGCACTAATAGATCATGAGGTGACAGTATTTGTTGCGAAGGTGTCTTTGTAGGCTCGCCCTTGCCGCGAGCCTCTTGACTGTGCCGCCAAGACCGTCACATGGTCATCTGCCGTGAGAAGTTGCAAAAAAGTTCTCAAAGAGCACGAGTCCTCCTGGTGCAGGCAAAGGTTCACGAACTTCTTTTATTTTTGTATTGGGAGGACGCAACATAACGGAAATGGTTAATTTTTGTATTCCGTCCACGACGGTCATCAAGTTTTCTACGAAAACTCGAATATAGACGTGCACAGATGCAGTGTCGTGAGTCACGCAGTTCGATATTATAACGAATGATTTGTGCTGGAGCGCGTCGTCATCGGCGGAGGATAGCATACAACTATTGGGTGAACTGTAGCCTGAGTAGGTGAATGCATCATCTTCATAAAACGTCTGTACGCCTAACTTCACTGCTGCTGCATGAGGTTTTCCTCTTCGAGGTAATGGCTCTTCGAAAACGCCTTTTGATGTCCTTAGCTCCTTTGCTTTCCTAACCATTCTTTCAGGAGCAGTAAAACTCCATGACACACTGTTTTGATCATGGGGCAAGGGCCAAAGTTAACACTGCCGTCCTCTTCGCAACAGATTCTTCAACTTCGTATTTTTTCTCCAGTTCCTCGGGGAGCTTCTCATAATGATTAGCCATGTCTGTTTTCTCTTTTGCTTTTGTTGAAACATTCGCTTCAAGCCCTAGGCCCCTGGCTATTAAAGACTGTGAACGTGTTTGCATCCTGATCAGCTTTCTCTTTGCGTACTATTCTCGCTGGTCCATGGACATTTTCTTTCTTGCCTGCATTTCTCCCAAAGCCTCAAGTGAGACATTTAGTGTAGACAGTGGCTCGTCGTCGTGGTTAGCTTCTGGTGTGGAGGTGGCATCGGTTCCGGATCTCGCAGCTGTAGCCTCTTCTTTACCACCACTGTTTGTAGCAGTTTGGGCAAATACGATCGCCTCGTACGAGCCCCAGTGATGGTAGCCTCCGAAATAGAGTCAGAGAAATCATTTTCATGCCTTTGACTTTCTTGTCGTGGACGGAGAAACGATGAGCATAGTTCCTGGATGCCATGCTGAAAGGGTACTTGCACAAGTATAAATTCTTGTGGTATCCACAAATTCCCGTAATACCGTTTGGGTCTGGGCGAGACCTTGATGATTTGAGAGGGCCTCCTCATGTTGAAGGGCGGAAAGGTCACCTAACGTGCCGGGAGTCGCGGAACAACTTTCGGGTTCAAATGTGCAAGCGCAGGGAGCCACTATACCTGTCGGCAGTGGGTCCTTGCCGCTAGATAGGTCCGCCATAAGCACCGCAAGGGCAAAACAAAGCACTGAGCGGGAAAGCACTTGCTCAAATCGTTCAGTGGTAACTCCAGTCAGTGGCTGTGGCTCTTCCGATGTCTTGTAACCGTGTCAACGAAAGTTCGCGAGCTCTGTGATCTCACTGCTTGTTCCAAACACAACAATTTGGAAACAGAACATTTTCGGGAAAGCACCTGATACAGCAAGACGCATGACAAAACAATATTACACGGATTATCCCTGGAGCTATAAAGAGATTTCTGTCGCACCGCCCATTGCGCAACGGCTGCAATACCTGGGCACGGGTCACCTGACCCGTGGAGAGTGAACGTAAAAAGTGAACGTAAGAGAGTGAAGTGTAAAAAGTGAAAACAAAAATTGAATTGAGAGAAGAAGAAAACATAAGTAAGAGAAATGATTGCAAGATGTCACTTGCACCCCCCACAGCGCAGTGTGTGTGCTTCCCGCCGCTTCATGTTTGTCGTACAGCATGAAATTTTAAAAATTCACTACGCCCGTCAAACAACAGACACCCTGGAGATATTATCTGGGCTCATAGACGACACGACACTCTACTTCTATGCTGTAACTCCTCCACATTGCGCCTTTGCCAGTTTAGCTGAAAATCTCGACTTCGTGATTTTTAAAAAAATCAGCCCTCTCCATAATGATTTTTTTCACATAATATATAGGTACAGTCTAACATCCAGAAATATTTGTAGTTGTTGTAATTGCGTTGTTGATCCGAAAAAGGGTTAAATACCGCGAATTTTGCAGCTATTTCACAAACCTATAACCTTTTAATGCTTCACTCGTGGGACGAGTGGACGCGTCCACGGAGAGTGCTAGGCTTCCGCAAGAGCATCCAATTTTAGGTTCTCTCTCACTTGAATCCGCATTCGCTCCAGAGGCGCTAAAGCGCACCATGGTTTTTGGCCTCGTGCTTATCTTTGAGGCATTCCCAACAACGCCCTAATTGGCGTTGGGCAAAAATATTTCGTGTATTGCTTATGTCCGTAATAGGAGTAACATACTTTTTTTCCCTCCGATCGGTGATGGTCGACGCGAGTGGTCCACGCGACTGGGAGGTTTGAGCTCGAATGATCCGTCTGATGAGCATCAAAGTAAGAAATGTTGTGCCCTGTACGCGATATGTCGCCCTGCATATGCAATTCAGCACTCGTCTTCTAGCCATGGTGGGCCCTGAGAGCGCCGGACCCATAACTGATCGTATAAGAGACAAACAAGCGAAAAAAATAAAAAGTTAGCAGTACAGTTGGGCATCAACAATACAGTAGGTATTAACCGTGGGGTACCACTTCCTTCGTGACTAGATAGTAGTTAGCAGACACGATGGTAGCCAGAAAACATTTTGGAAGGGCAGTTTCTATGGCGACTTTACACGGGGGATGAGGATCACCCCCTTGATTTCCTCTCCCAAATGCGCTACCAAGGGTATGATTTCAGGGGCTTGAACACCCTAAATCACCCCGTGGATGACAGTACAGGAGCATGTGACAGCAACAGCCATTTGTCATAGTATATATGGGAAGTGTGACATTGGCGCTACTTCAAGACGTAACATAAGAGCATGCACTAGTCGAATGATGGCAGGAGGAAATGCTTGAATAGTCATTTGTGTCACACATTTGTACATGTGTTCTTATTTGATACTGCTTTTGTCTTCTTAAAAGTAAAAAGAAACCACTGCCTGACACTGTAGCATCTTTTATGAATCTAAGTTTTCGCAAATGCTCATTACACGGCAAGATCCTTTCAAGCGTCGGCTAAAGGTGCAACAACAACAGAACATTTAAATTCTCTCGGCAAATGTACGGAACACAGCCAAAAAGTGGTTGCACTACCTGATGTAATAACTCTAGCCACAACAGAGAAGCGCAATTAAGAAAACAAAACGAATTTGAGGCTTCTACATCGTGCGTCTTGAGCGGCCGTCGAGTTTAATTACACTTTGGTGCAACCAAGCAATAATGAATTATTTCATGGTACTTGTGCAATCGCTAGCGTCGCACACACACCAAGTAACACGGAACGCCGCACGGAACGAGGGCTGGCCACTAACCTTCCACAACTGCAACACTGTACTACGAGATCACACTGATCATCTCCCACTTTATTTGCTACTTGCACCTTCCCTTCGCAATAATTCAGTTCCTATTGCAGTGGATAACCACGAAGTGGCAGCCATGCTGGCCGCGATGGTTGGATAATTATTGACGTGACGAATAATATGAATTTATGTGCTTTTGTCTAGACTTTCGGTTCTTGCTCGTTGCGCGCACAAGCAACCTGTGTGTGTGCGCGCGTTTGCGCAGCTTGGACCTACTTGACAAGTAAGTTCTTTATGTTTGAGTTTTAGTTATATTGTCGATATTGCCGTATATTATGCCGACTGCGATAAATTCTTGTTTTGAAAAATAAGATTTATCATGTTTTCAATACAGTAGGGTGAGCTGCACATATTATGATATGTAGGCTTTCTCCAAGCAGCGTGATTCATTCTTATCGAAACGCTCACGCCTGTAGCACAAATTCAGAAAGCAGAAGTGAATGGGTGTGCTCCTCGGTGTTTGTGTTTGCTACGCAACCTTAGTTTCAGTGAATGTTGTATTATTCTGTTCAATAATTTTCTGGTAGTAGAAAATGTGTTTTGTCATACTTGACAGTTTTCTATTCGAGCAGAGGTGGTGTAATTTCTTATTTTTCGCTGCTGCTCGTTGTGTGTTGTGTGTGTGAAAAATGTTAGTGAGTGTTGTGGTTATGCAGCTGTGACCCCCACTTAACCAGTAAAGTGTGTGCCTTTTCGTGTGACTCGTGTGATAAATTTATGCAGTATTCCGTGAAATGTTGGTTTAAAAAATAAGGGATGTTGCACTTGCTAAGCAGTGTCTTTCACATTGCAATTTTCACCTGTTAAAATTCAGCGTATATCGTATTATGATGCCCGAGTAAAAATGATTTTCCCCGTTCGAATTGTGTATCCTGGTCCTGTGATTCCGTTACGCAGGGCAAATGCAGTTGTGGTATCGCATTATGCAATAATTTTCTGATAGGAAGTTTGGGTGTGTTTTTCACAGTTTATCAGCGTATGCTTCGGTTTTTGAATTCGAGCACAGGTGCGCGCAATTTACTTCTTTCGCTACTTTTACGCAGAAGAAAGCCGCTTTGTAAAGCTGAATAGTGTTCTATCATGAGAAGTGAATTTTTTTGCTTGTTCGTTAGATGTCGTTAGGTGATCAGTATGCTGAAGAAGTAAGGTATTTGCAGTTATAGGTATTTTTGCAGAAATGCTTGGATCTGGCGTGTAAACAGGCAGCAGTCTTTGCATCCCTTCGGGAGTGTGCAATGAAGGGTAGCCTATCAATAGGCTACCGAGTTTTCGAAGTTTTCACTTTGGAAAATACGGAGGGTGTTTATCGGAGTTTTCAACTTTTCGGAAATTCGGAGTTTCTCGGAGGATTAAAAAGTGTGAAAAATGAATGGCGCCAATTTCGGAGTATTGCGGAGCAGTCATCGCCGAGACAATGCAAAGAAAGATGTGCAAAAATGACTGGGACAACACGATATAACGCACGGATGTTTTATTATCCAGAGATATTGAAGTACAAAAGAGCGTATTTGCACAAATTGTGAATGGCGCCCAGACTCAACACGAGTAGCAGCTGTGACGATCACAGAACTGTTCCGTGCCCAACTAGCCCAGTACCCGGGGTCAAGTAGAGTCACTAAGGTCGAGGATCCATAGAATAGATGGGACAAGTGTGTGTAGTATCCTCCTTTTGGGCCATTCATGCGTCCAGCTACCCTGAAGGAGGCTACCACTTCCGACCTTTTCTTTTCAGTTGTGAATCAGTTTGAAGTCAAAAACTAGGCGTGGAAGAAGGGCGACAAAGGAAGAAGAAAACGGGAAAAACCTTAAGGCCTCCCCGTGGGCGTTGGAAAATCAGAGTTTATCGGATAAATACGGTGTTTTGCAAAAAAAAAAAAAAAAATCGGAGGGAGTTTATCAGAGTCTATCGGATAAATCCGAAATGTCGGAAGCCTACCTATCAAGTATGCATCGGAGGGATCAGAGTGAAGGGGCAGAGCCTGGATCGATCAATGAGCGACAACCATCTGCGGGAAGTTGTTGAATGTAATGACACACTGCGTTGGGCATTGAACACGCTTCAACGTTTAATCTTGCCGTGGTGCTTTGGCATTTGGTACAAGTATACCAACACGGGTACATATCCTTTTCTGCATTTTCTGTCAATATGTGGTGTATACGGGCAAAATGGGGCTCATATTGCCGACGTTTTCCTCATAGTCGTCCAAACTATGCAGTATCCGAAGCAGCACGCCAATATTGATCCAATATTGGACACATATTGGCTGCCAATACTGGACCAATATGGGGAGTGCAGGCAGGCTCCATATTGAACCAATATGGGCTGCCCATATTGGCAAGCCCATTTTCTTTTCATTTCTTCTCCTTTCCTTTTCCTTTGCTTTGGTCTTCTCCTTTTCTTCCCGTTTCTTTTCTTATTTTTCTTTTCTTCCCCTTTTCTCCTTCTTTCTTCCCCTTTTCTTTTCTTATTTTTCTTTCCTTCCCCTTCCCTTTTTGTTTGGAATAGCAAGCCGACCCTCGTCTGGCTGACCTTTCCTTTCTTTTTCTTAATAAACATATTCCCCCCCCCCATTTTGCACCAATATTGCCAAAATTTCTGTGATAACGCCAACAGGCAGTCCGTGTAATAGAAAGTCATTAACTGGTTTAATATCTACCACTGATATTACTTCTCTCTTCTTTTTGCTTTTTCATTCCTGCAGATCTCATTGATCCACGTTGCATACAATACAAAGAAAAAGAAAAAAAAAGCACTGCATCGCTGCAAAACGAAGAACGGTTGCTACGCCCGTCTTGCTCAAGGACAAAAGCAGTCGTATTGCAAACTGTAGCATGGGACAAGCGGAAGCTTGCCCACATCACACTTCTAAAATAGTACTGCCCTCACCCTTAAAACGAAGGACAGGGTCAACTAGTGCTAGGCAGGCAGTCCCACCGAACTGCCAATGCCAAATATCCCTCAGACACCTTCGTTGGGATCGCAATATTCTATGAACCAAAAATTACGAACCCGCTCCGAGAGTACAAAGGAGCGAAACACTTTCGTGACGGTGACGGACATACGCCAGAGCAACCCGCACTGCTTACAGCAACTTTACCTAACTTTAGAAAACCCTAACCCTAACTGCAGAAAGCACCTAACTTTACAAAAGAGCCATCTCTTCCTATCAAACGTTGTGTTTTTTACTTGACCTGCCGCAATTCCGTTATCATTACAGGAACCAGCGATATTTTAGCCCGTATGAGGACTGTCGCGCATGTGCATTAGCTGTAGGACGCGTGATTTCGCTCAAACCACCCGCTCGCTCTCAGTCGGGTCGACCAATAGGCATTGGCATCGCGAAGCAAGATGGCGGCTGCTTCCGGAACGTGGGAAGTTGAGTTGTCGAGTTCTAATGAATGTTACAATGGGATTGCCACGTATGTTGACCATTTCGAACAATGTGTAGCATCTGCGGGAAGTTGATTAATGTAACGACGTACTGAATTGGGCATTTCATACCCTTCAACGTCCAGTCTTAGCGTGTTGCTTGGGCATTTGTGCAGCACGGGTACGTACGATTTTCTGTATTTTCAGTCAATATGGGGCCCATATTGCCAGGATTTTCTCAATATTGGCTCAAACTGGGCAATATGGTGCCCATATTGCCCAGTTTCAGCAAATATGGGGGAAATTTTGGCGAAGCGGGCCCCATATTGGATTCGTATCGTCACTGACCAGCCAATATGGGCCCAATATTGTGTACTGCTTGGGGAGGGGCCCATATCGCCAAATTTGATCCAATATGGAGAAATCCCGGCAAAACGGTCCCATATTGGACCATTATCGCCAATGCCTAGTCAATATGAGTCACAATATTGTTGCTGCTTCGGTTTTGTTGTCCCGCACTATCTAGCGTGCGACATTCATTATGCAGGTGTTGGTGGTGTAACTCAGATAGATGCACTTAAGAAGTATTTACGGAGCGTACGCCAAATCTGTAACGAGAATGAGGTCGACATTTACGTGTTTCTTCAAAATGCATTGGTGCCGTAGTACTTGAGGGGTTCGTTCACCTCAAACAAGAAAAACGACACGAACGTCGCGTTTTTCTTCTTGTTCTCACAATGCACTAAGCAACACGTATGTCTCATACCTCAACAACACCGTCAAACCAGTCATTGTTAATAAAAAGAAAGAACATATTGGAAGTGCTGAACCAGGAACGGCGGCGTGCAAAGTACAACATGCAGTCCGCATAGAGAGCCGAAGCAGCCATGCAGACGCCCCAAAGGGCGGAAGAGAACGCTCCTGACAACACGAAGTGCCGCTTCCACTCTGGGGGGAGGGGGGGTGGAAGTTTAAAATAGCATCAAAAACTCTCGGAGTCGAATATAAACGAGATATTTTATATGGTAGCTCGGAAAGATATAAGGAATCACCCGATAAGGCACATTTACTTCACATCTGGGGTACAAACTGTCGCTTTTACTAAAGTGCCCCAACGAAACTGTATTTCTGTACATCATCCATAGGACACGCAAAAAAGAAAAAAAGGCAACCGAGGGTTTCCGGCCATATTGTTTGCATCGTCTGAAGATCGCAACGAGACGAGCAGAGCGGCGAGGTGTCATCACCAGCCCTGAGTGCAGTTGCGACGCACATAAGACTGCGTTAACCAGGTACACAATCGCCTCCCAACGCCAACAGAGAGCCGTGTAGAAAGGCCATAACGATGCAGTGGAATCCTCGCAGCCTACGTATAGCAAGCTCTCTGATTTTAAATATCATCTCCATCAGTACAAGTTCCCTGTCATAGCTGTATACGAACATGGCATGGATGCCGCAACCTGCGTGTATGCACAATCTATCGATCAGATCAGTCCTCTGAGACCAGAACAGCGTTAGATGTCCGTAATGACCTCATTGCTGCGACTGCGCTCTCAAGCAAGCGCTGTGCGAAAAGTTTATTGTGGACGTAAAGATGGCCCAAAATGGGCGTGCCACGATCCAGGTGCCAATCTTTCTGTGCGGAATTCATGATCCAGTGCAACATGAAGTTCATGAACAAAGGAGACTACAGGTTTTCCCGTCGTGTTCAATTCTTATACCGCGGAATTTAATCGTCATACCGTGGAATTTAATCCTCTTGCCACCACTTTTAAACCTTGATTCGCTGGATTTAATCCTTATCCCGCCGTTTTTAATCTTGTTAGCGTGGGGTTTAATCCTTCTTCTGCATAATTTAGTCCTCGGTTTACCAATTCTAATCCTTATGTCGTGGAATATAATCCTAAATGCTCAGGTTATCTTTTCATTACTCTCCTCATTACCATGCGACAGTGTGGGACTGGTTGTATGATTTACGACCAGCTTTGACTATTTTCTTCTTTCCATCAGTGAAATGACTTTTTTGTGACTATGCCTACTGTATGCACTGCTATGGGATGGTACGGTACTACCTGCATGATTTATGACCTGTCGTGACCGTTTCCTTGTTTACAGCCATGAACCGACTTTTTTGTCACTTTACTTACTCATTACACTACTATGGGATAGTAAGGGACTACAGTCATGATTTATGACCAGGTATGACTACTTCGTTGTTTATGGCCATAACGATGAATTATGGAAGTCACTAAAAAGGCCGGCCAGTTGTAGGACTCGAACCCACATCTTCTGGATATAATCATTCTTCAATCATCAATTCAATCATTCTTCAATCTCTCTTCGATCATACGACGGGATCGACGCAATCGGCAACTGTTCAACATGAGAGGACTGGTGTTCTGAGGCTGGAACAACATCGGAACGACAAATACATACAAAGCCTCAAATTGCCTAAGAAATCAACGATGAAAGACAAAACTCTTTCATCGTTTCTCGGGACATCAGTTCTCTTACGGCTATAAGTTGACTTCTTGTGACTATGCCTACTGTATGCACTACTATGGGATGGTATGGGACTACCGGAGATATTTATGATCTGCTTTGACTATTTCCTTGTTTAGGGCTATACATTGACTTTTTGTGACTATGCCTACTCTATGCACTACTATGGGCCGGAGAAGCAGCTCTCTCGTCTCGGAGAAGGATGCTTATTGCAGTGCTGAACGGGGATCTTCGTTCCGTCAGTTGAAGCCTCGGCACTCCTCTGGCTTTCCGCATGCTGCGACATACATCCCGTCAAGATGCCGCACTACTTCATCGTATGCACTTCGGTGTGGCTTTCACAGCGCAGCGGCGTTACCGCTTGAGGGAAGTTAACTCTCCCCAATGCACTCACTGCGTTGCTGCAGAAGATCTAGAGCGCATTCTTCTCCATTGCCCACATTATCTACCTTCCCGAACCATGCTCTCCGGATCACTTACTGACCTGGACTCTCGCCCCCTCTGTTACACAAAACTGCTTCGTCCCTGGCCGCATCTAGCCAACCAACTCTCTGCCCTTAAAGTTCTCATCGCCTTTCTGGATAAGATAGGACTTCGATGTTGTGAAAGGTATCATTATTTCATTCACCACCAGCATTGGGGTAGGGTATCGCCCCTGCCGATGACACTCCCCATCTCATCATCACAACTAAAAAGATATAATACAAAGAAAAAGAATCCGCGCGAGGTTGCGTACACTATAAATGAGTTAAAAGGAGTTCCTAAATATTATTTTACAGCTAAGTTATATTGGCAGAGGGAAGTTGACTATGTCACGAGCAGAGCAAGCCGTGCGCTGGGGTTCCCCGGTCGTAATGCAAGAGATCTCCCACCTTCCGCCAGAGATGTATTATGAGATCACTCATTGAATATGCGCGCCCGGTTGGGGATCCACCAACAAAGAGGGATGCTACATAGTTAGAACGGGTGCAAAATGCTGCAGCGCGGCTTGCAACTGGTGAGTAAGGTATTCGTTTCAGGGCGACACGTGCTAAATAGTACTTGAACTGGGGACTTCTTGAAGTACGACTGGGGAAATTGCGTCTAAAGTTTTTTCATAGTATGTTCCACTCCAAAACCGGTATTGACAGGGACAAATACGTCCTAGCTCCATGTTACACATCCGAACGCTTGGATCACCCATACAAGGTGCGTGAATGTGCGGTGTACGCGGTGCGAATATGCAGCGCGAATGTGTGGTGTGAATTGTGCCACGTACACATTTAGATTGTCTTTTCCCCGAAACGATTATGGATTGGAATCGTTTGCCGTCGTACATCGTCACAGCTGTTTCACATGATTTCCCCCCCCCCCCATTGTAATGCCGAAAGGCGCTGTGGGTACGAAATAAATAACTAAATAAATCTCCTAATAAAGCTGTTATTGCGCGTCGCGGAACAGTGTAGCGTATGGAAGAATTGCACTTACATATGCTCCCAAATCTGCAACTGTGTCATTGCTGCGTGTTGCATCTCGTAACGTGCAACCGCCGGCGTTCTGGTGGTGATATCGGTGGTGCTGTGCAAATGCGGTGTCTAGAACGGTGGGATTTGTTAACACACCTTTGACACCGTACAATTCTCAAACTTTTCGACGCCGGGGCACCAGTAGACAGTCGGCATCCGCAGATTAGATATGCATAAGCCGGTAAGCAACGGGCAGCGCATTGGACACGGTTATGGAATATATTGACAACGATTCCAACACGACCGGCTCTCGTAGTTGCCTCAGACAAAGAAAATAAAGCTCTGCGTGTCTATGGCGGCAGCCTTCCGCTACATTTCCGTGTTTGCGTACGTACATCATGTTGCACTTCCGTTCAGTTTCAATCTGTGTGAAACATGTATTTCTTTCAAACTTAACTGGTGACATTCCGTCCTCCGACTGCACAGGGGAACACGGTGATCTAAATATTTCGAACAAGGATATTCGGAATTATTCGTTGCCGACGAAAGAAGGAAGTCTCTGAAAAGATCAACCAGCTGTACCACACACACCCAACCCTTCTCGTTTACCGGTCCCGAGCTCTCACCAATGAGCTAAGCTAACACCCCTCCCAGCGACTTTCAGGGGTACGTCACCGGAAAGGACAAGCCAACCACTCTCTCACTCATCCTGTTTTCACTCTTACACGTTTTCTCAATCATACACACAGTCATACGACAGAATCAGCGGAAGAGGCATCTTTTGAACATTATAGCAATTGATGTCCTGAGGCTGGAATACATAGAAAGCACAAATATGTACAAAGCATCAAGTGCCTTCCCTTTTCGGTGACTTCCTTCTTCCGTCGTAAATTTCTGAGACACTTGAGGCGTTGTATGTGTTTGTCCTTTCTATGTGCTCCATCCTCAGAACATCAATTGCAGTCATATTCGTACCAGCACGTGTTGGTTTGTGACCGCTTGAAGATAAGACCTCATCAGCTCGTATCTACGCCACAGTATTTCATTCTCAATAACAAACTAAAAAGCGAGGCATATGAACACGCATCACACGTCACATCACGACGCTTGAATGCCAAAGAGAGTGAGCATTTTTCGATTCGACTCATTGTCGGAATGTTTAAATGTCTGCACTGATTTTTTCACCAACTTGGGTGCAGAGAGGCTCATACGCAAAACATAGATGCCTCTTATTGGGACCTATAGATTAATTTAGAATCACCTGCGAATTTGCTTTGTAATGCAGGACACAAAGTTTGTTTTTCTGAACTTGATAGTTTCGTGACTTAACGGACGTGATACTTAATTGCTTGCCATCCTGAGCGTATAGCACCGTTGATAACAGCAGTCGCAGTTGAGTTTTCTTGATTATAATGTATCTAGAGATTTATTCACTGCAGCCTAACCGAGTCAGTATGGACAGCAGGCATCATGCTCAGATTCTTTTTGTCATGGTGACACTGGTCCCTCAAGTTCGATTGAACAAGTCCTTGTAAGTTGAAATGCTATCCACCACAGTGTCCTTCAAGTTCATCAGAAATTGGTTCTCCTGCTACAATACTGTTGCGTGCTCTAAAGCTGTTTTGCTGCATCAGCAATGCGTCTACGTTATTAGGCACGAAATTGTTCGTCTTGGTGCATATATTGCTGTTGCATAGAAGTTGCCATCTTGGTAACACATTTACATTCAAGCATTAAAAAAAATGGAATAATATTGTCCCCCACTGTACTAGTTTTCACCAGGGTCATGTGTAAGAACCGCACGCGCATTGCTCTAATATAGTTCTGTTCTGAAAGTCGAGTAGCTTCAGAAAACAACCTTTCACAGGTTCCAAACCACGGGTCTCATAGGTGCCAAAGAAGTGGTGCTGTAGTGCTCGTATGAAAAAAAGATTACCGCAAAAAAGTACCGCATTTGCGTTTCCACAGGTGTGTGAAGTGTGACGACTGGAGATATAGCATACATTTGAAGTGGCGTATACTAGGTGAATAAAGCGCGCAGCACATAACACCATAAGCTGTGGCGCGTGTAGCACGCAGCGTAAACGTGGAGGCGTATAGAAGCCATGGCAGTTACATCCTGTGGCGAATATATCCGGCCTTGATGTAAGCGCTATAAAATGCGCTTATTTATATGCCACCCCTCACGCAATTGCCCTGACGTTGCACACTTGAGCGTGGCCGACTACGCCAAGCAGTTACATCATCGCAACTTTGTCATTATCTGTGCGTATGTCGTTTTCTGCACGACGTTGGTTATGACAGTTACCTTATGTGTACGTTGATTTAAACCATATTAAGAAAACTTGGTTCAGCTTCCACAGTCAGGAACAACTTGTAAAGATAAGTGCTACCACGGTCCCTTGTTGGCCCCCTGGAAGCAATCAAGGGACCGTGGTATTAAACGCGAGTGAAGGACGGGTTTGCATACCTGCTCAAGCTCTGACTCAAGGGTTTTCTGGATATCTTGCAGTACTCTGGTGTTGTGAAGAAACATCGTGACCTAGAAATATACCGAACATTCATACATAGTAATAGAGCATTCATTCTCGAAGTGTGCCTTGTACGATTCATTCCAAGTGTTGCAAAGCTACCTGGGTTAACCAGGGGAAAGAACTACGGCGTTTCGTAAATTCGATACTTCAGAAGATCCCTACCGCAAAGGTTTCTGCCGGGGCTCTATTGTATGTAGCGACATATAGCTCATTAGCTGAGGCACATGCGATGTGTTCCGAGTACGCACTTGCGTAGTTGGAAATTGATCATCTCTCCGTGGTCAGCCTAACCATATGACGAACGGTCGTATGAGTCCATTTGTTTCACAGGAGTTATGTACCTTCCGCAACGCACCAACGGGGCACCAACAGGACCACTGGACCTAACGAAAGCAGTTGACACACGAACACCAAAAATTGTAATTTGTCTTTCAGAAAAGCTGATTCATCCTCACACAGCACCGTCTAGAACAACCGAAGGACAGAGAGCGATCCTCTTCAAGGTCAGGTATTCTGACTGTTTGTGTACTTTGTGAGCAACAGGCTCACTTTCGAGCCCTGTAATGCCGACGCGACGCAAATAATGCAACATGTTTTTGCATGTTCTGCAACCGCAAGTCTTTAGACTGACACGAGAAAAACATCAAGACCATAAATGATCTGGCTTTTTAGAAATCGGTTCGAATATGATGACCCACTTTCCGATTTTTCCTATTTCTGCACGGATGCAGTGTGTGACACGCTGCACGTACTAATATCAAACTTACATCATCCGAAAGCACATAGGAATATGATTTCACGACGAACGAAACGATATATTACTCATGAGAAACTTTTCAGCACATGCTACGCAGAAAACACCGGAATACACACTAAAGTGAACGACCAGTCAAGTCTGCCGTTTTCCTTTTTTTTTTTACATAAAGACGGAACTTCCTTGAGCATTTTTGAACACTTCTGTCTACTGTCCTCTATATAAACAACAAGAAGAAAAATCACACCAGATTGCTTCAGGACGTCGCGTCTCCGCCAAGAGCGGCTAAAGTTTAAAAAAAAGATGGGTAGAAATCCAGCGAACCGGTAGAAATGTAGGGAGGGAAGTTGCGGCTTCTGTCCTGAGGCAAATTCCCTCCCTTTAAAAAAAGGTACGATAAAAGCCAATTCCACCTGACTTCACGCGTCATTTTTTTTTTGTTGTCAACAACGAGTGAATACCGGCTTCGTGACTTAGAGATATCGGCCGATAACATAAAATTATTCAAACAAGATCTGATACCTCGTCTGGACCAGCATACATGATCTTATGTGGAGTCACCCCACTACTAAAGCCCCGTTCGCACATTTGTCACCCCCTCCGCTCTAACGTTCTGGTAGTCCATGATCAGATGACTTCATTTCGTGTATGCGTACACTGACGATATCCTCAAAGCCTGTCGCACTGCCGAGGAACAGGTCCAGTACATCCGTGCTCTTTGCGCACGACTGAAAGGCAGCGGCACCGTCATCAACGTTGCCAAAAGCGAGTTTTGCGCCTGTGAGTTTGGCTATCTGGGTCACCCCATTACCCGTGAGGTCATCCTCCTTTGCCCTCTACACTCTCAGCCATACGTGATTTTCCGCGGCCGACTTCCAAAACCAAATTCCGACAGTTTCTCGACCTCGTAAAATTTTGAATGCGTCAAATGCACCGAGTTCTGCTATTGGCGCCACTCTTCAGTAGCAAGTACAAAGACTCAAGAATGCAGGTTACCATATAATTTAATTGAATTGGTACGCCTTTTCGTTGATCGAGCAAAAAACTGTATCGTGTTACAATAATCATATTGTCCAACTTTTGTCACAAACTTTCTCCTTAAATCATACTCTCAAATCTAATTCTCGGACTTATGAGCCTGTATACACCAACTTAGACCCTTGGTTTAGTGATGTCGAGTTTAAATCGATCACGTACGACACCGTTCGGCAATCCTGGATCACCACCCAGTGCTCTACCACATCCTGCTGTCAAGATCATGCCATTACCCATAGCAACACATGATGCACTAGTATACCTGTGAAAAATGGCCTCACTTGAGAGTTCAGGAAAGTAAATTTAGTCGCCTAGAAGCAGCGCACAGCCATATAACGTATTTAGACATCTTAGAAGGTGCTGCCTACGGGGCATGACGGAGATATTTCGCAGTAGAAGTCAGCTATTAGACGTCTAAAAGTGTGTCACGTTTTGACCACACTTAGACTAGTTTCACAAATGTCTACTACTTTTAAGCAGTAACTATAACATAGCGATGCCTGAGTGCTCTGGAAAAAAATGTCAAAGTAGTTTGTTTTTGCTGCTGTCACAACACAGAGACTACATACTGGGTGCCTGCAACCCTGCGGTTCAAAGTTATTAAATTAAATTTCTATTTCAACAGAGCCCATGAACAACCTATTGTAAAAGATTTGTTACACGCACTCAAAAGAAAATCCAACTTCGCGAGAGGGCTGCAGAGCGCGTTGTCGCGTACGAAAATATACGTTCGAAAATGGAGGCCGTTTCCGGAACCCATTCCAATGTAGAGACAGGGCGAGGAAGCGAGCAGCGTGAGGCGAGCAGTAGGGGGCGTTGGGGGACAGAGCGCAGAGATTGTCTTTGTTTATTTATTTTGTTTCTTTTCTTACCATAACAACTGTTCTTCACAGCCTCAGAGCTCACATGATCCACTTGAACGCGACATCGCTAAACCGATGGTTTAAGTGATTTTGTAAATACGGGCTATGATTTCTTTCGTTTTTCCTTTTTTTTTTTACTAGTGAACGCATCACCACTTTCTGAAAACATGATCCAGGTTGCGGGGCAATGGCAAATAATTAAATTGTGTTCCTTGTAATTGTGCAATAATGCTTATTGCATACCCCTCGCTCGTGAGTTTTTCTACAACGGTCAAACTTCACTGCTCAAATAAAAGGTTAGGGAAGCGTAGAAAAAACACAGGTTCAAATTTATCAGGAGACTTGTGAGTTTGTAAAAATTGCCAACCTTTTTGGGCAGAAGCAACAGTTGTAGGTACGTGGCACACGGAAGTGTATTGTGAAGGAGGCGTTATAGCTATCCGCAACAATGCGGGTGGTTGTGTTAGTGTGGCCCTCGGTGTTCCATACGTCTTTCTTACGGATGTCTTCTATAAGTTACAATTTCGCTGCCTTGCTACAATCTCTAAATGAAGCTGGTATTGTTTTTTCGCTGCCGCGAACCTCGTTTCCTTTTTGAACTTGTTGTTTGGTGGCCGTTTTAAATAATTTGTTAGTCTTTTTCTTACGTAGTGTTTTAGAATTGTGGTTTGGCAACCGAAATATTTTTATTTAGAGTATTTTTGTATCGTAGAACGCGAAGAAAAACAATGTACAAGTTTCCGGCGATGCAGAATCAAAAATAACAAAGACCGTTAAGAGCATCAACTGTTTACTATATACATTAAAAACAAGACTTTTGTGCAGTAGGCTGCACTTCTTCAGGTTTGAGGACCTGTTACAAGTGGTGAAGCATATATCAAAAAACCAAGTCACATGGTACAAGAGAAAAGGGTAAGGGTGAAGAGAGCTACAAACGCAATAGAAATATCAACAAAAATGAAAAACAAAACGCAATCAATAGGAGGTGGCTGGACAAGGTCAGACAGGCATACAGACGAGTCGCAGTTGTACGTGGAGGAAGCCAATGAACACCACATAAATAGGCACCGCAGCCAGTTGGCACAAAAGGCTTTAGAATGCGTAATGGGAATTAGGGCTCAAGGGTGAAGGATCGAGGACACACAGCACCTTGATGGCTAAGAGCTTCCAGACTCTGGGAAAGTAACCCGGAGTTGGTGTCTTACTGATTGTGTATCATCGTGTATGATGTGAAAAATGGCAGACAAGTGATAATACAATAAATAGACTCATAGTATAAAGGACTGTAATGGGCCGCCGTACACGTTGATGCCGTGCGGCTGTAACGTTGCAAATTTCGAAATGAAAAAGGATTCTCGATTTCTGCGTTTGATGTCATTAGCGTACCCGGATTCTAAAATGGTGATAAGTATATGCGTATGCAGATCATGTCCCGGAAGATTAAAATGTAGCGATACAGGTGACTGACGTTTATTAACAACATCTGATTTATGGCCATAAAATCTTTCACGGATGGTGTTACGTGTTTCGCCTATGTACTGTTTATTGCACAATTTGCATGAAATGAGATAGCAGACATTGAATGAGTTACAGTGAAGAGACTGCCGAATAGAGAAAACGAAACCATTAACAGTGCTACAGGTGGAGGTACATGTTGCAATAAATAAGCAAGTTTGGCAGCGGTTGCTGTTGCAAGGAGCGTAACCCGGACTCTGTTGATTATTCCGAGAGGAAGTGAGTAAGTCGCGTATCTTACGTGATCTCCGAAATGTAATAGCCGGAGCATTAGGGAAAATGTCTGAGATATTCATCGGCGTGGAGTATGTTTAAATGGCGTTTGAACACAGATCCTACATTACGGAGTGCGCGGTTGTAAGGTGCAATGAAAGTACATTTATTATGACTTGATGCCTTATTGGGTTCACGAGAAAGCAACCTTTCGCTGTCTAAGGAGGTGGCTCTGGCTAGGGCATTGTCGATGAGATCGTCGGGATATCTGCGCTCCTTGAAGTCATTGCACATGTCCTTTGCATGCTTCAAAAAATCTTGTGTATTGGAACATATGCGTTTTAAACGTGTGAGTTGTCCAAATGGAATGGTTCGCTTTTGCATATTAGGGTGATGGCTGTTGAAATCAAGGTACTGCCGTTTGTCAGTCGGCTTCTTATAGAGATCTGTGACTAGTTTACCCGACTCGAGAGAAACAGTGACGTCTAGAAAGTTGATTGAAGTTCGAGAGTAGTTGCACGTGAATTTGATGGAATTGTGCCGTGAGTTAAAATGATCAAAAAATTAGAGTAGAGAGGTTTCGTCAGCTGTCCAGATGGCAAAAACATAATCAATGTATCGCAGGAATACTAATGGTGTCACTGGAAAAGTCTCTAAGGCTCTTTGTTCAAAAAGCAGAAGCCGAAGCAGAAGACAGCGGCAAAGACTCCTATTATTTATTGTCCTACTCTTAATGACATTCATTCTCTCATTAAAATTCAACAAAAAAGCACCCTGCATATTAACGATTTTCACCCCAAAGGCTCATCATGGTCATTAGAATTACAGTAAACTACCACTGCTGAGCTGACATTGTTGTACCCTGGCGATAAATCTTTTTATTCCAGCGCCAGCAGAATGTATTCAGAAAAGGCTTCGGGTGTGTAAGGTCAGCCCAAGGTGTGTTGATGGGAGCGCACTGCTCTGTTGGGTCTCTATAGTATTCTTGCAAAATATATGGGTGCAAGAAAATAAAAGGAAAACGAAGAAGACAATTCACTCCTGTATGATGAGCGCTGCGTAGAAGCACGGCACCGTTTTCTTTGTGGAGGTATAGCGAACGTGCATTCCTTTCTTTCTTTTTTGGTTCGCGTCGGTCGAGTGGCGATATCCTATTACATCCGGAACGAGGACCTATCGCTTTGCGATCGCATACAAGAGTGAGCCATCTTTTGACGATGGTAGGATAATTATTGACCTGAGGAATAATATGGATTTATGTGGTTGTGAGAATAGACTTTGTGTTTGTGAGTGTGAAAATGTGAGTGTGTGTCTGTGTGTGCGCGCGGGCTTTCCTGAACCAGGGATCCCACTTGACAAGTAAGTTCTTTGTGTGTGCCTTTTCATGTGACACGAGTGATACATTTATGTACTATTGCGTGGAATAGTGGTTTAAAAAATAATGGTAGCAGCGCTTGCATTGCTATCTGTAGGATAGATCGAGAGCGTTTTTAATGGAATTGCCAAGCGAACCTGGTGAAGTCTTCGTTTTGGGCAGGCTATTTTATGAGAGCCGGTCCTGTTGCGTTGCATTTGATGCGCTTTCCTGAAGCAGTGTGCTTTGTCCTTGTAGTATGACTTACGCCTTTATCAATAGAAATGAATAGAAGTGTTTGTTTGTTTGTTTGTTAGTATGTGTCTGTCACCTTCGTAGCGCTGTTCAAGCTTTATTTTCTTTGCAAAAAATTCAGACTTTATGGTATTAAGCTGTTCGAGTAGAAGTGACTTTCCCTGCTCGCTTAAGATAAATTGTGTATCCCTGTCCTGTGCTTTCTTCACGCAGGGCCAATGCAAATGAGCATTTAGCATTATGCAATAATTATCTGATAGCAGAAATGGGTGTCTTTGTCACAGTTTATTAGCGTGTGCGTCGTTATTTTATTTATTTTTTCTCTTATAGCTATGCGAGCAAAAGTGCGTGTAATTTTTCGCTGCTCTTTTCTTATTTTCTCTACTTTTATGTAGAAGAAAGCCTCCTGCGTAAAAGCTAAATAGTGTTCTACCAGTGGAAGTGGGGTTGTTTGTTTGATTTTGTTGGGTGTTCGATATCTTGACGGAGTAAGCAGTGCTTAATTTTGCAGGTTTTTGAGCAGAAATGCTGGTATCTGAGCACGGAGTAGAAATTTATATATTTCTCTGCTCCTTAAGAAAATGTGTACGTCGTTTTCCAAGCAGACCGCGTTTAGTTTACGCGAAGTAGAAAAATGAAGTTGTGTATGCTCTATGATGATCCGCCGCGGGCTTAGGCCTTTTCCCCGATGAGCAGTGTTTTGTATGCGATGTCGCATGTCTGGACTTGTTCAGTAGTGTTGCAATTTTTACCCTTCGCTAATGTCTTGTTGCTGCCGTCTTGTGTTAGACGTTGAGCTTCGTAGCGATGTGCGGTAACGCTACGATTATTCCTGAGCGCTCCGTGTGTTTAATGCGTTGTCCTCTGTGCGTGCATGCGTGTGCTTTTTTCCTGATTTGTGACGTCATCATGGCATATCTGGACTTGTTTAGCAGTGTTGCAGTTCTTCCCGCTGCTAGTATCTTGTTGGTGACATGTTGTGCTAGCCGCGTGGGGATGTGTGGTGACCTGAGGTCATAAGCCTTTTCCCTGCTCACCTAAGGAAAATTGTGTATCCCTGTCCTGTGCTTTCTTTACGGAAGGGCAATGCGTCTGTGCATGTGGCACTATCAGATACCAGACATGAGTGTCTTTTTCTTAGTTTATTAGCATATTTCAGGTTTTTTAAGTCAAGCACAAGTGCGCGCAATTTTTCGCTGCTCTCTTCCTCAAATCACCGATTTTACGCAGAAGAAAGTCGCATGGTGCAGCTGAGAAGAGGGTTTCTCTGATTGTTTGTTAGATGCTGTTAGGAGCTCGGTATGTTGAGGAAGTCAGCTGTTAAAGGTATCCGTGAAGAAATGCTTGCATCTGAGCGCAGGATGGGAATTGTTGAAGCACGGCACCCTCAGTGTAAATTAATTATTTTGGATGTGAGTCTGCTTCACTGCATGACAAGGCTGAAACGGGAAGAGAGAAAAAATTGGAGCGCTTCATTAATAGCGATCCAAGTAATAGGGCAATTATAGTTTCCATAGAAAGTAGAATTTTAATGGGCTCCTAAAATTATAGTTTAGTTGTAGTTTTTCTAAACTGCAATGCAATAATCATTAATATAGTATAGGAACGCCATCGTGTTCCCGTAAAGGCGTTCTGTCTTGTGCTTTGGCCTGCGCGAATGGAACTTTGCTCCCGGCTTTCGCGCCTTTTTGCTCGCAATGCGCGAATGGAACTTTGCCCCCGGCTTTCGCGCCTTTTTGCTCGCAGGTGTAGCCTCAGACAACGAATGCGTGAGCATAGAAAGGGTCATGTATTACACAAGCCTGGAGGTGATGTTGAGTGGTCTCACTTATTATTTTAAAAGAGTAGTGGCAGTTTACTGTAATTCTAATGACCATGATGAGCCTTTGGGGTGAAAATCGTTAATATGCGGGGTGCTTTTTTGTTGAATTTTAATGAGAGAATCAATGTCATTAAGAGTAGGACAAAGGAAATAATCTTGCAATTCAATGAATGATAGGAGTCTTTGCTGCTGTCTTCTTCTTCAGACAGGATGTGATGACGTCACGCAGTCTGTAGCAATGCATTGACCGTTACTGGAAAAAAGTGTAGCAATAGAAAGATGGTGTGTATTGCCGTGGACGGATTTATGATGAGCACTGTTTTTGAATAAGAGGAGTGCGTGTGCTTAGAAATAGTTTGATACTGGTTTTCTTCTTTGTTTCTTTTCGCTTTTTCCCCCCTTGTTGTCTGACAAACATGCGCTGACATGCCTGGGCTTGTTCTGACATGCTTTCCTTCTACATGTAGCTTTTTTCTTTTTGTACAAGGAATATTCTTGACGATAGTGCTGGCTTCAATGGGAGTAGAGCTATTCTTAATAATTTTGCGATTCATTTAGTTCAGAGAGTAACCGCGAGGGGGACAGGTGTGTGACTTTATTCAGGAGGAACAAAGCGTCATTATTCACTTAGCTGCATGGCTCTCAGCTGGGATGGACATGTCTTGCTGAACCATTATTTTTTCCCTCTACAGTAAGACTTTGGGAATTAAATGCTACAATCTCCTCTTGTCTATGGTGCTCTTCTGCAATAGTTCCCTATGCAATCATTATAGTAGAATAAAGGAAATAATCTTGGGATAGTGATTCAATAAATAACAGGTCCAATGTCTAGAGCGTACGCGTCCTTGAGCCACGCACCTGCATGATGACGTCATACCGCGAGACCATTGTTTCAGGTTGACCTTGTCTAGAGGAGCATTAGTGGAAAAAAACAGTGTAGCCCTGAGACAATAGGATGACGTCACGACCAATGACAACGGGCGGCAGGGGCGCAAGGATTCACTTCTCTCTTGGACACTGACGGGTCTGGACACGCAAATAAATTCTGCTCCTGGTAATTGCATTGGCCGTCAGTGGAAGAGCGTAGCTTCGGTGGCGTTCTGTCTGCCTCTGATGGGGTGCGGATGTGTGGTTCGTCACTGGTGAATGGTGTTCGACGATGCAGGTGGATTTTGTGACGAGCGGATTTACAATGAGGGAATGCTGTGAACGGGAAAAATGATGGTGAGTGCCTTTTTCACTCTGTTCAAGTGTTTGTTTGTTTTCCTCTGTTGCCCAGCAGTCGTACGATTTCTCCTGACGTGTCCTGACATGACCCGATATGCATGCTTTCCTTTGTTGACGCTTTGTATTTTTTCTCTTTTGACAAGGAACATTGTTGTCTTGACGATAGTGCTGCCCTGAGTTCTGGGCTCCTGGTTACCCGTACTCTGTGTTGATTTGTTGAGTGCCTAGTCCTCTTATTTGCCGCTGATGGAGTTAAGTGTTAGGATATTTTGTTCTTTTGCAAGTCTCATTTAGTAAGACTTTGGAATTCCTACAATCAGCTTTCATGCATAGTGCTCTTCTGCAATAGTTTCCTATTCAATCGTTATAGAAGAATAAAGGAAATAATCTTGGGATAGTGATTCAATAAATAATAGGTCCCCTGTCTAGAGCGTACGCGTCCTTGAGCCACGCAGCTGCATGATGACGCCATACCGTGGCTTCATTGCAGATTGACCTTGTCTAGAGGAGCATTAGTGGAAAAAAAACAGGGTAGCCCTGAGACAATAGAATGACGTCACGACCAATGAGAACGGCCAGCAGGGGGCGCAGGAATGCTCTTCACTCTTAGCCTCTCGGAGGTGCTCGCCCCAGAGGGCGCTAGCAGCGCGTATGCGTAGCGGCCGCGGAGCGGCGTCCCAGTCAGTTTCCCGCTGGCTGTCTCGGAGAGCAGTCGCATCGGTCTGCGCTCCTGCTGTGGTGAGCTGATTTGTTGTGTAACTAATGCTTTCGTCAACTTTGTTCCCGCTTTGTTTGCGATTTTCGTGCCAGTGCACGTCCGGTGCTGGTTGCTGTTGTCCGGGCATCCCCGCCATTTTCTATCTTGTTCTGCCTTGGGAACGGGAGTAGCGCTGGTGTGATTCTTAATGATTTTGTTGTGAGATTAGTTGAGAAAGTACCGCTAGGGGGTGCAGCTGCGGGGCTTTATACAGGAGAAAAAAACCATTACGAGTCAGTTCTCTGCCTGGCTGTCGGATAGAGCAGTCGCATCTTCTGCGCTCCTGTTGTGGTGGGATCATTTGTTGTGTAACTAATCCTATTTTCTTGTTAGCTATTGATGGTTTGCATACTCTTGCTTTCCCAGCCTCTGTATTACGAGTGTTTTTCTCCTTGCATGTCCAGAGCTGTCCTAACTTGCCCAGACATCCCATGATGATGTCACAGGATGTCCAGAACTGGTGGTCATAGCTGCGATGCTTTGCAACCTGCCTCTGTGCTCCCTCGCCCGGCGATGGTCAGCGGCCTTTCCGGGCCGCTTTCTTGAAGATGGCGTCGTTGATCTTCAATTAAACTTCTTCTCTCCACTCTATCTCTATCTATTTTTTTTTCTGTGCACAACGCTCAGCTGGCCTGAACACGAGTTAGACGTTCCCCAATTAGTGTGGTGGCTCCCTGGAGGGTGCTGATTAATGTGGGGGGTCCCTATTAGTTCTAATTGCTAATTAAATCGTGTTCAGGACAGTTGAGCGTTGTGCACTGTGAGAGTCCAGTACTTACTACTCATAGGGTGGTAGGCTCCAACTGTTAGTGGTCCATGCTTCTAACAGTAAGCCACCAATTGGTCACTTTCACTCATCTCTAGATTCCTAAGATCCCTCATAGACTCCAACTGCTATTGGTCCATGCACTCCCAAATGCTCATTGGTCTACAATTCTGATTAGAGAGTCACTCACTGGTCGGTTAGAAGTTGTTTTTCAAGAAACTCATTTGAATTTTTATTTAAAGAATATTCACACCACTGATTCACGCGGTGTGCAGCTTGTAGATGGTATCGGGCAGATACTTGTAAAAAAGAAAGTTATTCGATTGGTGCACCCGTTTGCGAATTATTTAGCCCGGGGATTTAACTGAGACACCTTGTATATGAGACTGTGTGGAAGATTGGTTGTGTGAAATATTCGCTGACCACTAATTGTCATATAAAGTTAACAACTTAGCTTTCAAGGAAAATGCGAAGGCGACTGACAGTACGAAAGAAAAAAAACGTGGTGTCATGCCAGTGTGTGATAAGCTTAACTTTGTTACAAACTAGAGTTTTGCAACAATGAATTGATGCTGTAATTGATGATTGGTGAATTCATGCTGTAGCATTTATAAAGAAGTGATAGTTTTTGGACGGTGTACCATATCAAATGTATGAAACAGTTTATCACATCATCCTCCTACAGGTGATCCCCAGAGGCCTACACATTGCTCATATGTATGACTGTGAGGCAGATTGACTGTGAAATATTCGCTGAAAATAGGCATTTAAAAAATTTACAATAAAACCTGACACGGAACAGAAAAAGACGACACGACACATTCTCAAGCTCAGCAGTCCATTTAATGACAACCTACACTCCCAATGACAACCTACACACCCTGATGGGTGGAAAGGGGGAACAGGGGGAACAATAACGCAACTGCCTCGTCACTTAATCCCTTTGAATTCAGGTAAGAGTCGCCCAAACGGGTCACGCACCTTTTTGGAAACACTGGTCTCTTGGAAATGCTTGAAACAATTGTGACATTCTGTCATCATATTTTATCGTTGTTTTTACAATGTACCAGCTCGCCTGCACCCTTGCATTTCTACCGTTGATCGAGGCATTTATAATTGTTGTATGCAGGTAACGGGTTGGTCTTCAAGGCCAAAGAGAGAGTGACTAAACATGTGAATGAAAAATGAATTTTGAGTAATATTACAGTTCTGCAAGTACATATTCAAGTACTACAACATATGGCCCTATTACATATAACAAAATAAAGTTTGCAAAAATCTTAATTTATGCAGTAGTACTTATAAATAAATTACAGTTGTGGATAATACACAATTTTAAATGTATGAAATATTTCATAATACACATTTAACACCAGAATACTGTCATAACAAAAACACACAACAGGCACAGAATATGAAAGCATGCTTCATACAACCAACCATAGAAATACTGAAATAGGCAATAAGGTTTTAAAATTCTTACAAAAGTTATCACAGATGTGTGCTGATACAACAAATCCTATTGGAGGTTGTGCAGGGGACATGACTGTCTAAAATCAGCACTCTGTGGTTTATCCCCTCTGAAATGTGCAGGCGCTGCAAGACTATCTCTTTTGAGTAATAATTAGCTGTTGCACATGGTCCACATTCAAATACTATAGTGGCACAATACTTTCAAGTGTAACTGAGGTAATATGGGTCGCGGAAATACTGACCGGAGATTTTAGCTAACCGTGTCCCCAACAGTATAATGAATGTTGGAAGCTTAAAGATGCATAGAAAGTAACAAGAAAAGCACAGTCATCAAAATACTGTTGCAGAGAGGTGCCCAAGACCAACATAATGTGCAGTATGCAATAAATCTAACACTAGTATGTCACATAAGAAAGCAGTTTCGTATGAAATCGACTGCACACATGTTCGATAAGATTCAATGAACACAATAGGTAATATGGACTGTACTGAACGTACATTCTCACATAGAAAAAATATGATACAATTCTTTTTTCAATAACAACATACCAGCCTTTCAGACATCGTCCCATTCATCTTCACGAGGCTACGGTGATACAGCACACTGCTAACTGCTAGGAGCTAAAACTGCTAGGAGCGTAAAGGCGCATAGGAAATAACAAGAAAAGCACAGTTATCATAACACCCTCGCATAAATAACAAAACACCCAAACTATGTAAGGCATGCGATAAGTATAAAACTAGAATGCCACAGCAGTTATTTACAAAAATAAAAGGACAACACACATATTCAATAAACACTGTGTCCTTCAGAGCATGAAATACCGCGTTAGCTGATGGAACAAAAAAGTATGGTACAATCCCATTTGAAAGGTATCTATGGAAATCTCAACTCATTCATCTTTAGTTGATATCATGAAGATTCAGAGTTTCGCAGCAGTAAACAGAATTACCCACATCTACCCTGACTGCTTTTGCACGCGCGTCGGTGATGCTGCACATTTCCACACCACCAACTGTACCTCTTACAATATGCTTCGTGCCATAGAAGCTTGTGTTCGTTGTCCCGAAACGGTCAACAGGCAAACCAGCTTGCTTTGTCTCATGCAAGAACGTGAAAATTCATCGTATGGAACAAAACATAACATTTTGTAGAATGAAAACTGCATCATTTGTCTTTTTCGGCCGAGAATATGATAATGCATAAAATTTCAAACGCCTAAAATCATTTTGTCAAACTGCAGGAGACAGTGTGGAACAAAACCCAGAAATGCTATTATGCGCGTCTTTTCTGCTGCAATCCGTCTGTACAGTCGCCATTTTCCTAACAGTGTTGCACCTAATATTGTCTCGGAGAAGGCACACTTTTTGTCTCGCTTTTCAGTGCAGAGAAATATGTTTGCAATCTCGGTGTACATTTCAGCTGAACGTATCAGTGCAAAGGCTGTTTCAGTATAGCTTTATGCAATATTTGATCTGCGACACCATGATAGCCTTTCACGGATTTTATGAGCATGCCATTGCAAGACTCAAATGTGAATGTCGAGTGTGTCCATAAAGAAGCCTGCCTCACTGAAGCACTGCCTCAAGTAGGTGCAGTAGCAAGTGAATGTTGTATACCATGTTAATGTCTCTATAAATTATGTTGAGTTTAATAACATCCTTGTCAGTAACGCTTCTGCTGTGTTGATGTCTGCTCAATTATTGTCTCCTGTAGCAAAATATATATGGCTTGAACAAGAAGGGATGCATGCCGATGATATTTAGGAGGCAGGATTCCATTCATAACAGGAAGACAGTAGTAAAAGGAGCCGTGACCGGAACTCTTGCACTTTCCACAGCTTTCTCTCTGAGATTTGACGAGGGAAGCGACCAATGGAAGAAGGTGGCTTTATGCGGCGCATCCTGTCATCAATGAGAGATACAGTGGATGGCTCTCCAACGAAAATACTAATTGCCGTTGCTCGAGGTTTCAAACAAGAGTTTTCAGAGTGCAAATAGACTGGTACATAGGATGAAACGACATCTAAGGACGGCAGGTTCAGAAGAACAGGAGGAACACATTCTCATGATGATAGCTCGTCGCGCAGCAGCGGCATACATGTGTCGGACAGCTATAGCAGTTGTACGTGCTGCCGTCACCTTTTCCGTCATGGGGTACCCTACTTGACCGTTTACGATCACCCCAGGGTGATAACACCGTGCGCATCTAAGATATCCGTTCAATTTTATCCTGTATTGCAGCAGTGTCCACGCTGCAACAGACGACAAAAACCTTGCTGATCACATCAGCTCCATTTCGCTTCCACATAAACCTCTTTTCAGCCAAGAGTCTGCACTGCTCCACAAATGTCTGCAGGAAAACTTCCGTTGCCGACTGTCTTTTTTCGAACCAGACTGCGGACTGAATAATAAGCTCATTGATGATGACTTGCACAGGTCAAACTGATAAGCTTCTCCTTCTGAAAACCGAGCATCCATCCGTATTCATGGTCAAGGAGATGTTATTTGAATTTCCAAAAAGTTCGTAATCCTTGCAAAGGTCTCTATACGGTTGGTGGTCCCATATGTCCCTCACAACACCTGTCTGTTGGCTGTACCTTTCCGTTAGGAATATATAGTCTAGGAGTGTTTCAGACTGGCGATTATTGGATGGGGTAACTTCGCCAATAATCCTGGCGGTTACCGTGGTACAGGGAGCATCCCAATGAAGACTACTGATGGATGCTCACATGTTTTCTGTGGTGGATAGCACACCGCTCCCTCTCCTGTGCCACCATCATCTTTCCCCTCCCTCTTTCACCCTCCCCACTTCTTCCTCCTCTGGGTGCACCGAACCGCCACTTTAGAGCAGGCTGACTGCACGTTCCCCCTACATCACCCCCCCCCCCCCCAGGAGTGTTTCAAGAACGTTCTCAAGCTGTGCTTCAAGTGGTGATGATAAAAACATGGCAACTTCGTCTCGGTTCGTCATAACAAGAGATTGCACACTTTTGGATGTTTGAACTGGCAGAAACGAAGGTCATAAATGCTGATGAGCGCTTGGAACAATAGTAGGTAACGTCAAAGTTTCTACAGAACATTAGTGCCTTTTTAAAGATATACAGACTAGCTGAAACAACAGGCTTCCCGAACATTGTGTTGACAAGCAGGAGCAGATCCTTCATTGCCGCCAAGGGCAGACCATGTCGGATCATGAACAGTATGAGGTGGACAAGAGCTTCAGCACGGGTTACACCTCCTTCACATGTTAGCTGATCATCACGAAAAAGAGGATCTTCAGCATCCGTTGTGTGTGTGTGTTGCTGTCATCATCCCCGCTGTCATGGCCCTCGCTGTCAATTCGAACTGCTGACGCTTTCCTCAGATAGTGCCGAAGATTCAGCTAAATCGCTTCTTGTTCCCTAATTTAAAAAGTGTGTACACCATGTAGTTGCACACGGCATACCACAGCAAGTACATTGTTACCAGAATGATCCAGAAAGCAGACAAACACACAAAACAAACAAATCGACTTGCATTACGTTATGTATAAGTATTTGTAATTCAAGTAATTAATTCAACCAGGATAGCTTGAAGATGTAGTTCTTGCAGGTGTACATACCCCAGGCAGTTGCATGAGAAAACTAGATTTTTGCACTCAGAATGTCTCTCTTGCTTCACATCTGTGACAGTGAAAGCAAAGAAGCAGAGTCAATGAATTATTCGATTCGCAAAGGAAATACTGGACAGCAGCGGTTTCTTCTCCCCCTTATACTACAGAGGATATCCTTTCATTCGGTCAGCATGGCTCCTAGTACAATAAAATCTATTCATCTCGAAATGGCAAGTCCACCTCGGTATTAGTCATTAGTCAAAAGCGAAAGCAACCACACTCAAGATTTTCACCGTTGCGAACATGTTTGGGCATGCACGGATACGAATAACAACAACAACAACAACAACAAGGGAAGACTTTCTGCTAATCACAACAAGGTCAATCGCAAAACATACACTACTCCAATACACGCTGTCACATAATCACAGTTAGGGGGTAGGTAAACGCGACAAGAGGAGAGGCATTAAAGCGACAACCCACCGACATCCAACCATATCTGTACGCACACACCGCCCACCATCTTTTTTACATGGCTAATGTGTTCACCATCCCATCAACAGTCAAGATACGAGCGATGAAGCAAACAGAGAACTGAATCTGGCGAAGGGACGTGTCGTTCTTCAATGAACCGTTCAGACTTCACGACTAACTTGCTTGTATTGAATAAACTCGTTCACCACTGGCCACAGCATTAGTTCATAGTTCCCTTCGAATCGGAGTTGAAGCGATTCGAAGCGTCGCCGCCGGAATGAGGCGGGAAGTTAGCGCGACGACAGCGGCGCCATTAATTTTCTTATATCTAAAGCATAGCATAACGGCATAGCATAGCATAGGAACACAGAGGTGACACTGTTTACATGTCGTTTTGCCTCTTACCGGCCTATTTCCGTCGTCATAACGCCAAGAGATGAACGTATTTTGCCAGGGTAAACTATGCGGTGCTTCTTCCGCAGCATGGTAGCCAATTTCTAATTAGTTTAGGTGCATCGCATCGGCTCAGTGAGAACGCGCGGTCGACATCACATCTTTGGAAGTCAACAACAATACGAGCGCTTATGTGCAAAACTACGCGGCTTAGTGCTAGATTATCGGATAAATATAACTACCGTGATCAAAAGACATCCAAAACGTTGCGCAGAAACAACAACCGCATTGTTTACATACGGTTTGGCCACCGATCACGGGCGCCGGCATCTTTAAGGCCACGTGTGCCTTGACGTTTTCTGTGACGTGCGACCAGGACCTGTCCGGATGCATTGCGTTCGCCCAGCACGCTTTTTGTCTACGGAGCAATACACTGGATGCCACCCCTGCGCATAGGAAAGTGTTGGAATACCTTTCTGGCGTCTCCCTGTGCGTGGTGCCCGTGCGCACTGAACATGCGCGGGTATGGGGCTTTGAACGGTTTGGAGTGGTGAGGTGAAATGAATGATGAATAGCTTGGCAATGCGCGTACGACTGGGTGACCGGGCTTCTGGAGTTCTAACGCGTTCTTCAGTAGTCAGCAGTTCAGTCGTTCAGTGTTCGTCGTTCTGCGTCGTTCGCCTGCGTTTGCGTCAAATTTGCTTCCTGGCGTGAAGGCCACCAATGGATTGCGGACTGCACTTACTGCAGGTGACCAGATACCAGACACTGGCTGTGTTGCAGTGGAGGGACGGGCGAATTTTCAGTGTGAAATTAGAGGTGTTGCTGTGCGCAACAGCGCATGTCACAGTGAAGCACATGTTTGGCAGCGCTCTCCATTACAAGGACGACAACCAGGTTCCTCCTGTGTCATCAGAGAAGAAATTAGAGGATATTTCTTTTGTGGTGAGTGCTTGCTCTTTTTTTTCCTGATGGAGCATGGTCCACGATTCGAAAGCTTTAGATAAATTTTAGGAAGTTTCATTGCCGTTCTTCAGTTGTTAAATTTTCCCCTCTCCTCAGAGGAAGGGAGGAAGGAAAGCGGCGACAAGAGTGGCACCATCTACTTTATTCTATCTAAAGCCGAGCGCACTGTACATCAGCGGAGGAGGAAGGAAGGTGAAGTCTGAACTGGTCTGAACTGCTTGGTCTCCGAATGAATGAGTTCTCTCCACCACTTCTCACGTTCTTGCTTGCTTTCTTTCATGGTAGGAGTTCTCCGGCGCACTTCCTTCGTCTGCTTCTGACGCGTTCTCGGGCTCGCTTCGTCAGCTCAAGTGTTCGTCCATTGTGATGCGCTCGAGGGCAACAGGCGTCCGCGGGCGCTTGGAATCGTATGTTTCACCAGGAAATATCGTGACATGCGTTGTCCGTCCGTTTGGTGTTCTAGGTTGCCGGGAATGTTCGTATTTCACGTGCTGGTGTCGCTTGTATATTGCCACGCTTCTGGACCGTAGCTGGAGGATTATGGAAGCTCTGTCTGTAGCGTTCTTCTCATGTACAGTGCTGGACAAAAGTTTACGGAACGCGCAAGCAGCGTACTTTCTGTGAGCAGAGGCACCCTAGCGCCAAGCTGAAGCGGTCGAGTTCACTCCTTCGGAGGGATGGAAGGCGGTGCTTGTGGCGGCCCACCGTGATAAGATTGGTAGCGTTGCTTTTGAAATGGCTTTATTCTTTTTTTCTCTCGCTCCGCTGCACTAAGCGCGAGTTGCTATCGCGGGAAGGGTGTCTCTCTGCTATCGTAGAGATAATGGGGTGCTGAGATGAATTGAGGCGACTTTTGCCCAGCAGTGTACCTCAAGCACCAAACCTTCGTTCGTTATGTACCATTTGGAAGGATTTCTGAGGTGCATCTCAGATGTTACCCTGACTCTGTTATTCCGAAGAATCCGCGGTCGTGTTTTTGGCGCTCTGTTTTCCACGTTACTTCCTCGGGAAATTCTACGTTGATATATGCCGTTATCGCCAATATCCTTGAATAAATATAGAGAAAGTCGTTCCTGTACCTGCCTGCGTGAAGGATTTCAGCAGACTTTCCGCGGTAGAGTACAGGATAGGTGAACGATTCCGACTTATTCTCACCCCGGTTGTTGATTTCGAATTTGCTCTCGTGTCTGTTACTTTCAGTAATGAATATTATAGTGTTTGGCTATCCCTATGAGACACCCGCCTTGCAAAGCAAAGCACCACGTGAGAAGGTGTCTTGGGGGTGACTGGGGTGTGTAATCCTACTTTACACCCATTTCACACTCATGCAATATCCATTTGCATTTTGAAGGGTGTAGAGAAGGGCGTTGCCGAGAACAAAGAGTGTTATAGACGTATTACACCCTATCCGCACCCTACAAGGTGTAAAAACATTTGCTGTGTAAGCTACAAGCACAGTCGCGTCTACATTGGCATTACCAATGGATATACTAGAGCGTAAAATTGCTTGTTGCGTGCAAAATTGCACGCTAACTGCGGATAATTGCTGAGTGGAGGTGGTTGAGGGAGCTGCGAAATCGTAACGTTTTTGTCGCAAGGTTTTCCTTTCTTTCTTTCATTTATGATATTTGCTTCTGTGTCATGTTTCAATTTGTCAATACTTCTAATGTTACCTCGTAGTGCCATTTGTTCTTGTCCCATATGTTAATAGGATGCATTACAATTCACTAAGCTTTCCCATCGTTCATATCCTACATAGCCATGTGTTCAACACCGTTCCCGTTACAATTGTTTTGGTGCATGCTGCCGTCATCTAATATCGGACCAGGGACGGCGACGACAGGCAACGCGCCACTATAGTGAACGAATGCGGAGCACTGTCAGAGGGATGTTTTCTACGCGCTTTTAGATTCCTAATACGTGTGCTCTATGAGGAATACACAGGCGAAGCCTGCTTTGCGTTCTGTCCCGAATTCATGTGCGTGTAGTACCTTAAAGGTCAGCTATGCCGATATCCCAAATAGTCGAAACGGTTGTGATATTCTGAAAGCCCACATCCAGCTCTCCCCAAAATACACCTTCATTCTCTCAGTTCGGTACAGTACCATGTCAAAAAAACAGGTAAGTCATTCCGAAACACACATGGGCGCAGCCATTTTTATGACGTAGATGCACCCGAACGGCCATTGTGACGTGTACGCGCCTTCGTACTTGTCAGTGGATTTCAGCTACGGCTTCTCGCGGCTTCACGTATCTGTGCTTGAAGATGGCGGACAGCCGGGTTCCACCGTTCCGCGATAAGTAAACAGTGCAGCAGCTGCGAACTCATTCGCGAACCAACCTCTGTGCGATGTTGTGACTGGAATTCGTCGTTTGTGTTTGGTGAGCACGTACAATTTCTATCAAGTTGCGTCTGCGTTAGCCCCTTTACAGCACTTGCCCATTGTAGAGGCTGACGTTTCGACAGCCGTGTCAGCAAGAAAATGCCGACAGCGTTTTATTACTGCAGGAAAATTGTGCTATGTATTTGAGAGACCGCATACTGCTATGGGACAAGTTTTACGTACGATTTATCAATGTGCAACAGCGTCGACGATGGTATGTAACGACGAAAGACGTAAAACGAAATACAAAAATCATTTTAAACTTTTTGTGGGATTCTGTGCATTTTCCAGAAGCTTTCTTTGAATCACACACTCCCATGTCACGCTGCGTTGTGTGGTACGCTACAAACTACTGCATTTTATGTCTAACATCTGGATATTGTTTGTAATGAATACCGTCGCACAAAAACATGCACACGAAAGCTCCAGTAGCCATGTGGTTGCACACTATGCAGACGCAAAAGAAGTACCAGAGCACATATTGCCACTTAGAAATGTGGTGTCTGAAGAGTTAGGACATAGCATAGATCCTAGAAAACAGGTGCACCTTATCCTTCTGTAGAGTGCTCTTTCAATTCACAACTCAGCCCATGGGGTGTAAAAGTGTTAAAGGCAATTATGTGACTTGTCGTCCTGGGTGACATCACTGGCCAGCCTCGGGATTAATTCCGTGCTCAGGAATTATTGTACAAATCACTTTGTATGTAGGACGTGATAAGCAATATGTAAGTTGCAACCTTGTCTGCAGCATTCTCGATTGCCTCTTACCTTTACAGTTCGAGACACGTTACCAAACCATTTGCAAAGGGCACTCTTACAGGGGCCGTGTAACTTGAGTTTTTAGTTTATTTATTTTTATTCAGAGAGCTCTGCAGCGCCGTGAGGCATTACAGCAGAGGAGTGAGGAAGTACAATGGTGATGCTACTTGCATCATTCTCAGGAAAACACACCAATATTGTACGCTGACTACACACAGTATTGCATGGTAGAAACGAAAGAAAAAAAGAAGAGTAACAACAAAAACAAAGAATCAGTGCATAAGACACCTAATCTTAGCCATAAATAATGTATTATTGGCAGCATTAACGGCTTCCTGGGGCAGAGAATTCCACTCTGGGATGGTGGAACAAAAGAAAGATTGCTTTAAAACACTCGTTGAAAAACGCAAGGGTTCAATTTTTTTAGAGTGATCCATCCTGGACGATACATACACAGCTGGTAGAAGAAAGTCATCCTTATTTAGACCAGTGTTTCCGCTATGAATATCGTACAGCAATTTCAATCGATTATGTCGCCTTCTATTCTTTAAATTGTCCCACCCTAAGTCGGCAATGAGTTCATGAAAGCGGATAAGAAAAGAATAATTACCCGACACGAACCTCGCTGCCATATTCTGAACTCCCTGAATCCTTTTCTGTAAATATTCCTGCTGGGGATCCCACACCACCGAAGCATACTCTAATATGGGGAGAACGTATGATTTGAAAACAGTTTCCTTTACATCACGCGGCGCCCGCTTAAAGTTGCGTCTAAGAAAAAACAAAGTACGACTTGCCCTGGACACAACCTGATTGACGTGACCCTCCCAGTGTAAGTTAGACTGGAATAAAACGCCCAAGTATTTGTATTCATTTGTCAGCGCGAGAGGGACAGATCCTATTACATACGAATGTATTCTTGTGCGACTAGTGCGGTTAAAATGAAGAACTTTACATTTACTAGTATTTAGGGTCATGCCCCATGTAGCACACCAGGCAGCAATAGCGTCAAGGTCTCTCTGAAGTAAGAGAACGTCATTCGGTCCTGATACCTTGCGATACACAACGCAGTCATCTGCGAATAATCGGATGTTCGACTGAATATTCGTTGTAATGTCGTTAACATATATTAAAAAGAGCAAGGGCCCCAGAACGGACCCCTGAGGGACACCCGAGGTCACGAAGGATCGACACGAATTAGCACCATTAACTACAACACGTTTATAAAATTTATAAAAATATAAGTATACAATATGTAATATGAAATTTATATAAAATAAAAAATAACATTTATAAAAAGAATTTATAAAAAATAGATAAAAAGGCTTCATGGAAGCAATCCGTTAGCATACCCATTGCACATGAAGCACAATTATATATGCTTGGACATCATCTAATTAATCTTCTGAACCATATGTGTGGCTGCATACTAAATTTTTTATGCGCATCCTCTACCTTCCTATTCCTACATGTGCACACGAATAACAGTGCATATATGTGAAGTGGCAAAAAGCAACGCTAGACTCTACCATCATTGTGCCCCTTTAACTTTTCCACATTTATGTCTGGTGAACAGGGAATATCTCACTAGAAAAGAAGACATTTGTGCATTGTTTGGCAAGCAAATAAATATATTTATTTACATTTTCCATAAATCAACAATGTTGTGACCTGGTGCAAATATTAATGTCAACAAGTAAAGTACTTACAAATTATTCCTATGTGCTCAAATGCAGATATGACAATTCTGTTTTTGTACCTCAGCACAGTACAGTTTCAAAATTAACAAACTGCACAGCATCAGCAATCTTAAAGTATCTCAAGAGGGGAATCACATAAAGCTCCAATAATAGACTGTGCAAACAAAGCTAAAAAAAAACAAAGTACTTCAAGAAAAATCTGAATAATCGGTTGCCGTTGTGATATGTACTACTATGCACAGTTCATGAATGGAACATGTTACCTCATTGCATTGCCTCCATGTGAGCACTAGAACAGGCAGCTTTTTAGGTCGCTCTTTCCGTGTTTTTCTATTGTGTTTTTTTTTTGTTTTCTGTTTTTGCAATAGCAAGCATGGTCATAGTGAATCACAAGCAACCAAGGACAGGATGAGACATCTACAATGCGACTGTTAGCTCTAAACTCAGACTCTGGAAGGCTCTAAGCAGACTCTGGAATGTACACACATATGCTGCTAAGAAAATGACAATTTAACCAATAGAATAACAGACAAGAAAAAGGGTTATATATCTTCCCCTCTCCTCATTCTATTTCACAGGCAGCCCTAGTATCATTCTGAGTGTGTCCGTGCGTTCCCTTTGAGATAACGTATCTCTGACAGAAGCAAATCCAACAGCGGACTGCTTACGGATGCAACTATCTTGGATTTCTCTAACCACTTGTTATTTAACCGCTGCCTTGAGCTGTGTGTTCTGGAAATTTAGGCAGCATCCAGAGTCCCTGCAATGTGTTGCCATGTTTCTCGAGGGCCTGTGTTTCACTATGGCTCTCAGATAGAAACAACCCTATTTCAACACAGCAGAAAACACAGATTTGTAAATAGCATCTGTTGATTGCACTGTACATACCCCCCACATAAAGGATCATAGTGGATACTACATCTTGTGCGATAATGTCAGGAACACAAAAAAGTTAGATTTGAAACCACTCTTACGTCGTAGTAGTAGTATTTGTGTGAAGCTGCACAATTCCTGTCCTGCAAATAATTTAAACCATATGTTTCATCTGCCAGCGTGATGATCCCCTGAAAAGCAATTCACACTTGGCAGGAACTACCGGTTCTGAAACCTATCCCTGACATGTGTAGCCATCAGGGAGGAAACCCAAGGGCTGCGGTGGAAGAGACAAACACACACGGGCTATGTTCTCTCTGTGTATCAGCTGCCCTGGCTACTAAGAAGAACATGTTCCAAATTAATATAACATGGCTTGACATGATACACCAGCGAAAGCTAACCAATGAAATTAGTAGTTAAATGTACAATACGTAAACACTTGCCATAACATGACAGTTTCCTTCCTGCATTCATGCGCTACCATTCAACCCACACAAACAGTGTACTGAATTTTTTTATAGCATTACAGGTTGTTTGACAGAACTTGAACAAGATTATATAGCACACGATAAAAGTAGAGTGAACATCATGTGCAGAAAAAATGGCTGCAAGCAAGCGAGCTGGTGAAGATGATGCATATGTAAAACCCCGAGACTAGGGAACACAAAGGGACATGTTTGTGTCTGTCCCTTCGTGTTCTCTAGTCTTGGGGTTTTACATCGTGGATAATGTGCAGGTTTCTATTCACGCTTAATGGCCGTAGCAGTAATGCATGAAGACCACTGCTAAGTTGTGTTGAGAAACACCACTTTATGTTTGCCATGTCTAAATGAAGCGTACCTGACCTGATCCAAATTAACCGTTCTGAGTCTGGAACACACAAAGAGAAAAACGCAACACACGACACAACATTAACAGATAGCAAATGAGCTGTAGCGAGCTCCACCTTGGGACAAAGTCAACAAGTAATTCACCAAAAGTCAATGAGCGCCTGAAATGTAACATACATCTCTGACTGGTAGCAGGACGGTCCACGTTCAATTCCTGGTGCTAGCACTGACTGGCTTTTTCATGAATTATTTGTTGGAAGATTCGATGTGCTTGAGAACCATTCGTCAACCATTGTATCCTCATGAGGTGATGAGGGTTTGTCATCCCAAAGAGACTCCCTTTCTGGCATGTGTCCTTATGGATGCTCATCACTGCAGAAAAAAAGAAAGAAAGAAAGGAAAAGCCAAGAAATGGATAGTCGCATTTACTGTATAATGATTGTGCACAACAGAAACAGAAGGCTGTACTTCTTGATGTCTAACATCAAGTTACAAAATTCCAGAATATATGACATGTTGTAAGGTAGAGAATAAGTAGAGTTATTGAGTTGTCGAGTTGAGTTGAGGGGGGAGTTGTACCCCCTTTTTATTTTATTATATATGATTATATAATTATCTTTATGTCTGTACCACCCCTCGCTCTCTACATTACAACATGTTTTATATATTCTGGGATTTTGTAACTTCATGTTAGACACTAACAAGAGCAGCCTTGTGCACGAAAGTCTCGTCTCATTAAAATTTAGATGCTCTCAACAGTCTTCTTTCTGTTGTGAATCTCTATCGCAGCATACCTGCACATTGCTGTTTTACGTACTGTGACTTTGCAGTAAGAGTATGGACTTTGGGTAAAAGGACTACACAGCACTGCTCAGGTATTTTTGCCTATCGAACAGTATGTATGTATGCAGTATGCACACAGTATTTGTGCACCGGACCCACTAAAAATGTAGTGAAGTGGCATTGCCCACGGTAATGCACCAAGTTGAACACAATTATTGTAGAATCCAGGTATTTTAGCTTACATGTCAAGCCAGTACCACACCAGTATCCAGTGTGAAGTTGTGACAAATAAATAGTTTCCATTTTTCTTCTTTCAGCTCTCAGAAAACAGACAGTGAATTAATAAGAGTAGACAATGTTAACATGAATTCTGGGCTATTCTTCAGTTGAAGATTCACAGATAGTAAAGGCACCTTCCTCAATGGACGTTGATGACACTGAAAATTCTAAAACGTTATCAGAGGCGACATCAGCTTCGGTGTGTCAAAGGATTGTATGTCCAACAGTAATCCAGCTAACAGTAACAAAAATGTGCAAAAGACAAATTAACTGAACTAATGTAACGTACCTTCTATATCAGACAGTGAAGCTTGTAACACCTATCCACAGGAACCAGTGTCCAGACACAAAAGTGCTTGAACTGGGAGATAGCAGCTAATCGGAATGGCGACCTTTGTTTTCCACCCTGTGCACACCCTGTGCTGTGTAACTTTGAGGGCAGATTTAAAAGTGGTGTCAAGATGTCTGCATGCGAGTGCACATGAAAAGTTGAACATAGATGAATACTCAAATTATAACATCACATTGTCATACCTGTTGGTGGAGGTGGACTGCAACTAACGTGTCAGCAATTTCTTCATGACCGGATGCAAGCCAGATCATGCTTCATTTCCGCCTTCGGCGTGCACCTGTGATAGTTCAGAAGTTAGATTATCAATAGTACTATTGTGTTGTTAATCGTGGTTATATCAGAGTAAGCGCAGTAGGACAGCTGCACAATCGATTCATTAAGCTTGCTATTTTTTATATCTGAACGTCGACTTACCATTTTTTGCTCTCGTTTTTTGCCTTGATCCTCCGTGGCACGTTCAAAATGTTATGCGTCGGGCACCTCAGATTTTCATCAGACGATTTCGTGCCGAGATTCCAAATTGCCTCTGGAGTCGCGCGTAACCTATGATAACATTCGTGGACAAAATCCTTGCAGTGGAAATTAGCAGGCACCACTGTCAGCCAAGAGCTTCGCACTGCTTGGTCTTTTGGCAGCTTATAATAGGTAACACTTGAATGCTCCGATGAATTGTTCTAACAGCGTAGCACTGTCGCATCTTCGACAACTTCGCCGTGGCAATTCACGAATCATATCGCTCCAGCCCATAAAAGGCAAGGTCAGAACAAGGAAGTGCACTTTCCAAACGACGCTGTGCCGAAAAAAAAAACATTCACATGCTTTGTTTCCGGCTTAGCAACAGCATAACAGCTGTTCGCTTATGTACGATGCACAGAGGAGGAAACGAAAGAAGCCAAGCAGCCAAGCCAAAGACAGATAAACCGAGAGCAGTGACGTCGGTGCGCCCGTGCGCAGGGTTTGCCGACGGTCTGACGGCCGCGCGTGGGAACTAAAAAAACTGTTTTCTAAAAAACTACGAACAGTTGGAGCAAGATATTTTGCACACATATTCAGTGTTCGGTAATGAACACACAGCGCGAGTATCGCTCAGTTCTGCGGCACTTCAAAATCGGTATATCTGACCTTTAAAGCATAGAGTTTGTATTGCACGTTACAATCCCTGCACTACATCAAATCTCGTGCCAGCCAACAATGTAAACATCTGATACGCGCGAAGAAACCTACCGCGTATCACAAGCGCAAGCGCAAACACAAGGCAATAATATACCCGCGATGACAATGCATCATATACTGTTTCCGTTCTGTTTCTCTTTTCTTTACCTTTTCGTTTATTTTCTGTTTCCTTGCTTTCTCTTTTCACTTTACAGTATTTGCACTAGAGCTTTCATTTGTTCTGGCTCTCAGCCTAACGTAAGCACTTCACGTTCTATGGGACATTCTGACGCCATTCACTTAAAACTTGGCTACCCACATGGGGGTAACGACGTACCGATGAAGCTGAAAGGGCTGTCCAATACTGCTGTGAAAACATTCCAGTTATAAACACTTGGAAGACCACATTCTCTCAATGCACGATGTTTTTATTCAATTGATCGATTCACAGCGTGGACTGTAATCAAACTACTTTCTCGGTCGGGCAGTCTTTTTCCTGGGGTTTCACTGTCGTCTTGCCCTTGGTTCTCTCGTCAAATTTCTTCTGACAGGAGTCAGTCTCATTGTCACTGGCGCTGCTGTGTTTCCAAAGGCTGTAAGCTGCAGTGGGATTCATGTTCTGGTCATAATTTTGGCTTCACATTAAATGGGTGAAATCGGAAACGCGAAAAACAGCTCGGTATTTCCTGACCTGCATTGCCATGTCAGGTGGTTCCATGTTTACTAATATGTACGTAAGACAAGAAATATTGATTGGATGAAAAGAAGGTTGTTTGTTCGTAAGTTCGCTAACTTTTTTACGATTGACATTTTTTACAACACGAATTTTTTACGAGTTATCCACAGATTAATAATTTGAATTGAGATGAGTGTCTCTAATAAGATGCTGCATAATAAAATTCGAAGTGATTCCGTCTACTGTCGTCTTGAGACCTCCCTGACATTACTTTTCCTAAATTTTCCAACTCTGCATGTACCCATGTTTAGAAAAGGCACATCGACCACTCAGCAATAATACTACTCGAATTATTCCTATATCAAAATATGTGCATTACAGACCTCAATAAATTTTCATAATGAGAGGACACGCTCATGTGGGGAAAAATGTGAAAAAAAAAGGTAGTATTCAAAACTACGGCCCTGAAGCTACAAATGTTTTCTTGGAACACACATTATTTTGGATCTACGTGCACTTCGACTTATTTGGAAGACCACCGTGTACCTCGAAAGAAGTTCCAATGGATGGCTTTACAAACAAAAAGGGAAGTCGTGAGAGCGAGAAGCATTAAAGTAATAATAATAATAACAAATAACAATAATAGTAATCTTTAATAACGTGCCCAAGAACATCCAAAGTCTGTGTGCTTACAGTGCTTACACATAGAGGCTATCCAAGCAAAGTGTGAATATATTTTTTAAGTATATATGTGACGTAACGACGAAGAGACTGAACTCACGCTCGTGCATGGGCAGGGATATTCATTAAACTGACATCGCTCGGGACGGATGTTCTTGTGTCCGTCACACACGCGCACACACACACACACACACACACATATATATATATATATATATATATATATATATATGTTTATAAGTCCCAAACGTCGCCACACCAGCATTGGACAGCTGTTTCGGCCGTATTGGGCCTTCATCAGCAATGCGTAGGTGGGCGACGTTTGAGCGAGTGGCGTCGGAAGGTCACGTGGAACGTGATGTCCTCCCGTCAGGGTGAGTGACTCACCTCTGAAAGCCCAGTGCGAAGCCAGTAAAGTATTAAGTGAAGAAAAATAGCATAGGCTCTTTGGCTGCACGTTGAACATATGTTTATAAGTCCCAAACGTCGCCACACCAGCATTGGACAGCTGTTTCTGCCTTATTGGGCCTTCATCAGCAATGCGTAGGTGGGCGACGTTTGAGCGAGCGGCGTCGGAAGGTCACGTGGAACGTGATGTCCTCCCGTCAAGGTGAGTGACTCACCTCTGAAAGCCCAGTGCGAAGCCAGTAAAGTATTAAGTGAAGAAAAATAGCATAGGCTCTTTGGCTGCACGTTGAACATATGTTTATAAGTCCCAAACGTCGCCACACCAGCACTGGACAGCTGTTTCGGCCTTATTGGGCCTTCATCAGCAATGCGTAGGTGGGCGACGTTTGAGCGAGCGGCGTCGGAAGGTCACGTGGAACGTGATGTCCTCCCGTCAGGGTGAGTGACTCACCTCTGAAAGCCCAGTGCGAAGCCAGTAAAGTATTAAGTGAAGAAAAATAGCATAGGCTATTTGGCTCCACGTTGAACATATGTTTATAAGTCCCAAACGTCGCCACACCAGCATTGGACAGCTGTTTCGGCCTTATTGGGCCTTCATCAGCAATGCGTAGGTGGGCGACGTTTGAGCGAGCGGCGTCGGAATGTCACGTGGAACGTGATGTCCTCCCGTCAGGGTGAGTGACTCACCTCTGAAAGCCCCGTGCGAAGCCAGTAAAGTATTAAGTGAAGAAAAATAGCATAGGCTCTTTGGCTGCACGTTGAACATATGTTTATAAGTCCCAAACGTCGCCACACCAGCATTGGACAGCTGTTTCGGCCTTATTGGGCCTTCATCAGCAATGCGTAGGTGGGCGACGTTTGAGCGAGCGGCGTCGGAAGGTCACGTGGAACGTGATGTCCTCCCGTCAGGGTGAGTGACTCACCTCTGAAAGTCCAGTGCGAAGCCAGTAAAATATTAAGGGAAGAAAAATAGCATAGGCTCTTTGGCTGCACGTTGAACATATGTTTATAAGTCCCAAACGTCGCCACACCAGCATTGGACAGCTGTTTCGGCCTTATTGGGCCTTCATCAGCAATTCGTAGGTGGGCGACGTTTGAGCGAGCGGCGTCGGAAGGTCACGTGGAACGTGATGTCCTCCCGTCAGGGTGAGCGACTCACCTCTGAAAGCCCAGTGCGAAGCCAGTAAAGTATTAAGTGAAGAAAAATAGCATAGGCTCTTTGGCTCCACGTTGAACGTATGTTTATAAGTCCCAAACGTCGCCACACCAGCATTGGACAGCTGTTTCGGCCTTATTGGGCCTTCATCAGCAATGCGTAGGTGGGCGACGTTTGAGCGAGCGGCGTCGGAAGGTCACGTGGAACGTGATGTCCTCCCGTCAGGGTGAGTGACTCACCTCTGAAAGCCCAGTGCGAAGCCAGTAAAGTATTAAGTGAAGAAAAATAGCATAGGCTCTTTGGCTGCACGTTGAACATATGTTTATAAGTCACAAACGTCGCCACACCAGCATTGGACAGCTGTTTCGGCCTTATTGGGCCTTCATCAGCAATGCGTAGGTGGGCAACGTTTGAGCGAGCGGCGTCGGAAGGTCACGTGGAACGTGATGTCCTCCCGTCAGGGTGAGCGACTCACCTCTGAAAGCCCAGTGCGAAGCCAGTAAAGTATTAAGTGAAGAAAAATAGCATAGACTCTTTGGCTGCACGTTGAACATATGTTTATAAGTCCCAAACGTCGCCACACCAGCATTGGACAGCTGTTTCGGCCTTATTGGGCCTTCATCAGCAATGCGTAGGTGGGCGACGTTTGAGCGAGCGGCGTCGGAAGGTCACGTGGAACGTGATGTCCTCCCGTCAGGGTGAGTGACTCACCTCTGAAAGCCCAGTGCGAAGCCAGTAAAGTATTAAGTGAAGAAAAATAGCATAGGCTCTTTGGCTGCACGTTGAACATATGTTTATAAGTCACAAACGTCGCCACACCAGCATTGGACAGCTGTTTCGGCCTTATTGGGCCTTCATCAGCAATGCGTAGGTGGGCGACGTTTGAGCGAGCGGCGTCGGAAGGTCACGTGGAACGTGATGTCCTCCCGTCAGGGTGAGTGACTCACCTCTGAAAGCCCAGTGCGAAGCCAGTAAAGTATTAAGTGAAGAAAAATAGCATAGGCTCTTTGGCTGCACGTTGAACATATGTTTATAAGTCACAAACGTCGCCACACCAGCATTGGACAGCTGTTTCGGCCTTATTGGGCCTTCATCAGCAATGCGTAGGTGGGCGACGTTTGAGCGAGCGGCGTCGGAAGGTCACGTGGAACGTGATGATATATATATATATATATATATATATATATATATATATCACCTTTTCCTAGATGAAATCAATTGCAATGTTGTATATGCTGAAGGGCACTCTTTAGGAGGGCATTAGCAAGCTCCTAAGACAATGTCTTAACTTTCAGTAATTCACTTTTTAATTATAAAAGCTACGAAGTTGTCCCAACGAGAACATCTGTTCCCCTCGGTCACCTGATATCGTAGCCGTTTTCACAACAAAATCCGTTCAGTAGATCGTCCGCCAAAATTCGGAAAGGAACACGTTTTTCTTTCTTATTTTGTTCATTACGCATCTTAGGAGACGCGTATTTCCTTCATCCCCAATGTGACCTTTTTGTCCTGACGAAGACCGTGCCACTGTCGAAACGTCGACCGTTCTTTTATAATCTGTGTGTTAAATTACCCATTAAATAAATTGATTTTTGTTAACTTTCCTGTAATCTGTCGTCCACGTCTTATTATTTTACTTTTATTCAACTTCGTAGCCGTCTGATATATTTACCTCTTTGACCTACATATATAATATATTCACACTTTGCTTGGACACCCTGTATATACATACATATACAGATTAAGCAAAACATAACATATTCAGGAACAGGAAGACATTCACATTGATACATACAGTACAGACATACATATACCTATACAGTACATGGCACTAAAAGGGAAGAAAAAAAACTGTACAACTTCACATGTTACTGAGTGGACGCCAGAGGAGAGTTTTAAAATAATAATAATAAGGTTATTCTTCTAACACTAATTAGTGCAGCAATAACGAAAAAGACAATAGCGTTATCAGTTCATTATGACTTACAGTTCCGCCAAGGACATCGATATTTCCGTTCTCGAAACAAGGAGAATCAAGGAAAATGCCCGACTGCTTCGTAATACAGGATGTTACTCTATAAAAGTCTACCCGTGCCGCCATGCCGTACTCGCCAATTACTTAATGCAGGTGGAACATTGTGCGGTCCTCATATAAAGCTCATAAGGTAAATTTCAAATAAAGGTAAAGGTGTTTCTTAAGGTAAATTTCAAAGTGATTGAGCGCCGCAGCACGAGTTATAACTCAAAACGTACAATTCCAGTAGTCAAAACAATCAAGATGGCGGCGTTGAGAAGAGCAGTTGACATGCTGCTCCCCAGACGACGACGTGTCGCATATCCTGCCAGCCGGATGGAACTCCAGTTTTCATTTCGCTTTCGTGTAACAGTCTTATTTTGCTCAGAAGTAAGCAACATGAGGAACGAAAATGCCGACGTACTCAGCATAGGACACCCAAAGGGGATGTCGTCGGCTTACTTAAAGGCAGTGAAATACCATAACGTGGGGACGTCTCTGCCTGGATGGACGGACGGATGGATTGTCAGAGCGACACGTCGCCGTCTGGGAACTGTGTCACAGCTGCGATTCACAACACAGCCATATTGGCTGTTTGTGGCTGACTTTGCGTTACGGTGCTCAATCACTTCGATATTTACCATGCCCATGGAATGTCCTCATGAGTTTTATACGTAGGTAACACATCGTACCACCTGCACTGAGTAATTGGCGAGCGCGGCATGCCGGCGAGGGTATACTTTTCTAGGGTAACACCCTGTATAATATGCCCTCTTCAAATACACTATCCCTATTTAACCACTCAAATTCTCGTGTTTTCCATGTCTCTCCAAGTCGTCTCAGCGAACGAAAATCACATCTTAGCGCCCGTTAGGCTTAGCAGGGCGGACACGATGGAGCAACACGTTCGTTAGTTTATTATTAGGCCAGTTCAAGCACGGTGCTTGCATTTTGATATCCAAGTTAGTCCAGGTTCGCCGATGGAAGCTTCCCCCGCGCGACTACGCATTTTATAGTCCCATAACATTGATTTGCAGTAGTTTATTTCGCAACGGGAATTGCGAATTGCACTTTATTTCGAGGTACATCCACAGTTCCACATCTGAATTAACACTAACAAAAAATAAATATCCTATCTATCTTTATAGGAACTGCAGAGCCAGTTCTTCTAACACAAGAAACTGTTGATGGACTCACCACCATCCGGCAATTGATCAATGTGGCATTTGCCTTTGGCATCAAATATCACTGTTCCAGTTAGTGTTCTGTCACCTGCAAATGAACAAAATGATGTCGTTGTCAGACAGATATAGTTCCATGATGAGAAAACTATGAGCGACAAATATGTCACACGAAGCTCACGGGGAATTAGTGGTGGTTTTGTTGCGAAGGCTCCTCGTTATCATTGAAGACCATGATGTTTCAAGGACAAGTCGCCCCGACAGAAAGTATCCTGTAACGCGTATCATGAAACTCTGTCCAATGTTGCCTATGCAGACTTGGACCATTCGAGATGGGCGATGAAAATCTGCGACAGGAGAGGATAGATATCTGCCCGAGAAACGTCATCATGACGTTGGTAGACAGACTGAGACAGAAACAAATCAGAAGAGGAGGGCTGGGTTCCACGAATGGACACTTGTTCGCTGCCTCCTATTGAAAGAAAAATAGGACCGAAAGTCGCGTCCCTTTCAGAGACCATCGTAATCCCCACAAGACCGTGGCTTTCGGCTGCGGCCTCGTCCGCCCTTTGAGCGTGCTTGAACTCTACCAAATTGGTGGTGGTGTCATACACTATGACGTCATTTGTTTCCAAACAAGGAGAGCTCTATTGCATGCACAATTAAGGCCTGTTCCAACATATAGCAGCGCGCTAATATAGCGCTACAAAACAACGCCGCAAAAGCAGGCTCACTATTAACGGACGGTTCACACTTGCAAAGCGGCGCTAGCTCTAGAATGTAGTGAAAGCTCGGCGGTCGTTTCCGGTCCCTCCTATCATGGCGCCTTCGACAGCATGCGGACGGACAAGTTCTATTAAATGACCGAACGAAAAATAACTGGACATTTTGGATGACAGACTCGCCGGTTCCAATGCGGTCGCCGTGCCCTGGAATGCGGAAGCGAAACGGCTCCACTACTTCACTGACGTCATCACGGAAGGGTATATTCATTGGCCAACGCGAATTACTGCTAATATTAGAGCTGAAAAGGTTGAACTCAACTGAGCTCAATGAGCTCAACTGCGGCAAAACGAGCGCCCGTGGCCCCCTTACACGACCCCCTTACACGATGCCAAATCTTGTTTAACTCGCTCCCTTCATCTCTTGATATTTTTTCAGCATCATGTACATCATTTAGGTGTCATATCTCTTCTCGTTTTTCGGAGATTTCTTTTCTTTGACTTTTTCAGATAATTTCCCTTTTGTTGCAGTGCGATTGCATGTGTTTCTCACATTACAATGTGCGTGTGCTCTTTTCTCGTTTTCAATTCAAGTCATGTATTTTTTTTCTTCATGTACAGTCTATTTTGTTTTTGTTTTTGTGTGTGTGACCGCGTAGATTGTGTCTTGTTGTTAGTGCATATTGTATTACTGTATTTGTATGTATATTGCGTCTATTTGTAGTGCATTGTATTGTATTTGTGTGCGCCAACATTAGGGTCGTCACGACCGTTCTTGGGCACCAATAAAACATTATTATTATTATTATAGTGGTAAGGATGACCGCTTTCCATGCCGACACTGGGAGGTGGACTGGGTTCGAATCCCTCGCACCGGCTGTGCTGTCTGAGGTTTTCCCTGGATTTTCCGAAGACTTTCCAGACAAATGTCGGCACAGTTCCCACCGAAGTCGGCCCAGGAAGCATGCTCACCCCCACTGCTTTCTGCTGTACTCTCTCGTTTTGTCCACGCCTGTACGCCGCCCATAGGCCACAGTTGCTTCGCGGCGCTAACGTTGAATTTAAAAAATAAAAACTCCAGGAAGTGCTAATTTTTAGCGTTTTGGGGCACTGGGAGGAGAAAAATATCGCGCTATTTTCTAGCGGTATACAGCAAATCGCTATATGTCGGAACACGCTTTTAGATTGCAGCGCCGTAGAAGATGCTCAGACATGCCGTCCGCCTCGAGTGACGTTAAATGTGGTGTGCCGTCTGTCGAGATTTCGGCGCTCGTTAAAGAACCCTTAGGTGGGCAACATTAATCCAGAGACCCGACCACTACTGGCCTCCCTCATAATTACAGTTTTTTCTCGCGACGTAAAGCCCCGAATTATAATTATAACAAGATTCCAGCGAGAACCGCGCACACAGATCTGAGCTGATTGGCACACTGTGGATCTCTCAAATGAATGTTGGAGCGCAAACTGAGCGAACCCCGCGCGAAAAAAAACCGGATAGCTTATTCAATAAGGACACTCTCAGAAATGATCAGTGGCCGCTGTCGGGCGCATGATAGGCGACATACAGCATAGAGCAAGGAACACATATGCGCCCCTGCGTCGCTGTTTGTCGACGCGCAGATATTCTGCATTGTTGTTCTCTGCGCGTTCCAGTACGTCTGGGTACGTGAGAAATTTCAATACGTCGTCGTATTCTTCATTTGTCACACCGATAAGGCTAAATAATTTTTTTGTATGCATGTGAACAGGTTTGGTCCCATATGATGGCCTAGATAAATTGTAAGTCGAGTAGACTCCTCCAGTGAACAGCTAAAAATGTGTCGAACTTGTTCGTCAAGTTTTCCTTTTGTGATACCATGTCTATAGACTACAGGAAGCTCCATAGATGTCCGCTGCATATTACATAGCTTGTGTCTTAAATTTGTAGCTGGTGTATGCATTTCGGCAATGGCACATAAAGGAGTTGCGACTGGCCATCCCGGATTACTCCAGCAAACGTCAAAGACATGTTTTTGCACGGATGTGAAGCTACATTCAAAGTTTCACAGCGCCTCTTTGTGTCTCGACCTCTTTAATGCAGGTGAGAGTCAATTGTATCACGAACGATACAACACGTAGCTTCTTCCGTGCCATTATGCCACGTATCAGGGTACCTGCACAACTACGGCTGATATGACATCCGACTACTGCTTTTATGCACACAGTATGACTTTTTTGTCTTCTGACTTTTTTATCAGTGTGTACGTGCCAATATGTCCACATATATGTGCCAATAAGGCAGGTATAATTTTTGTGGTTAGCCAGTATTACCAGTATGCATAACTGATAGGGGCCCCTGATATGTCCAATATACCTGATATAACATATATTTGCCGATTTGATTATCATCATCTTGTGAGATAGCGTTCACGCTCAATGGTTCGTTTCAATTTATTTGCACTGCCTCCACGGCCACGGAAGGCAAAACCGGTATGATTACGACGACGGGCCAAGGGCGCGGGTCTGAAGCAAAGGAAAGACGAAGAATATCAGCGAATTACATTTTGTTGGAGATCATATTGCCACATGATGGCAGTGGGACAAGTTCATACTCTCCCCGAGGTCTTCTGAGATCCATGAAAAAGTATGAGCCTGAGCTTGAAAAAAAAACTCTCGAGAAGGATGACACGCACGACAGCTCAATGTGTTCACAGCTCTAAGGAGTGTTCCCTAAGCTCAGTAGGTATTATATTTCTTCGTGCATCTGTCCCACCAGCTAGGCTGCATTCATGCTGTAAAAGGTGTCATCCGAGGCTCTTTTATTGTACCGAACTGACCTTGCTGACGAAATAACGCCGTTACCACTCCCAGGGATCGGAACCGTTAGTTTTTTTTTTCTAAACCGGTTCAGGCATATTGGTCCTCTTCGGGTTCAGCTCCGCAGCAGCGAAAATACTGAACCGCTTCAAGGAAGTGAATTTTGAGTAGATTCCCATGGGTTAAAAGCAAACAACACATCCTTACGATTCTCAAATAACAAAAAAAAAAGACGTTTGTTGTTGTTTCCGACACATCAGTTGTTCACAGCAACACTGCGTGTTACGGATCAGCATTTCGGGTGCAAAGTTACGGGTAGCATACTGTACTTTCCATGTTCACTCATCGTATACACCCTATTACATCTCGCTCGGGGACTGGTCGTTAGTTTCACAGCCCAAAATGAAAAGCTAGCGTTGCTGGATCACAAAAATCGCGTACAAGGAAGCAAAAAACTGTGAAAAAAAAAAGAAAGCAAAAAACACGACCAATGGCACTTCTTCTCCTTTCTCCCCACATATATTCGATAGTTCCACCTAACATTGCATAGCGTACACGCTCAGTTAGCTCAGGACCGTTGGACCAGACATCAGGCACGACGTCAAAGACCTTCTCGAACGCAGTCAGACGCCACTTTTCCTATGGGAGCACGAAATTAGACTCGCCATAGCATGATCTCCGACACAATTATATTTAGAATGTCAATTCAACTTACATTTGGTGTTTCAGGTACCCAATGGACCTTCCCGAGGTACCACTCCTTCTAATAAATGTATATCCCCCCCTTCGGATGGATGATTGGTATTAATTCAACAAATCAAGTGAAATCAAGCACCACCGGACCTCAAAACTAACACACCTGAATGAACGCAATAGACGCTAGGAGGAAATAAGAAGTACCTCGCCCACTTGGGTTTCAGTAATGTTTTGTTCAGCTTCGGTGTCGAGTTTGTTTGGCAACGACACTCAATCCGCTGCGCATATCATGGTTCCGATCCCTCACAACCACATCACGTCTGAACCGTTTCATTTTTCGGCAACCGCCTAATTTTTTTCCGGATTAGTTGCGGTTCAGGGAACATACGGGTTTTTAGCGGTTTTCTGTTCGCGTTGAGTTTCGGTTTCGATCTTTGGCCACTCGGCGATGCCTCAAAATCATGGCCAGCTATAGAGTGACTGCCCTGGATACATTGCGATACCTGGATCATTCTCGCGCTACTGATACTGCAAACCCAGAAAAATTATACGACACTGCCGCCCTGATTGTCGCGCGCGCATACCTTTTCTCTGCGCTCACTCTCTCTCCGTCCCTTTGTCCCATGTCTGCGCCTCACCAGGTTCTGCCAGTGTAACACTTTTTACGCCTTCCCTAAACAGAGCTTTGACCCAGCTCATTCACTTAGACGACACACAACACAGCACAGCGAGTTTGACTCGCTTTGGAATTTTGCCCACGTAACCACTAACCTCCTTATCTTTCGGAAAGCTCGCCAATTCCTGCCTGTTCCCCCATTTCGTCTCCTTGTTGGTCAACCTCCCATTTCGGTAACCGGTCTGGAGCCAAGATCACTTCATTCGCATAATCCCCTCCACACCCTAACAAAGCGGCTATTCACTCCGGCCGTAGAAGTCTGTACGGTACGGACCATTTCTTCTCTCCGGGCTGTTGACCCACAATTCGCATGAACCTTTTACACGTCACACTTAACCCTTTATATACCATTCCAATGATGAGGACGGTGCCCAGGAGAAGAACAGTCTCTGTTCGAAATATCGGCGGCTATCGTCCTGAGGCAACGCCCGTCGTACTTCCCTACCTAATCTCTGGATTTGTACCCGTCTAAGTCAACAACCCAGATGGTCGAAATTATCCGCAGTTCAGCATGTCGCCACACATATAGGCTGAGTATTCCTTCATCATGATGAACGTCTTGCTTTAGGTTGTGCTGAAATGTAGTGCAAACATAGCGCATTCTTGCAAGAGAATAGTGTGCGCAGTTGACATGTGGTGAGCAGAAACCAGTGCACTTTTCCCGAGAAACTCATTCTAGATTCTATGCGTCACCCAGGAAAACGCTACTGGTGGTATGGCCCGCGCTGTGACGTCAGAGTGCATGAGAACCAGTCCCGCGATGCATCCCATACGATTCGACGTGCACAAACATCTATGTTTTTTCTCCGTACACTTACCCAGGGTTGCTGATATCTTGTCACCCTCTGTATGAAACTTCCATTCTTTCTCTTCCCTGTTCCCAGCAGGAAAAAAAAAAAGAACAAAAGTCATCTTATCGCGGACGTGTATATCACAGTGGCGACTCGTACATGATCGCACACGATGCACTGTACATTACGAGCTAACTACCAGAGGATATCCACGTACAATTTTACTGTTGTAAATATTCAAAACCAACGGAAGTATTAAAAATGGCCTATTCAAGATGAACAGAGGCTCGCTCTTCGTAAGCGACAATCATCTGCGACCACCAACGGTGAAAATAGCAAGGTCGCATAATTCGCTCGCAGATTCCGGGATGATAGTAAGCTTACCATAATACGTTGGTGGGGGCTAATTGGTGCATCTCACGGAACTGAATGTAGCGAAAACACAACACTGACACACGGAGAGACGTTGACCGGACGGACTGGCGGTTACTTTCTTTAACTAACTTTACTTGCCATTTGCCCCCCACACGCACATACACATACAACTACCCCATAGGGTCATGCGGTCAACGGCATTTGTTCTTGTTAGGTTTTTGCCACCTCCTGATGTGAATGTCATGTGTCGTCAGTTTAATTATGTAAATATTTGCGAACTGAACCCGGAAATTTGCCGAGTAAAGGTCACTTTTTTACACCACCAATATGAAGAATGTGCCGAATTTAGTCAAATTCATGATAATTGATATTGGTATTCACGAGCTATCCCATTGGAAAAATAGCCGAATATCATGCTTTTCGAAGCACCGGACCGTAACGGGCGACGACTTTTTGAGCGCAATTGCGCTCAGTCCGATGAAACGAGGTTTCAAACCCAGCCCACAGAGTGACAGCAGAAAAAGTAACAGTTCCTGAAATTGTGAGAGGGAAAGTGTTCCCTCAAAAGTCGGACGCGATAAGCCATGCCTTTGTTCTCTGTTTCTGCGATGCCAGGGTGGGCTGGAACATAGGTTCTGGCTAGACATATATAACACGCATTGCATGCAAAAACTACATTTCAGTATCGTGTAAGTACAGCGATGTGCCACTGATGCATTTTCCCCCAATGTCCTTCGTGTGATACAACTCAAACTATTTCACGTGTCATGAGATCCCGGCCCCTTTAACGGATTCCTTATATCTTTTAATCCCGGTCCACATGCACGAGATTTGCAATTTACAGTGATGGTGATGGATGTGAAGAAAAAAAGTGTCATAGACAATGGCAGTGGACAGAGGTTTCATCGAAATGTTCAACAGTATCAGTACGCCAGGAACCAGGTAACAGCTACATCCGTCATCCATTAGGAACGTTGTATAAGCACGGCAAGCCCACGAGTATTGTGCGTGATCTCATGAAATGGAGGCATACATATGGTGGGATACATGTGAACGATTGATCATTGGCAAATCTCGTACATCGCGGACATTTTCGTGTCTACCGTGCGGACGGTCGCATCGGGAAACCCATCTACGAGACATATACCCAATATGTTCGGCATCGGCCGACAAAGTACCGCCGTTGCTGCGTGCCGCGTTCGCCGTTGCCGCCGTTTCAATCGTGCGGAAAGCTTAGCTATTAAATGAATGAATTTTAAAGATCAGCGCCGCTTCCGCGGCCGCAGGAGCTCCGGCCGCGTGACGTCACTCCGTAAGCGAAGGAGGTGTAAGAGGGTGGTGCTCAGAGAAGCAAAGGCGCCGTCCAGACGCCCCGTAACTCCGTAGACGCCGGCACGGTCGCGGCATTCATTTTCTCGTGGTTGTGTCCTCGCTGGTTCTTAAGAAGGACTGACGTTTTCTCTTTTTTCTTGTGTTTCTTTTTTTTTTTCGTTTTTCAGAGAGGGCATTCCGTAATACTGTTAGCATCCGGCGTCTGCTCCTGTCATGTATTCAGTGTAATAACGGTGAAACTAAGCAATTTATTTCGCGTCGGGTTTTCGATACCGTAGTCAGAAGTCCAGGAGAAATTGACTGGCATTATCGTTTCGAAATTGACTGGAACGGATGCAACCGTCCCTTTAAGGAACTGACCTCACGAGTCTCCATGAAAATGGTATTATGGCAGCTATTCATGCTGTTTCCTCCCAGCCGCTAATTATGAAATATGTAAAATTAACACCATCTACGAAAGGAGTGCTTTCCCAATCAGGTCTTGTCCCACGTACTTACCATCCGCCTTTCTCGGCCTTATACTTCATTGTGATAGTTGCATTTGGCTTAGTTGGATTTGTGGGTACCACCCCTCTCAGACAGTCCCTCGGGTTTGCTTGCGTTGAGCTCTGGAGCAAATATTCTCCACTTCCAGGAAGTGTAATAGCCTGCGTGAAAACGTTTTCATCTGATCATAAGAATAGCACCGTCGTTTCACGCACACACATATATTTTCACCCGCCAACACACCCACATATCATGATTTGCAATATATATAGAGAGAGGATGTCTCAGTTAAATCCCCGGGCTAAATAATTCGCGAACCGGTGCACCAATGAAGAACGTTCTTTTTTAAAAGTCTCTGTCCGACGCCATCTACAAGCTGCGCACCGCGCCAGTGAGTGGAAGGCAGTCATCATTTAAATAAAAATTCAAATGGGTTTCCTGAAAAACATAACTTCTAAAGCAGGGCGCCGTTGGCATTAAAATGGGTAGTACCCGTTTTGGGACTTTCGGTGGACACCTTCTAGAGAAAAATCTGCCACCGAAGCGGGTCATTAGTTGCAGTAATTATTTGGTTTCGGTTTACATATTTTTGTCGCGGCTGGTCGCGGTAAAGCGCAAAAGGACGCTCTTCTACTCCCTTATCCACCGGTGAATTACGTGTTCTTGAGCTTACTTCGCAGCAGGGAGTGCGGAATATAATATAAAGGTACTATGTGATGCTGTACTATGTGCTGCTGTGATACCATGGTAATATGTGATTAACTGTTTTCCGTCCGTACGATCATAACAGAGAAAGGGCGCATATTAGTCAGATAAGCGGGGTGTGGGACTGACGAAGTCTGTCTGACGCTGTTTTCTTCGGAAAACGGCATACGGTGACCCTATATGCTTCAGGCCGTTCCAACGCGACTCCATTGCGCACGTGACTATAAAATAGGCTCATCGTCGTCACCCAGGTCGTTAGCGTCATTACCCAGGGTGTCCCTGCTTGTGAGCGTGGAAGTTGGCAGTGTCATGACCCCTTGTCACTGCGGTGCTGTGCTTAACTCTGACCTCTTTTATTTCTACATTTCAGCATATAAGATTATTATACAAATTATTCAGCACTAAATTGATTGTTCCGTTCAGCCCACAAAGATTCATCATTACGTTGTGACTGTCTTGCTCTCCTGAAATTTCACAAAAAGGGAACATACCTAGTGTATATATGTGTCATTACAGTTACTGAGCGTACACTTGTCATCTGATACGATGCACTTGACATCACAGACTCCATTACTGCTAAAATAAACGGAACACTTTAATGCCATTACACTACATCCGAGCCATTCAGGATTCGTAGTTTCTTCCCGGCATATCAGCGATGCGCTTGCCATGTCACGTCGAGTCTGGGAGGTACACGGGTTCGAATCCCGGTTCCGGCTGTGCTGTCTGGGGTTTCCCTGTGTTTACCTCAGACGCTGTCATGCATAGGTCGGTACAGTTCCCTTAGAAGTCGGTCCAGGGCACACATTCCCCCCGGACTTCCCAGACGAGTGCAGACAGCGTTGGCGTAGTACGCCACACTCTTCCAAGTTCCGTGCGTTTTCGTTCGATTGTAGTTTGAAGCTTACCCAGGATCTCACGGTACATGTCGGCATTTACTGTGATAGCGCGTGTTAGGTAATCTACGAGTTGCACACAATGGCAGTTGTCCTTTCTCAATGTGTCTATGTCTGTACGCCGCACATAGCCACAGTTGCTTCGCGGTGCTAACACGGAATTAAAAAACACGTATGAAGGCGGGGTAGTTGGTACGAATTCATGGTGTGTAGACAGAAAAAAGACGCGGACAGAAGAACGACGGCACGGACGACTGCATCATGCACTACGCTCTGTGAAATCACTCCTTATCCAGATTTTTAACTTAGGCTTCTTGTTCAGAAAGAATGTGGATAGCGATGCAGCTACATTTATGACTCCACTCTGACACAGATCACTCAGCTTTGACTATGAAATGACATAAGAGGCCTGTGTGATGTCATGAGATGAATAATTGCAACTCTACAATTGTGTAAACGTATCTAGTAAATTTTTACTTCAGCAGCTCTTCACCGCTTTCTTAATATTTTTTTTTTTAGTTTTCCAGTCATGCAATAGTTATCGGACTATTTTTCCAATTTTCCACGCTTTACTGAATTTCAGACATCCTGAAATACGGATGATAATTAAAGCAACTAAGCAACTGGACATTCAAGGCTAACACGTTTTTATCGTAATGAACAAAAATGCAGAAACCGACACTGAAGATCTTGTTTAAGTTTAGTTAAAGTCTGGTTTTCTCCCGGGGTTATTGTCTATAAGCCCAATAACCCAGGGAGACCCATGGAGACCCTCTGAAAAACAGAATGCAGGAGACACCGCGATGCAGACTACGAATATGGCATACTTATGTCACTCATGAGTTCTTATTCCGAGGAGGGGAGCCTCCTCAATGCACACACTGTGGTGAGCAGCTCTGTTGTCCATGTCCTCATCTCATGTCCTGTCTTTGAAAGTCAACGTCAGCGTCATTTTAGCAGGCTTTACAAGCACTTCAAACCTCTTCACCCACCCCTCTTGCTGGGTGATGAGCCGCTCGTCCCCCCCCCCCCCCAGTTCGAGACTCTTTTTAACTTCCTCCAGGATATTGGCTTTACTGGCAAGTGTTAAAATTTGTACTTCTTAGTAGTTTATTTTACACGATACAGAATGTTTTGTTCTTAACGTCATCGGTTTACTTTCACTTTTAATTTTACTCGCATACTGATTTCTCCACATACCCACTGCGCTCTATGGCCTTCGTCGCTTCTGCGCTAAACAAGGAATCTATCACGATGTCAAAGCAGACTGTTAATTTTTCTCCACGTTAGTTTCCCATCAAGCTGAAACACCTTTTTTTTTGTGTGTATGTGTGTGCAGCCGTCAGAAAGCAGCTGTGGATATCGGCGGCATACAGAGGTGGTCAGATGGAGAGAAGATAAACATTTTTAGGGATGGGGGTTTATGTTACCTGGGATGACTTCAGGGCGCTGCGTCGACATTTGTTCGCAGATAACGTACCTCTCGAAGTAAGCCGCAGACCGACAGCGATTCCACAGCTCTCCCGTGGCATAGTGGTTAGGATGACTGCTTTCCACGACAAGACTGGGAGGGATTGGGGATTCCTGTCCCCCGCACCGGTTGTGCTGTCTCGGGTCTTCCCTGGGATTCCCGTCAGACGAATGTCGGCGCAGTTCCCCCTGAAGTCGGCGCAGGACGCATACTAACCCCTTTGTCCTCCACTCCTTCCTGCTATGTCCTCTCTCCATCTGTCCGCGTCTGTACGCCGCTCATAGCCACATTTGCTTCGCGGCCCTAACGGAGAATTTAAAAAAATCGATTGGTGTCAGCCCCCGCGCACAATTTTTTTCTTTTTTTTTTTCATTTCTATGGCCTGCTGCTGCGAAACTCAGCTATATCCTTCGCGCATAATTTGTGCCCATGGTTACTGTGACTTTCGTCGCCTTGTTGTTTGTTACGTCATTATACGCCGTGCCTTTGAAATCATTGTCTTCCTGTAGAACGTCGTGAGGTTGAAGGGGTCTCGAAACACAAAACGTGTTATATATACGTATTATATATGTGTGTTATAGATAAATATTTGCAGCAACTCAAACTAACGGTCTCTGCGTTCAAGCTGTACTTCCATTAGGAAAAAAAATGAATTCGCGCAAAGAAAATCGGCGTACACAATCGCTCGTGTACGACCATCTACCTGAATTTTGCATTACCAATGACTTCTATTCACGCATGCAAAACTGGCTACGCACACGAGGCGAGTGCGTACGTTAGGGTACGGTCAAAGTATCTAGCCGTTCAATATAAAAGTATGCTGCTCTTACCTCCCAGGCATCAGGAGTATCTTTGGAGTCACAGTCGTCTGTTGCCACAGCAACGCTTCTCAGAAGGCAGAGCGCGAGGAAAAGAACGTGAAGAGTTCGAAGCATATTGGACGTCGTCTTCAGATGAGACTGATTTGGAGCAGCAAGTGAAAGAGTATTTATAGGGCACTTCCCACTGTGAAGCCGGCTTCCCTGATCGGCTCACAGCTGTGTGGTACGTTGCTTGCCTACGCAGCGCTGACGATGGCCCAATAACTGCGAAGTGTATAGGTTGCAGGCTACGTGTAGCCAATGAGCTTAGCGTTCTTTTCTTTTTTGTTGTCTCTCTCTCCCATTCATTTCTGTTTTAATTGTCTACCGGAGCTTCGAGCCGTGTTATTACCGCAAGTTAGTTTTATTTTAAGACGAACAAGGTGCGAAATTCAAATTCTTGCTTTTTTAATTGGATCGTAACAAGAGAATGTTAGGCGAAGGGTCGAGATAATTTTTGAAAATGCACCATACGTGGCACTGCTCGCGACACTTTCCGTGGTGGAGATGGTGAAACTCCTAGCGCTTTATCTTGTGCGGACAATTTTCTATTTCTTTTCGACATGCAGGAACAATTGCTCTTTTTTCTTGGTTTCCTTTTTACTCCGTGTTGGCGCCGCGAAGCAACTGTGCCTATGAGCGGCGTACAAGTGTGGACAGATGGAGAGAGGACAGAAGGAAGAGTGGGGGATACTATGCGTCCTGGGCGGACTTCAGAGGGAGCCGTCCCGACATTCCTCTGGAAAGTCTTCCGGAAACCCGTGGAGAAACCTCATACAGCACTGCCGGTGGTATGATTCGAATCCACCACTTTCCAGTCTTCAGCTGGCTACTGCCAACGAGTGAGACGCCTTAAAGGGACTATGAAATTTCCCGAACCCCCATACTTTTTTTCGATGGAAACTGTTCTTCCCGCAGAGAAACTAATATGCCACAAATTTTTCCGGACGAAATCGCTCCACTCTGCGAGGAGCGCGCGCTGGAAATGTCTCTTCCGCGTTCCTCCTCTCCCGCGCATATTTCCCTGCCGATGGTGTAACTGTACGGACCGCTCTTCGGTTCCCCCTTACGTCACCGGTGTTGCACAATGGCAAGTAATGCCGCGAGCTCGCGCTGTGGCTGCCGCCACTGCTGAAATCTGCCCATCGCGCGAAAGCTGCTGTCATGGAGATTTCCACTCCCGATGAACGCATACGCGGGAGGGATCCTACGGCGCATGCTCCTGGCGGGATTCCTCGGCTCGACAACACGTCACGATGACGTGTTGCTGAGCCGGCCGTGGTCGCGTCAAGTTACCCGTTGTGTCTCCGCTCGGCAGCTCGTCACGGCGTGGCGCCAGCTGTCCTCCCTTCGCCGCTCCGTTTAAATTCGCTCCCGAGAAATCCGCTCGCGCGACGAAAGTAAAATTTCGGTTCTAGACTCAGAAAAATGTCTTCTTTCGAACGAAACGAAGAAAAAAATCGTTTCATAGTCCCTTTAACTCGTACGGCCATGCCGCTGATGTTTTTCTTTTCTTTCTTTTTTTTGCATAAATAAGGCGCATAGTTCATTTTCTGAAAACATTCTAAACTTAGCACGTGTGTCAGAAGAATGCGAATTTTCGTGCCACGTACCTCCAAACTGCTCGTCCCACGGGACTCAGATTGACATCTTTCGATAGCCCGCACCTTTCACATGGTACTAGGTGTGTTGGTGTCACCTCTTTCGCCGGATCCGTTTAAATGAGCGAGGCATGCGCAAGTGTGCGATATTGAAACACTTTATCGCGAAAACAACCGATTCGATTTTCAATCGGTTACGTCAGACGAGTAGCTTATGCCGCTACATTGGACTACACGAGTGGCTTTGTTGCTTACACTGTGTTGCCAAACAGTTATTTGTTATTATTTATGTCAGAGACAGCCGGCGATATTTCTCCCGCTACGCACTTTATTGATTGATTGAGTAATACTGTCAAGGAGAAGCACTACAGAGGGGTGTGGTCACCACTTATAATCTTTTTTTACTTGTTTTATTTCATAATACAGCTGGTTTCGTCCAGAGCTCGAGGTAACTCGTTACTGTAACTAAGTTCCTTTTGTTGGTAACTTGTAACTTAACTCGCTACTCTTGCGCCGTGGTAACTTTAAGAGGAACTCGTTCCTTTTTCATGTAATTTTGCCAAAGTAACTTAAATTAAGTTCCAAGTTACTTTTAACTCGCTTTTCACTCACGTCCACATATTTTCTTGCTTTCTCTCCCGTTCCTTCATGGCATTTTTTTTTTGCCATAAAACGTGGTATTCAATCAATGACAGTCTTTTATTCAGGAAGTAAGAACCGCTTCCACTGAAATGAAGCTGAACCATTGTGCGCCCACAGGGAGTAAGATGCAAAGCGTTCGAATAAACCTCTATCAGAGAAACGTCATCATGACATTGGTAGACAGACTGAAACCGAAACAAATCGGATGGAGAGGGCTGGGTCCCACGAACGGGCACTTGTTCGCTGCCTCCCATTGAAAGAAAAGTATGACCGAGGGTCGCGTGCCTTTAAGGAACCATATCGTAATCCAATCAAGACCGTGGCCGTCGGGCGCGACCTTCTTCACCTCTAGCTTCGAGCGTAGTTCCATTCTACCAAATTTTGGCGCTGTCGAACACTATGACATCATTTGTTTACAGACAGGGAGAGGTATGTTGTTGGACATAAACGAAAACGATCTAAGCGTGTTGCACTCCTCCTCAGGCAACTCAAGGTCTAAGTCAACTGCTCACGCGCGCTGCACCTGCGTAATTCTATTTTGTGTCCGAAGTAACTTGGAAGTAACTCGTTCTTTTTTTAAGTAACTCAGTAACTGCGAGCTACATTTCAGGCTGAAGAACTTCGTTATGAACCTAGTTACATTTTGCACACGGTAACTTATCTGGTAACGAGTTCTTTTTGACGGGTAACTTCTCTATATATGGTTTCGTCGTCTCAAAAACGAAGTAGGAGTGCCACATTGACAAAACAACTCGGATTTACGCGAGTACAATACATTCACATAACGCAAAATCATATGATCAGAACAAGTTCTCCAAATTATGGACGAACTGATTACAGGTCCGCGATTGCACCGCTTCCCCAGGTAATATGTTCCATTCATAAACTGTACGAGCAATGAAAAAATCGGTATTTCATGCAAACGTTTCTAGCTGGTGCGGTTCTGAACTGTCAATCGTGACTGTGCCGGGTGTCCCTATAGTAGAGATTGGTATTGCATAATTTTCATCCTTTATTTTCAGTTCACCATTTGCCAGAAGGAAAAAACAATTTCAGGCGGTGTATTCTGCGCCTGTGCTTCAGGGTAGCCAAGCCTGACTTGCGGTGAAGTGTGTCCGAAAGTTCGCCCTTCCTATTTTTCTTAAAAGTGAATAGTATCGCGTAGTAATCGTATATAGTAAATGAATAATAGTAACACACACGCGACACACACATACCGAAGGATATCATCTATATACATGAATATCACCCGATTTCATCACGAATTCTAGAGAAATCAGAAACATATTGTTGTCCACATTCCTCTTCCTCAATGTCCATAACAAGTTGGCGAAACAAAACTTCAAAAATCGAAACTTGAACGTCCGCGATCTTGCAGCGCAGAGCAACTCCAGCCGTTCGAAAATTACCGTGCAAGAGTGGCTACTCCAGGGTCACGTGATGTTACGTCATACCCTATACTCGTGGGTTACGCGGGTTGAGTAAAAAATAGGTGGTGCTGGTCAGGTCATTTGCGAAACCCGTCGTATGATGGACTGGAATGAGTGGTGTGCTGAACGGCCTATCCTAAGCATTGCGAGCATACCAGCTCGCGTGGCCCAGTAGTTAGCGTGCTGGCCATGTCACGTCGAGACGGGGTGGTACCCCGTATAGAATCCCGGTGCCGGCTGTGCTGTCTGGGGTTTTTCCTGGGGTTTCCTCAGACGCTTTCAGACATATGTTGGCACAGTTCCCTTAGAAGTCTCCCCAGGACGCACATTCGCCAGGGCGTCAGTAATGGCGTTGCCCACATCTGTGAGGCCGACGACGGCGAGACCTTTCATCATCACCACCATCATAGCGAGCGTGTACCCCTCGATTGAAGCCGGGTTATTATCGCGCCCCATGCGGGTCCTCGTTAAACTGCGACAGCACACTCAGTATTCACGTGTGTAGCTATTTTCGTAGTTAAATTATTTTTTAAATAAAGCCCGCTTCTCTCGGTACTGAACTGTTTTATTCGCCGCTGAGCAGTTGTACTCAAGCTGCGTAGCACACGAAGCTGTCACGTTTCCTAGCCCATGTGCGCTGCCAGCGAAAGACACTTGGTATATCGCGATGTTACAGGTAAGGTTTGTCTGCGCAGCGTGGCGACTTGTTGCACGTGCCGCAGGGAAGGACTGCGGATAATTATTTAGACAACCTGGGGTTAGCACAGCGTATGTGATCTCGCAGGGGCGGCGGGCGCTTCATCTTTATCAGTGGGACGATAGACAGCAGCCCATCAAACAGATACGGTGTAGATTGCCGGTTAACGTAAATATAGCATACAATAAAACGAAGAGGTGACTTGCCTCATGCACCTATTGCGTCTACCTACTTTTATCTAATACACGGGTCCAGCAGGCTGCTAGATACCGATTTCCGATATGGTGGATAACTTTTACTCACTCACATCAGGTATATTTCTCACGAACGGTTTGAGCGGTTCTTGGCACTTTTCTGTTCCTGCGGAGTTTGTTGCTTGGCCATGAGAACAAAAGATATAAACGTCCAGCTTTCCCCCACATTCCGACGCCCATGCATAGGCTATGAATGGGGTTCCGAGTTTTTGAAGTTTTCATTTTGAAAAATTCGGATGGTGTTCATTGGGGTTATCAACTTTTCCAAAATCCGGTGTCTCATTGAACCGAAGGGACAATCGTGCTTTTGGGCCACTCAAGGGTCCAGCGACTCCGGAGGAGGCTGCCAGAAGGGGAACAGGAAGAAGGAGACGGGAAAAACCGTAAGGCCGCCACGTAGGCGTAAAAAAAACGGAATTTTTACAAAAAAAAAAATCAGAGGGAGTTTATCGGATAAATCCGAAAAGTCGCAAGCCTAGTTATGAAACGTGTATTATGTAACGTGTATGCACGCGTGCACACGCAGAACCCTCCTTGGATTCGGATTCGGAAAGTTCTGAATTCGTCCCATCTCTATGTTGCTATGCGAGCGCAGATTGACGGACGGTTCACAAGCACGTCAGTCGAACATCACGAAACAGAATTGCATTAAGTTCCCTCCAACCGAAGGATCATCTAGTGACAATAGAGTACACCGATAACCGAACGCAGTTTTAAATGCAACACGACGAGCAATTGGGCTAGTTGGTGCGAATGCATAATGACGTAAACACGACGGAAAAGACAAAGGGACGGAGGAACAGACAGGACGAGCGTCTCCTCCGTCTGTTCCTCCGTCCCTTTGTCTTCTGCGTCGTGTTTGCTTCATTATGCAGTTTTAATACAATCTGGAAGCGAGACATGACATGTGAATTACAAAGTGGCCGTTTCGTACTCATCCTATCAGCTCCGTCGCGCTCTATGATATGTATTTCTTTCTAGAAGTATAGGGACAATATGTTGGACTGGGTATGAGTGTATACCGACTTTTCTTGTGTGATGTCTCTATGACAGGGCCTTTAGCGCTTCAACTGCAGTTTTGGCCTCAACAACCTAGTTTGATAAACAATGCAGAGAAGCAGTCTCATGTTGATATATATGTTCACGTTGTCTCATATTGGATACACAAAGCCTTACGCTTGTCTGCTTTCATGGCCTTCATGCAACTGCATGCAAAGGTGCAAAAATCAGACGTGCAGTCTGAAAATATCTTATGTGTCCCACTTCGTCTGGCCTTTCCCTAAGGTCGTGCATTGTACTCTTATGTGAATTGATGGGCTAAGCCACATCCAGTTAAACTTGTGTGCTGCATGAGTGCACGTGTGTGATGCATGCTAACCTTTCTAGCAAGGGCGACATTTACTGGAAAGGTCAGCATGCATCACACGTGTACTAATTAAGCACAACTCTGTACTAATTATGTCTAACTGGAGTTGGCTTAGCCCATCAATTCAGAGAACCGTACAATACGCAATATTAAGCAATACGAAGTTGGAAATGAAATGAGAGAAGACTAAGTTCACAGTTCACAAAGAGTACAATTGTCATTGAATTAAGGTTACAAGCTAGGTGTCATAGCTCACAATCAATACCGCATCAAAACGTAAAAAGATCACGTTGTCAAGCTGGAACACAACCGCGAAGGATACTGCCCCGACGACCGTTTAATTCTGTATTGTCATCAAGTAGGAGAACTACATGTTGTATTTTCCCACTGTTTAATTGGCATTACATCAGAGTACATAGGAGTTTCCATTGCACGACTGACGCGTTGAGCTCATGTTACCCTGTGTTGCGCAATATCACACAGTTGCCAGGGGCAATCGTTCATCTGCTGATATCAGCCGAACACGACATCTCCTCCCGTCCGAACTCATTATTATAGTCCCACAATCAGTCTTTCCGGAGGTCTTCTTTTTCGTTGGTCTTTGAGACTTGTGCATTCCCATTTCCTATATCAGGGACCCCTGTATTCGGAGCTTGCACATTCTGAGACGGCGTGTGCAACTCGCTCGGAGGAGTACCTTCTGCTTCTGGTTGGTGTGGTTGATCCGCTAGCATGGGTTCTGGAGCAACAGAGTTATTTGAAGCAGGTCTGGGGTTTTCTTCTCGGGCGTTTTGGCGTTCGCAGCCACCTGGTTTCAGTTGGTCGATGTGCCGGCGCCAGATTTTCTTATCAAGCTTTACTTCGTAGGACAATGGTCCGTGGCGTCGGAGGACAAGACCAGTGGTCCATTTATCAGTTCCTGTGTAGTCACGAACAGAAACATGTTGTCCCAGTTCAAAGTAGCGTTCTCTTCAATGGTTCCGCTCGAACAGGTTATCTTGCTTGGCTCGTATACTGTCTTCAACACTATTCCTGGTAAGTGACAGGCGGGTGCGGATTTCGCGTCCCAGGAAGAGTTTTGATAGAGTTTCTCCAGTCGTTGTATGGGGGCAATTGAGATATGCAATAAGGAACTTTGCGAGAATCTCATGGATACTCCCTAACCCCTGCATAGATTTTAGGCTTGATTTGAGTGTCTGGACGAAACGTTCAGCAAGTCCATTGGTTGCTGGGTGGTATGGCGGTGTCAAGGAAGTCCATTGCCAGTGACGATACCTTTGGGTATGCCGTTTCTGGCAAAGATCGTCCGTAGGACATCTACAGTGTGGGAAGCAGTAGTAGAGCTCATGACGATTACTTCACGCCATTTGGAGGAGGCGTCCACGACTACTAGGAACATTTTATCTTGGAATGGCCCTGCGAAGTCCAAATGGACTCGTTTCCATGGTCCGTTAGGAACTTCCCACGGATGATATGAAGCCTTAGGTGGCTCATTTCGGTTCTTCAGACAACCTTCGCAATTCTTTGCAACAGCTTCGATGTCACGATGTTTGGCCACCATACTTAGGATCGTGCCAAAGCTTTCATTTTAACGATTCGCATGTTACCACGGTGAAGCTCGTCAAGAATTGACTGTACGAGTTTCGCGGCAATGGCGGTGCGAGTGCCCCATGATAGAACTCCTTGTTGCACAGATAGTTCATCTTTGCGTCGGATATAGGGCACAAGATCTTCGTTCGAGTTAGAACTGTCCCAGCCATTCATGACATTCTAATATATCTTGTATAGAATAACATCTCGTCGTTACACTGCACGAGGACGAGGATTGTAGTGTGTCAGACGCAATAATTTTTTAGATTTTTGGAAGGCTACTTTGCAGTCTTTTGTCCACTTCCACTTTGCACATTTTTCAAAAAGTGTGTGCTGGTACTGGGGTTCTTGCAACATAGAGTTGGAGCCTCTACAATTTATCTCGAAATTTTACTTGAACTGTGGCAACGCCATCAGGTACGAAGCATTCACTTGTCACAGTTCGAAAGTTCATGGAGGTAGGATCCAGAGGAATGTGGCTGAAATGTTTGCTGTAGACAACTTGGGGTATAATGGAATACTTTGAGCCTGTGTCCATTTCCATTGGAATTACATGACCCTCGATTGAACCAAATCGGCTCGTATCCACCACCAGTGACGTGCGGAAGTAGCTCTGAGTCAACATCCTGGCGAATGGTTCCCACATCTTCAGCCTTTGAAGCATTTGCAGCATTTGCAGTGTCCTTCTTCTTAGTTTGCTTCGTTTTAGCTTCAGTGGATGATTTGTTTGCTGCAAGATTTCTGCACGCGGGACGTATATGACCCCTCTCGTTGCAATGGAGGCATACAACGTCGAGGTATTGTCATTTCGAAGGAACATGACCCTTCTTATTGCAGCGGAAGCACTTCTGTTCTTCGTCTCGAACTTTCGAAACACCAGACGTGGTTCCGTTTATGCTTTCTTTTCTAGTAGTTCCCCCACAACTTTGGCTGCGAGCTTACATGACAACACTTCTTGAAGCGCCTTCGTCAAGTTCAAATCTTTCATGGTGAGCATGCGCTGTGGAACACAGGTGTTTCGCAGGCTACAGACAAATTTGTTTCTAAGGGCTTGATCAAGGAGTGTGCCAAAATTGCAATGTTCGAAGAGTGTACGTAACTCAGCCAAAAACACACTTGCTGATTCCAACTGCCTTTGAACACGATTATACAAACGATGCCGCTCTGACATTTCCAATGGCGTCGGAGAGAAATAGTCCGTGAGACAATTTTTGATTTTGTTGAACTTTATCTCCGAAGGCTTCTTTGGGCGTGTGAATTTGCGGAGAGTGTTATGTTTTCGCTCTCATGCTAGTTATAAGCGCTGCCACTTCCTTGTCTTTTTGATGATTGTTGAGGACAAAATACTCCTCTACACGTTCAACGTACGAGGTCCAGCTCTCGACGATTTTGTCGAAGGCATCAAGCCTTCCGACAAGGGGTGCAATCATTTTAGTATCAAATTCCAGTACCCACACTTGGCAGATCGATGATTCTACGTCATAAGACGCATCCGATCAGTCGATATGGGAGATCCCATTGGTGTGAGAGATCCCATCCACGTCACCATTGGTTCTATTTTCCAACTGTTTAATTGACATTGCATCAGAGTACACAGGATCATGTAGTTTCAATTGCGGGAGCCTTTGCGCGATTGACGCGTTGAGCTCATGTTACACTGTGTTGCGCAATATTACGCGATTTCCAGGGGCGCTCGTTCAGCTGCTGATATCAGCCGAACACGGCACTACCTATGGAGGTTCATTGACTGGTGATACTTTGTATTGTTGACTGATTTCTTTCCTGGAAGAAATTTAGAGCGTCTACGTCGTTTATTCTATACCATTAACTCCCCAATTTTTTTGCTGGTGATTATGGTCGATATCAACTAGAAAGATCAAGGTTACTTTCCTGGAAATAATTTGGCGCATGTATCGTTTCGTTTCTCAATCTGAACTCCGAAGTTTGCTGTCATCGTTGTAAACAAAGGAGTCGGCTCACAAGACGGTGCAGACCATGTCCCGAAAATATCTTATTTTGCTCCCCTTATTAGTGTTGCAAGCCCACCTATCGAGAGCGATATTGTTGACTGATTGCTTTCCTCCAAGTCATTTAAAGCGTCTACGTCATCTGGTCTATGGTCTGCGTCAAGCGTCCACCTGCTCGAGATTAAATTGCCACCGTGACCACATTGTGAGACGTTGTAATTCACCTAACGTGTACATCTACTCCTATACGATTAATTATGAATAGCGAGACGTGGCTTCCAGGCTCGTATTCCATATGAGACGGTGCATGATAGGTTGTCAGCCGTAAAAGTCGCATGGCACGATTTATGCGAACTACAGAGAAAGTGCAACATTTTGCAATCCCAGATATATAGCAGCGGGATCAGAAATGAAAGGGATTCCATCAATTCTATGGCGGTCCATATGTGAAATGCAAGGAAATAACTTTAAGTGGACTAAGAACCCTCTAATCGTCCGATGTGGCCGGGATGGGCATGAAGAACAACGAGGACCGAATCACCTCAACATCGCGAGTTCGATCCTGCCGAAGACTGCAGCAATGTGGGGCAGGTAAACAGCACTGCTGACTGTACGCCGGAAATATCCGACACACAATGCTGCAAGCAATTGCTTCCAGCAACGTGTGTTGGAGATTTCCAGCGCACGTCCAAAGACCTCCAGCTGGTCGAAATTATCCGCAGTTCTACCCTGCGGAACTTGCAACATGTCGCCACACTAGAGAGACAAGTCTTACGTGTAACATCACGGAACCATTATTATTATCGGCCGTAAAAAAAGACAAAAAAAAACACGCATGCACGCACCGCGAACCCGAGAGAAAAACTCGAGCACTTCGTCGTGTTCTCTGATTTCTTACACCCCAGTAAACCATTCATATCCATAGGACATCCCCATAAGATCGCGAACGTCCTGAATATCTGGACAACCATGCGATATCTACTGGATGTCTCAGAACGACACTCACGTTTCGGTTTTACCCAGTAAATAACAGATCTGCAGGATATCGCGTCTTGGATATTTGACCGGAGGAGGCAGCCTGGAGATCCCTGGGATATCCATATAAGATCCAGTACACGAGATTTTGGGCACAGGTTGAAGGTCACAGGGACATCGCCTGGAGATATACGGACAAATGTGAAGTTTATGACATCTTGTTCGGACAGCCACCTTTTTGTTGTGCTGAAAGCAAGCAGAAACTTCTGTAAACGCTAACTGGATATGGGGGAACAAGGAAAATCGTTATATATTTTTATCGTTCGCGTGCTGCTAGCCGTGAAAGTGTTTATCTATGCGTAACGCTCGTCAAGCAACAGTGGAATTCGATCAGTTTTACAGCTCTACTAAACAGCTAATCGCATTATAGACAATAGGTTGATTTAAAAACAGTATTTGGCAGGAAGGAATGTGAGACACATTATTGATTATGCCTTGACTCAGCAGAGACACGGATTAATTGGAAAGAAGCACCTCCTCACCGTTACAAATGTCTCACGCCCAATAAACTCAACGAATGTGCCCCAGCAACTTGTATTTCAGTATATGCTCTGGCCATTTTGTCAACAAAGACTGTTGTGCTCTAGCCTCCCTTCAAAAATGCGTACGCGGTGGAGGGGACGAAAAAGTGGACCTTAGTGGACCGTGTGTCGGAGTGTGGCCGAACGCTGGCGGGCACACTAGAGTTACTGGATTTTTTTTCCTGTTGTTGATGTTCGAGGCGTTTATTTCAACAAACACGCACATAATGACAAACTAATGTAATATTGTTGGTAATAAATAATTACTTTCCGTTTATATCAGCGAGGCGTCGTCATCTCAGATATGTATTAGACTAAAAGTAAGTAAGCGCAAGTTAATATTAAATTTTAAGTCAGAAGTATTTGTGACGTCCAATTTGTCTCCATATATCCACTAAAATACCTTGCGGGGACATATCTGGGATGACAAAGGAGGGTTAAAATGTATATCTCATGGACGTCCTGTAGATGTAAGTTGGATCCTCACGAAGCTCCAGCAGATATCCAAATATCCGGAATTAGATATCACATAGATATTGCCTGGATGTAAATGGTTTACTGGGACGGTACTAATTTATGCCGGTTATTTCAATATAGATACCCGCTCATAAATGCTCACTGGAGCCGCCAGAAACAAATGCATTTCAAGGTACATCTAAACTGGTAGCGAAAACAAGCGAAAATACCGAATCAGACCTATCGGCAAGGCCACCAGCAAGAGGCGCGGGCGATCCTGGGTGTTGACAGTAGAGGTACGGTAGTAAACAGAAAAACTTTACAACATGGAAGTGGCTTGTGTGTGTACTAATAGGTTATTCATAATTTCAATGTAGAAAAACCTTTCTGTTGACCCCGCTCGTGCACATATACAAAATCATCTACCACCCGAGTACATTTCCGTGTCCTGCTCCCTTTGCGCATGTGTCACAGTGGGCGTGTTTACGGTGTTTATCCGTGCATCTCTGTGTGCGTGCCGTGCATGGTGCCGTGTGTCCGTGCATTGTAATACTGAGTTGGTACACTTTTTGGGTTAAACAGGAAACGACGTTCACATCTCGGAGCTGTAGACCAAGAACCACTTGTGTGAACAGAAAAATACAATGCATCCCCTGTTGCTGGCCCCGCGAAAAAAAAAATCGTCATGGGACGAGCGGCCATGATAGCGTGAGTGTTAGCAGGAATCAGCTGTGCACAAACGATGCCACGTTTCGTTGCAATTTACCTATAATAGTAACTCACTGAATAAATGCAAACGTCTAATCGCTACGTATACGTGTAGCTCTAGGAGAGAAATGGAACTTAAGTGAACCTTCCTAATTTCTGTAGTTGTCATCACGATGCCCTTAAGTCTGGAATCGTATAAATCTGTGATAACTCTATGTATTTTGAATTGATATGTTTAATTAAACCTGATGTGATTTATTTTTCTGTATTCTCGTCTGGTGTTGTTGCTTGGGCGAGGGAAAGGGTATACAACGCAAACACAGTGCGCGAATGTAAACGTGCCATGGCTAATTATGCACTACTTATTATTCATAGTGGTGACGTCATCCCTGACGTCATTTATTTACAATGGTAGTAGTCCGCTCAACGGATGGATGGCGCTGACCGTCTCTATCATGGCGTCATTCTGAAGACACAGGGGCCTATGGGAGTTGCGCTACCTGTTTAGATATACCTTGTGCATTTGAGATATGGACCGCCATAGAATTGATGCACCCCTTTCAGAGTCCCCTCAAAAGTTCGTCCCACGAAGTAACACGTTCTCGCTCGCAGCCCTGATCATTGACTGGTGGAGCGCTAATTTTCGTGTCTTTTTCTTTGTTGTTGTTGTTGTTGACACGGTCTTGTGAATGTATTGTTGCGATGACTACCGCGGCACTCAAACACTTGAGAGCGTAGATATTTTCCAAAGCAGCATCCTGATGTCGCGCCGACATCGTCCCTATGTTCTCCTGCCGCCACCCCAGACATCTCTTTAGCTCTGCGCGCAGTGATACTCTGTTTCCGGTCGCGACTGCGGGTAGCTGTCAGGGACTGGCGAAGCCGCCCTAAGAAAGCGTAGGAAGTACACCCACCCATTACGTCGGAGAGGCACGTGCTACCACGAATTGTGCGTCAAGATTTTGAACCACGGTGCGACACGACTGACTGCAGTCGGGACTGTGCTGTTAGCTTGCTGGCCAGATAAGACCGGTAAGGCTTCAAGCTCTGCGGCGCGAAATCAGTGACAAATCTTTCATCCGTGTAACGCTGTACAAAAACTAAAGCTGCTTTTGTTTTTCCTTCCTTGTGATTTGTTCTACAATACCGGTCATCAGCAATAATTCAGACAATTTCTGCTCTCGGCCTACGTTCATGCTGGGCCTACTCTCGCTTGAAACTTTCTTTTTCTTCCAGGTTTCTAGTTTCCATTCTAGCACCATCAATACCCGGTTCCTCTAAGGGTTCCACGGGAGACTTCGGTCCTACAACGTTGATCTTATACTCTTTATGAGTTATATGCAGGAGTGCTGCGTTAGAACCTAGTTCGTTTAAAATTGCGCAGCTCAGCCTTGTAGGTATTCCACAAATATCATAAGTAGCGACGTCTCTACAGTTCTTTTTCTTTAATACAGCCTTTCCTGACAACTATGCCTGTAACCTGTCAGACCTCCCCTAAGCTGTCACCCTTTTACGGAAACAATGTGGTTTTCTGCGCATATTTCGATAGAGGTTGTTATTACACCCACGAAAAATAAAGAAAATCCACTGTAAAACAATGAACGAAAAATTTAATCAAAGATTTCTTACGAATAAAAATAAACACCTTGCATATACGCCACCGTCTTGCAAAAATGCCTTGGCAAAGTGTGCGATACCTCGTAGGAGAAACGGTCATCCAAATATTTATTTGTAGGCTTCTTCCAGGCATCTTGTCTTCCTGGTGTCTTTGATGCAGAGGATGCCGATTTCCCCGAAAATACCAAACCTGGACGACGGTTCTTCATGCGCGCCCTACCGTGTGTCTAGAGAAACTAGGAAACAATATCTATACTGCAGGGAGAAAGTTCTTGATGCAAAATTATTCTGAAGAGCAACTGAACCCTTCTTCCGGGGCACTTGGGTAGCCTAGTGGCGTTGGTGGGGGCCTCGGGGCATAAGCCCTATCTTCAGCCGTTATATGCGGCACTGAATAAGATCATGAATCACGTGAGGCTACAAAGCCACAACTTTCTGTTCTGACTTTTTATTTCTTTACCTTTTTTTTTTTGTTTCTTTCTTCATTCTGTTGGCGTAATCCGAGTTCTCCTGTGCCGGGAGCTACAGAACGAGCAGTCCGACAAGTCTCGCCGAGCCGAAGGAATGAACCTTGTTTCTTCTCCTGACAGTACATTAAAAGGCACTGCAAACTGAATGGTAAACCTATAGAAACTGCGCTTTTCCGAGAGCTTCTCCAACAACACCGAATATCCTCTGGATGTACGAAATCGTTAGGATATTATTCGTATATCCAGAGGATATTCGGTGTTGTTGGGGTTCTAACCTGGACGCTTCAGATACGTAATAGCTCTGCTGTGCATTGAGCTTTTTTTACCAATCCAATTTCAAAAGTGCTGCGCCAAGCTAAATTTGCAGACTCCAAGACGCGCCAACCCTGAGGCGACTCGCGGACCATGGATTGAGAACGTGAGCACTGTAGACTACCTATCTTGTAGGCCTTTGCCAGTTGGAATGTGCTCTGCGTCGCAAAAGGCGCACAGTTGGTACATCCCGGTAGACCAGAATATAGACCACACACCCGTAGAAACCTCCAGGATGGGGACGATGCGGTCACGGGGACGATGCGGTGAGAGAGAAAGGCCAACAGATGGCGCACATCTTGCAGATCAAGAGTTGCTGTTTTCCTTCAAACCAGGTGTCATAGTAATGAGTAACCACTTGTCAAATGCGTTACGTAGTACGTCAGTATCACGTGAGACCTTTCTGCCAATCCGGGACGGGCTCCCACTGTTTTCGTCGGCGAACGTAGAAGGTCGCCACCGTTAAGTTTCTAAACTACTTCAAAATTAATTTGTACGAAAAGTATGAAGAACCGTGAGGTGATTACTTGTGCGTGTCATCACGCAGCCCAGTTCTGCATGATAGTATCGTAAAACAGGGTGCTGTATTTCACTTTACAGTCCCTTTAAAGGAGCCCAGAAAGCCATCCAAAAGGTTTCCTGTGTCTGGCGAATTACGAAAGGACGTAACTTGGCGTGACAACTAACACACACAAAGAAAATATCTGTACGCAGCATTTTTCTTGGAATAAAACGCCCCGAACATCGACGCGCGCGTTCCCGCACAACTCGCTCTGCAGGTCGAAACTAGGAGGAGGAGGAGGATTGTGATATCATCGTGGTTAGAAGAGAGACGGGGCTCGAATCGGGGCTTTCGCTCTTCGCACTTTTTTTCTTTTTCATTTCTGCTCCCAGTTCTCTCTCTGTGTATCAGACGACGCTTCTCCAAACAAGCAAACCAGTTAGCGGCTTGCACCGCGATGACGTCAAAGCGACTCTGCCGGCTATTTGCGGGCACTGCCACCGTTGCGCGCGGTCGCGATTTTCACAATCGAATTCCGCGATATGTATGCATCTGTCGAATGAATCACTTGGCATGGTGGGTTTTAGCAGTCAGGTTAACGGCTTGGTCTGAAAAAAAATGGCCACATCCCTTCTAATCCCTACTGCCCCGACGAACTTGTTATCGCCCGCGCCATTCAAAAAGGAAGACCACATTCTTTCGATGCACGGTGTTTTTATTCAATTTATCAAGCTAGCATCGATTCACAGCGTTGACCGCAATCACACTACGATGTTCATGGTGTGCAGTTCTCGTTCTGTGGTTCTTTCTTCTCTTTGCCGTTCGTTTTGCTCTTCTCGTCAAACGTCTTCTTACAGCATTTCACGTCATCTTCAGTGGCGCTGCTGTGTTTCCAAAGACCGTGAGCTGCAATGAGATTCATGTTCTGGTCATAAATCTGACCAGAAATTAAACGGGCAAAATCGGAAACACGAAAAATAGCTCGGAATTTCCTGACCCGCATGGTTATGTTAGGTGGTTCCATGGTTACTAACGTGTACATAAGACAACAATGATTGGTTGGACGAAAAAAGTGCTGTTGTTCTCACAACTGCTGCATCCCAGCTCCTATGTACTTCTTCTAAGAAACCGTTCAAAGGATTTCCATACTATTGTACACTGTCAGCATCAGCAGAGCGAATTCGCAAATTTTTTAAGATACGAAATTTTTTACGCGTGAATTACATGTGAATAATGTGCATTTGTCGAATTTGATGCACTGTCTCTAATAAGGTGCTGCGTGATAAAATGTTAACCTAAATCCACCTACTGCTTACTTTCTTCAGGTTTCCCTGACATTGCTTTTCCTAAATTGTGCAACTATACCACACTCAGCTGCAACTCATCAATATCTAGAAACGGCACATTGACCTTTCAACAATAATACTCTCAAATTATCCCTATACCAAAATGTGTCCACTGTAGACCTCAATAAATTTTCATAAGAGAGACGCCGATGCGGAAAGAACCGTGCAAAAATTGCAACACCCCAACCTACGTCTCTGAAGCTACAAATGTCTTGTTGCAGCCCACTTGATGTTGGATCCGCCCTTTACCTTAGTAAATGACTACATGTATTTCGAAAATTTTCCCCATGAATGGCTTTACTAACTAAAAGGGAAGCCGTGAGAGCGAGTAGCATTAAATTAATAATAACAGTAGTAGTAGAAAGGTTATTCTTCTAGCAATAAATAGCGCTGGGAGAAGCAAAAGATTAGCATTAGCTGGGTCATTATGACTTACAGTTCCCGGTTGCGAAATTTCCGACCTCGAAACTCACGTTCTCGAAACAACGAATAATCAAGGAGACTGCTCGATTCCTTCGTAATATAATATGTCCTGTTTAAAAACACGCCATCACTATTTGACCACTCAAGTTCACCGGTTTTCGATGTCTCTCGAAGTAGTTTCAGCGAACGAAAGCCACATTCTATAGCGGCCGTTAGGCTCAGCAAGCAGATGCCCCGGAGCATCATGTTGGTTAGTTTACTATTAGGTTAGTCCAAGTTCCGTGTTTCTATTTTGGTATCCAGGTTAGTCTAAGTTCGCCGTTCTCAGTATCCCACACGTTACTGCGTATTTTATAGTATGATAACATTGATTTACGGCAGTTTATTTTGCGACGGAAATTTTGATCACTTTATTTCGATGTACACTCATAGTTCCACATTAACACTAATTAACACTAATTAATTAACACTAACAAAAAATAAATATCCTGTCTATCATTATAGGAAAGAAACGGCTGAATCAACTCTCCTAAAACAACAAACGATTGTTGGACTCACCACCATCCGGATATTTAATAACGTGACATTTGCCTTTGGTATCAAATATCACTTCCCCCGTTAGTGTTCTACTACCTGAAAATGAACAGAATGATGTACTTATCAGACACACATAGTTCCATGATAAGAAAAGCATGATCGACAAACATGTAACACAAAACTCGGGAGAATTAGTTGCGGGTTTGTTGCGAAGTCTCCTCGTTATCGTCGAAGACCATGATGATCCTCTTCAGGGTACAAGTGGCCGCGACAGAAGGTATTCTCTAACGCGCTTCGTGAGACTCACATTCTGTCCAATGTTGCCACACAGACTTGGATCATTCTAGATGGGCGATGAAAAACGGCGGCAGGCGAGAATTCCACACACAAATAAGGCCTGTTCCGACATATAGCAGCGCGCTTATGTGTCACTAGAAAACAGCGCGCAAAAAAGCGCTCTCTGTTATCGGCCCGTACACACTTGCAACGCGGAGCTAGCACAGTAATTAAGCGGAGTTCGGTGGTCATTTGTTGCCCCTCCCATCATAGCGGCTCCGCAGTTCGACATCATCCGGAGGAACAGGTTCGATCAACTGACTGAAAGAAAAATAACCGGACATTTTGGATGACTGATTCGCCGGTTCCAATGCGGTCGCGTTGCCGTGAAACGCGGAAGCAAAACCACTCCGCGACTTCCGCGACGTGGTGGTGGTGGTGGTGGTGGTGCTGGTGAAAGGGCTCGCAGTAGTCGCCCTCACAGAGGTGGGCAACGTCAAGACTGACGCCCTGGGGGAATGTGCGCCCTGGCCGACCTCTAAGGGAACTGTGCCAACATATGTCTGAAAGCGCCTGAGGAAAAGCCAGGAAAAACCCCAGACAGCACAATCGGCACCGGGATTGGGACACGGGTACTCCCCACCGTACTTCGGCGACGTCATCGCTGAAGGGCCTCCTCATTGGCCAATACGAATGTAGTTGCTAATATTAGCGCTGAAAAGTTGATACGAGGTCATCTCCGGTAAGCGCTAATTTTTAGCGGTTTGGAGCATGGCAAGGAGGAAAATATCGCGCTATTTTCTAGCGGTATATAGCAAATCGCTATGTGGCGGAACAGGCTTTTAGGTGAAAGAAGGAAGTCACTGAAACGGTCAGCCGGCAGTTAGCCTTTTTGTATGTATTTGTCTTTTCTATGTGTTCCAGCCTCAGAACATCAATTCCCATCTGGCTTTTAGATTCCAGCGGGAACAGCGCACACAAATCTCTGCAGATTGGTACACTGTGGATCTGAGAAATGAATGTTGGAGCACGAAGTGAGCGAGCCCCGTGCGAAAAAAAAAAGCTGACAACACTGATATCTTATTCAATAAGCATTCTCTTACAAATAATCAGTAGGCGGTGTCGATGGGCGCATTAAAGACGACGTACAACATATAGCAAGGAGCGCCAGTGCGCCTCTGTGCCGTTGTTTGTCGGCGCGCAGCTGTTCTGCACCGTTGCCTTTTGCACGTTCCACGTCTATAGGCACGTTGGAAATTTCATTTCACCACCGTGTTCTTCATTTGTCAAGACCCTTAGGGTTCAACGATTTTCTGCATACATGCCGAGAGTCCAATTGATCAACGGGACAAAGACGGGGTTTGGTCCAGTATCTTGTCCTAGATAAATTGGGAAGTTGTGAACGTTTCTGCTGTCTTATGTGTCATCCGAGTCTCCCTCATCGTACTGAATCGACCGCGCTGTCCGCGATACCGCAAAATCACGATCAGATATAGAGTGATTGCCATGGATACTTAGCAATACCTGGATCATTTTAGCGCTAGTGACAATACAAACGCCCAAAGAAATTTACGACACTGCCGCCCTCAATGTCACGTGCATATAACTGTTCTCTGCGGTCACTCTCCGTCGCTTTGTCCCATGTGAATTGCCAGGACAAAAAAGTATTGCGCCTTGTAGCAAATCTTTTGCTGCTCTCCCATTGGAATGCTCTGTATCTGACCTGGTTCTGCCAGTGGAACACTTTTTACACCTTCCCTGAACAGAACTTCGACCGAGTTCATCCAAGACATTCAACACAAGTTCACAAGAGCTTGTGTTGTGCCCTCGTCTTCTTCTTCTTCGTTCCCTTCTCAGACTATTCCTGCATCATCATCAAGTTCTTCTTCAGGTGTCATACTTCAGGTTTTTCCGGAATGTACTGCAAACTTCGCGCGTTCTTGCAGGACAACAGCGTGCGAAGTTGACCTGTAGGGAATGCTCTTGGAAAGTATTGGACATTTCCCGAGAAACTCATTCTAGACTGTGCGAAATAGGTGTCACTCCATATAACGCTGCTGGTGGCATGACCCTGCTGTGACGCCAGCAGGCCTATCTTAACACTGCGCCACAACCAGTCCCGCGATGTGTCCCAAATCATTCCATATGTATAAACGTCTAGGTGTTTTTTTTTTGTTTTTTTTTTTTCGCGCACTTACCCAGAGTTGCTGTTATCTTGGGGCCCTCTGTATAAAAGTTCCATTGGTGCTGTTCCCTGTTCCCAGCAGGAAAAAAGAACAGAAATCATTTAATCACGGACGTATATCAGAGTGCATTTCGTACATGAACGTACGCGATGCACTGTGCATTACGTGCAAAGTACCAGAGGAGGATATCCGCTCACTATTTTAATATTGTAAATATCCAAAACCATTGGAAATATTAACAGAGGTTCGGTCTTCGTAAGTGAAAATTATCGGCGCCTAAGGCGGGCTAGGGCGGGCTAAGGGCTAAGCGAAAACTATATTCGTTCACACATTCCGGGATGATAGTATGCTGATCATAATACGATGATGTGGTCTATTAGGTGCATCTCACTGAACTGAATGTAGCCCATGCACGACACTGACACACGGAGAGATGTTGACCGGACAGGCGCTTACTTTCGACTAACTTTAGTTGTCATCTGCCACACACATACAAGGTGTTTCACCTAAAGTGATAAGAAATTCTAACTGGCGACGCAGTCGCCGAAGGATTGTGGGACTTTCGGCAATTACCTTCTGGAAACTTTTGCGGCTATTTAGGAAGGCTTTGGACAACTTTTAATTGCGGGAAATTTATTATTTTCAATTGAACTTTGAAAATCGCCAAGCGAACCTCACTTCAGTTGCACGGAAATATGAAGTCCTCCACGGATAACCGCAGTCCCAACAAAAACTATGCACAGTATAGCAACAAAAATAGTCGAAAAAATCAGTAAAAATTTCCCCTAAGCCCCCGCCTGCTTGATTGTCGCAAAGAAGAGCGCACACAGTAGGTGCAGGAAGAAGAGGAAGTGTTCCCGCCTCTTGTTTTACCTACCTCTTCCCCGCTCTGACGTTCATGCTAGTGACAACCGTCTCATCACAAAGAAACAAAACAACCGTCTTACCACAAAGAAGGCAAAACAATGAAGGCGGGGACACACCCTCCTCTAGACGCACATTTCGCGCGCGCTTCTTTGTGACAATCAAGCACGCGGAGCTAAACCGGAATTTTTACTAATTTTTTCGACTATATCTGTTGCGATACTGTGCATAGTTCCTGTTGGGTCTGCGGTTATCTGTGGAGGACTTCATAATTCTGTAAAAAAAAGTGAGGTTCGCATTGGCAATTTTCAAGGTTCAATTGAAAAAATAAATTTCCCGCAATTAAAAGTTGTCCAAAGCCTTCCTTGATGGTGGCAAACGTTTGCAGAAGGTAATTGCCGAAAGTCCAACAATCTTCCGGCGAGTACGTCGCCAGTTAGAATTTTTTATCAGATTAGGTGAAGCACCCTGTGTATACATTGCATGTTCTGGTTGTCAGTCCGACGAAAGGAGATTGCTAAACCCGGCCCACAGAGGCACATTAGAAAAAGTAACAGCCCTTGAAATTGGTGAGGGAAGGCACCACCCCAGTGCGATGTCATAAGCCATGCTTGTATATTATCTGTATCTACTACCCCTGAGCGGGCTGAGTTTAGCAAACTCCTGGACAGACAACGAGGGCGCAAAAAGTTGTCGAGGGCTTCCTAGGGTGCCTCCATACTAGCTACACACTCACGCACCCCCCCCCCCCCCCCACACACACACACACACAGGGAGACACTAATCAGGCACCCTAGGAACTCCGAAACCGAAAGACCTCGATATTCCCAGTTGCGAAATCCCAGATGTCACGTTCTCGAAACAAGGAAAAACAAGAAGATTGCTCGATTGCTTCGTCCTATGATATGCCGTGTATAAAACCCGACATCCATTTAACCACTCAAATTCACTGGTTTTCGATGTCTGTCTGAGTCGTTTTTGCGAACGAAGGCCACATTTTAGCGACTGTTTGGCCGTTAGGCAGAACAGCACGTTGATTAGTTTATTATTAGGTTAGTCAAGTTCGGTGTTTCCATCTTCACGTCCAGCAAAGTCGTTCGCTTTTAGTAGTTTGCCGCGCGCGACTGTGCATTTTATAGTCAGATTAACATTTATTTACAGTACGTCATTTTACAACGGGGATTTCGATCGCTTGATTTAGAGGTACACCCCTCCGAAACCCGCCATGTTCGCAATTTTTTTGCGATGGGATAGCACCTCAATATCCGTGCCAATTACCATGAACTTCAGTAAATCCGGCACGCACTTCATATTGGTGTGCTAAAAAATCAAATTTCCAAATTTCCAAGTTCAGTTCGTAAAAATTGACGTAATAACTTAAGTTAGATTACATTCGCATTAGGAGGTGGCAAAAACCTATTAAGAACAAATCCCGTTGACCGCATGTTTCTAGGTGGCATACTGTTTTTATCATAATACAATTACATGTTTTTCTAGGGCTCCCTGTAGACATGTCGACGAAGAAATAGGTTCAGGAGAGGCTTACATATATAACACGCATTGCATCCAAAAACTTCATTTAAGTATCATGTGAGCGATGTGCGACTCATACATTTTTTCTCCAATCTCCTTCGTGTGATAAGCCTCAAACTATTGATATGTCATGACATCCTGGACCCTTCACGAAATCCATGTATCTATTAATCGCGGTACAGATGCTCAAGATTTGCAATGGACAGAGAGATGCATACCCGCATCGTTTCATCCAATTGTTCAACACAATCGGTATACCTGAGGTAACAGCTCATCCATCATCTATTAGGACAAAAACGACAACTTTATTTTAAGATGATGAATGACGAGTCACCGTGCGAGTCACGAGTCACAAGGGGCGATACTCCATTAGTAACTTCGCATAAGCACGGCAAACCCACGAGTTTTTTAGTGGTCTCATGAAATGGGGCTACACACCTGAACGAGTGGTAATTGGCAAGCGTATTTTTCGCAAATTGCCTAGCTGTTACTCGCTCAAAACAGTTACGCACTTGGACGAAATAAATCGTCAACTTCATCAATTTGGAGCGGATATCCGAGCTGAACAACTCGCTTTTCGCTGACCAGGGAATACAGCAGTCCGTATTTTCCCACTAGGAAGTGTTTTGATGCAAAATGCATTCTCATGGAAGCGTGAACCACTGATCTCGATTGTAAAAGGCTGGATCGCGGATTGGGAGCGCGAGCGTGAAGAAACCGGCCGCCATCTTACTGTACCCACAACAGTCGCCGCAGCGATCATGGCAACTTCTTGCGATTACGGTCGTACCAACCGTACTGGCAAGGTTACAGGACCTAAATTTATACAGGTGAGTCACTCTTCATCAAGGAATAAATAGGCGTCCATTCTGTATATTTAGTTGACCATTATGAAGTGTTTTTTTGCCCAAAACGAGCACTGGATGCAGGTTGCTTGATCGCTCTTCCGACGTTCAATCGAGCACACTTGCATTTTACCCGGCGGCAAATACAGTTTGAGTGCATAATATGCTTGAAAGAACATGTTACACTACACAGGTAGTGTTGTCATCAATATATGTGCAAGCACTCGAGCGCTTTTTTGCATGCATTGCTAGCATGGTACACGGTGTTCTCTGCGGAAGCAAGTGCCACATTCATTTCTTTGAATTACCTTCCCGCACAAGTTCGGTATTACGTCATAATGAGACCAAGATTGTCACCTTTTTTCATGTATGTGTGACAAAGAATCCTACGTAACGGTGGTGTGGCGCGACTTGAATAACGCCTTTGTGTCTGAGCTGTATCGTCAGCTTGTTACGATAGTAATAATCTGTAGCGTGTCGTGCTATTTGTAGCAGTTTTTAAGGCAAAAGTGGTCTCTCAATACAGGTTTCGTCATGAGGGCTACCCAGTTAATAATCTGTGCAGTGTGATACGGCTGGGTGTACAGGTAAGTATCACGTTCCTCATCCACTGGTTTCTACTTTACAGGAAGGAACAATCTCAGTGCACGCACTGTGGTTAGCCTCTCTCAGTTTTGCATAGTTTCTTACACGTTCACATCAGAAACACACCTTACACTTTAGGCTCCTTCACCCAGCAATATAATAATTAGAGATTATAATTCTTTTTAGAATAGTTCCCCATATTCTTTTTAGAATAGTTTTTAATCTTTTTAATTTTTAGAAGATACAGGGATTGTAAACCATATTTTAAACTGATGTTTTAACATTTGTCCAATGCACAACATATTCATTTTTAACTGGTTGCACCCAAACCAATGTTCTGATGTATTATTTCCTTTGTTGTCGATGCACCATAAAAATTGGAATAATCATCATCAATGCAGGTTACTTCACAGCTGCCTCGGCATACTCAAGAAATGGGTGCAGAACCTGCGTAATGCCCACAAACTTTGACTACCACAGCACCTCCAGAAAGTAAAGGCATATGTGTCACATGGGATTTTTAAAGGCATTCACAGTATATAATACCTTGTATGAACTGTTGTAGATCTAAGCAGCCTCTACGGTACACTCTCAGAAATTAAAACTTGTCAGGGGACTGTGATAATTGTTTCAGTTAATAGGCATGCCCATATACGCTATAAGAAGAAAATTATTTATTGAGAATGCACTTCTCTGGCTACTCATGTTGTTTACATCTACTGTTGATCACATTCATTTATCACATATTATATTCTTATGTATTATTATTATATTATCACATATTCGATCACATTAAATTTAAAATTTAGCATATATGAGAAAATATCAGGAGGGAAGTTGCTATTCATTGCTCATTCCAACCTGAAATTGAGTGCTACAAATTTAGAGAGCGTACCTGACCATTGTCATTCCTAAAATATATATTGCCATTGTAGCAAGGTCACAAAACAATAAATAATAAATAAATTCAATAATTCAAATAATAAATAAAAATTAATAAAATTCAAATAATAAATAAAAATTAATAAAATTCAAATAATAAATAAAAATTAATAAAATTCAAATAATAAATAAATTCAGCGGTCCTTTACCAGCTCCCGTGGCATAGTGGTTAGATGATCGCTTTCCACGCAGAGACTGAGAGGTGACACGGGTTCGTACCCTGTCGCCGGCTGTGCTGCCTAAGGTTTTCCTGGGTTTTCAGAAGACTTTCCAGACGAGTGCGGGCACAGTTTCAACTGAAATCATGCCAGGACGGATACTAACCCCCTGTCCACCCACTCCTTCCTGCTGTCCTCTCTCCATCTGTCCACGCTGCTCTACGCCGCTCATAGCCACAGTTGCTTCGTGGCAAAATTTCTCCCCGCACATTCTTTCACGATGACCGCGTTTCTTACAGCAGAAATATTGCTCTTGAGCCGCTAGAATGGTTTTCTTTTCTGCCAGAGGGATCACCGCGTCGCATAGCTCCGTGATGCGTTTGCGATACGTAGCAGAATGAGCGTTCATTCGTCATTTCATGAGCACTGGTGCAGAGAAGGGACTCAGCCCATAGTTCCTTGAATCCACTGTTCGAACCCTTCGACTCTCGAGCGCCCTGCCTCTGACCCCTCCCGTCTCGGTGTCCTCACGAGTTCATGCAGTGAACCTGAAGCGTTCCAACTTTTCGACTTCAAGTAGGATAAACTTTCGAATTCCCCCGTCTAATTCCATAGCTCCAAACAAACTCTCATCCAGTGGTCTCCACTTTTACACTTGTCCCGCCTCCGTTGCCCTTCAAGCTGGCTGAGCCGAGCGGTTGACTACTGATGGTAATAATCCATGGCCACCTCAGTTGGCAACGCGGAAAGGATGGTAGCTGTAAGCATTACAGCAAAGGAGTCCGTTTCCATAGACAATGCTTAGAAACCTCAAACATTTGGTTTTGCTCATCAGCCCTCGAACCTCATTGGCATTTTTGCTTCGAGGCAGTGTTACCAGCTCGTCAGGTACTGTCGTTCAATGCGACGCTCGTCTCCAAATCTTTCCAACGGGACTTCAATGGAGTCCCTCTAGCACGCTTCCGAAGCTGATAAAACTGATATGGCTTCTGTAGCTGATTCGTCCAGTAACGATCTCAAGTAGATTAACTTATCCGATTGTGTAATGTATGGCTCCTTTCGAAAAATCACTAATATGTCTGTCGCCTTGGCATCGCATATATTAAAGCTTGTATAGCCGAATCCCAGCGGGAGTACTATGAGTCAACGACGCTTAAACCGCAGACTCACGCCCGCGTAGTACACGCTTCGTTGAAGCTGGCACTTGAGTGGTGGCCGTTGCCATCAAGCATGGATCTTGCGAAGAACCTAAAACTGACATTCCCTTTATGCAGCAATTTGCATATTTCACCGTCATCTCATATTCGGCATCCAGTTCGTCGTCCTTGAGATGGTCTGCAAATTCCCTTTTGATCTAAGCCCCTTGAGTCTGACGCGTAGATGTTCCAACAAGCTTCGAGGGTCCTCCATGCAGTCACAGTGCTGCTCAGTGCAGGCTTCTCCAACAAGCCGAATGGCCCTTGCTAAGCCTACTGATCATTGATTGGTTGACTGTAGCTCCACCCCTTTATGCTAATAACTCGGCTCCGCCCACTTCACGCTGATTGGTGCATGCATATTGCTGAGCACAGCTCCGCCCCTTTATGCTAATTAACCAGCTCTGCTGATTGGTCCATTCTAAGCCTACTGATCACTCTCCACATTTCCCAGACTTTCTAAGTCGTCTGATTGGCCGTCCCCAATTTAAGCCTACCGATTGGCCCCTTCTAAGCCCACTGATTGGCTGAGTAAGCCCTGTGAACATAGCCTTCGTTAGCGCCCGCCAGATGCGGCTTTATCTCATACGGCCAAACTTACCTCGTGCCACCAGATGACTCGTGCATCAACTCCGTGCGGTTCCGCTTTGAGGCGTCACACGAGTGAGAGAACTTCTTCGAGATGTGCTGTCACATATTGCGCTCCCGTTTCATCGCAAACAAGTTGCGGGACATCATACGCGAAATCTTTGATGAGTACCTGTCCGCTTAGAGGAAGCAATCACTGCGCGAGCTTCAGGAACTATGTCAGGAAGAAATAAGAGTCCTGGAGACGATCATCAATCGCGCTAGGAGCTATAGGTGAAAATAAAGACGCATCACATGTAGCGCATCACACCTCGCTACACAGTCTGCTCAAGTTATTCCACGATGCACATGCTGTTCAAACACCCCGCTCGAATTCTCATCTCCGGCGCGTCCACGTGTGGGAAGACTGTGCTCACGCAGAATATAATTAGACACCCCGAGTTATTTAGCATTCCACTGCAGAAGATACTCTACGCACGAAAGTATGCAGCCGGGCGGGAAAAGGATTTCGACGGCGTGGAGTTTATGGATAGGATACCCGCAGATTGGGATGAACAATATCCCACTCTCATAGTTATTGACGATCAAATCACGGAAAAGGGGGTTCTATCGGAAGTAGAGTCGCTGTTTGTGCGTGGTAGCTACCATAAGCCACCATAGCCACCACCTTTGTACAATTTCGCACCTATGGAGGGGATTGACATTAGCTACAGTGGTGTACTTAAGTTAATTGAAAATTGTAATCTGTCTCCTTCTTGTGGTGTTGATGGAATTACGTCCAAACTGTTAAAAAGTACCAAACATATATCCGCAAAATTCTTAACGTGAATATTATCACAGTCTCTTTTCACTGGTGACACACCCTCTGACTGGCTGATTGCTAAGGTCATTCCAGTGTTTAAAGGGTCTCTGACCAGAAGCTGGAGAGCCTTTTCCGCAGTGGCTACCGATAGAATACACAAAAGCAACTTCACCTACGAAAATGCATGCCTCAACACCTCGTAGTTTTCGTAAACTCGAATTTTGAACATCGCGGTTCACGCCGACGCTGGCACACCTAGCGTCAAACCAAGAAAACGTACGCATATATAGAAAACTCATCTGGTCATCCCGCTGGGATGACGTCAATCGTCCATGCAATCAGCGCGTAGAATGCCGTCACGTGATCGAGCACTACAACAACAACTTTCAGCAAGAACCAACATTTTTACGCCGATATACTGTTGTCACAATGTCTGGAAATAAAAAGTATGTATATACTTCGAAAATCTACGACCTGTTTTATAACTGCGATAATCCAATTAGCGACTTCCGTGGAAAGAGGAGCTACGAGGCTACGAGCTACGACGACTTTCGGGATCCAGCGCGCTATTTCACTGCGTTAGCGTAGTGTGTGTATTTCCAAGTTTTCTTTATTTATATCTTTTGGAACAACGACCAATTTATCGAGGTACAGCCCTTACTTCATTTGACGTGCCTCGGTTGTGTCGTCAAAGCGAGATTTCTCGGCGGGCATTCAGTTCCGTACGATACTGCGCGTTCAACCGCAGCGGCAGGATAATACCGCGGCGGATTTTGCCAATCGTATTTGAGGAATGCAGACTATGAGACGGACCCCTCAATTTGAGTACAAAGAACCTCCGCCTACAGCAGTCCGCAGTGCTTTCCTTGAATCTATCTTCCAAGACTGTTGCATCTGGACGTGACGAGGTTAGTGTCTTCTCTATAATTTATACAGTGATTACTCTCCTTGTGAGAATTACGTTGTGGAATGCAGATGTTAGGAGACCATTTACGCAACAAAGAGAAATACGGATTGAAGTTTACGCACTAAATCAAAAGATTACTGTACAATTCCGAGTGTTGTTGAATGCAGCCACGCCAATGCAGTAAGCAACATTCACAGTACGTAAAATGAAGCTGTGTATTCAGCATCTAGATGTAACATTATAATTGTCACAGCAGTGTGCACCAATGTAGTTCGTGACTTCCTTGGACAAGATGTGGAACCAAATGTTGGAAATACAAGGCAGGGATCAGGTACAAGTTTTCTTCTATTTGTTTTCTTTATAATATGCAGCATACTGCACATAGTACAGAAGGGTTCTGGATTCTAAACCAATGCAGTTGAAATCCTTAGTTTACCCCAAGCTGTACTATTGTTGTCTAATCTGGGGAAACACCACAGAGAGCAACTACGATAAAATTGCAGTGCACAAAAAAAAAGAAAGAAAGAATGCCTGGTATACGACAACCATGTCTACAGGTTGTCTAGGTGCAATGTGCTGGACCCTCGTTGCAAAGAGGCCCAGCAGGGGTGCCACTACAATCCATCCATCCATCCAGCCCCTCAGCTCCTTCAAGACATGCAAAATACAGTAGACAAAGCGTTCACTTGGAAATCAGACATTTACACAAAATTGCCTTGCAAATTCAGGATCTTTTAGCGCCATCCCAAACACTTGCCATTACAGTATGAAATCTATCACTGTACAACCTTACAAGGTTCCACTGCTACGGATCAACTACAGAAATCAGCAGAAACTGTTCCTCTTCCGAACAATTTTTTTCAGCTGATTGGAAATGGCCTTCCTGTGTCCAGTTTCAAAACAGAGTTACACAAACTTGTTGAAGTGTTATTAGAGACAGTCCACTCTGTTATGTATTTGTGTGTGTGTGTGTGTGTGAAAATGTGGACAGCTCGGTGCAATTGTGTATTTTATTTATATGGTTCTGATTTGCTGTATGCTCGTAGTGGCAATATCTCAGTTATCGCATTGATATGGCTTTTTTTAACAATGTTAGGGTGATGACTTCATGGAAGTGGAAGGAACAGGAGAGGAAGACATCTGGCAATGGTCATGACAGTTGTCCGTAAGGTACGGGACCAATTTCTTTTATAAATGTGGTATATAGCGTGAAGTCGCTAACCAAAAGTTTTTTGTTCTATTTAAAGGAATCTACAGGTGGTGAGCACGCGTAAGGAATTGACATATCTCAATACAACTTAGACCTGCCTGTTGCACATGAGATGTGTGACTCTACTTACACACACAAGCTTCTGCAGGTTCGATGCATGTACATTTTGAAACATGAAAGACAGAGTGCTAAAAATATGTCTGAGGTGGAAAATTGAGCAGTTCACTGCAGTAATTCTATCGATTTATTTTCAGCATTTTGGGAAAAATATAGTGATGGCAAGATTACCTGTGTTGTACTGCCAGACCATCTGCTGTTGGATTTCCATGTCCCAGTTATTATATATAATAGCTGTTTGAGGTTATTACATATTTATTATGCAAGTTTTGTGCCTGTGAGTTCCTGTAAATGTGCTCTGCGGTGATCATACTGGACAGAGAGCTATGCCTGTATAATAACAGTGACTAATGTTCTCCTGCCCATAAACCTATTCCTAGGGTACATCTGCACCCTTGGAAGTCACTGGAGAGGCGTGTTAGCTTAGTTCAATTGGTAAGGGCCCTGGATCGGTAATACAGAAGATGTGGGTTCAAGTCCTACTACTGGCTAACCTTTCCAGTGACTGCCTTCTTTCATTATTCATTTCTTAGGCACTTGATGCTTTGTATGTATTTGCCTTTTCTATGTGTTCCAGTCTCAGAACATCAACTGCCATGTTCAAAAGAAGTGGAATATGCCTCTGCAATCTGGAACCCATCCCAATATCTCTTAATCGACAAAGTAGAATTTGTACACAACCGCACGGTTTGTTTCTCGTGATTATCATCCTTTTTCCAGTGTCTCAGCCATTAAAGCCAAACTCTTTCTTACTCCTTTGATTACCAGATGAAAGGTATCAGGCCTGGCATTCTTTCATAAGTTATATTACAGTCACACTCCTCCCCACCCCACTTACTGTCAATCCCCTCACAAGTTACTTCCAAGACTTGATGACTCGCACAAAGTACTTGCTCCACCTACACAAACAAAAAAATCCTCTACTCTCTGCACCAGCTGATGGTGTCAAACTGGAATGACGTTCCTGCCCACACAGCATCAGAACAAAATGTATCGTCATTTATTTCCAAGTGCTATGATCCTTTTCAGATCGAATGAATTTCTTTGTGGTGAGTGAACGAATTTTGTTTGCATCATTTTGGTATTTGTCTTTTTTGGATAAAAAACCTCCCGCATTTATGTAAATCCCTTCACAAGGGTCTTTAAGTAAACAAATGAAATGAAGAACTTCGTGATACTTTCATAGTTGGAGCATTTTTAATGCATATTTTAAAACAGTGGCTGCTAAAAATGTGTCAGACACCGTTACAAAGGCTGCCGTCTGTATCAGGAGAATCATGATTTTTCCCAGAAACCCAATAATGTATAACGCTGCATCACATATGCTATTTTCGAGCAATCTCTGCAGACATATTATGAAGATATTATCTGAGTGCCACAATAAACTATATGAACCACATTTCATGTTACATCATCTTCGACTAAAACATGCCTATTTGAGTATTTGAGCAGCCCAAGATACAAAGCTTGGGTCCTCAAGGTCTACATCCTACTCGACCTGGGTGTGCACTTTGCACACAAAAGGAAAATTGAGAATGAAACAATGTGTAGTGAGCACCTCTGGAGGACTGAGAGCAGGAACCGAGGTCACACACATGGTAACCTGCATAACAGTCAGATTTACTTCCACATAACGATCATTAAAATACTTGAGGTGCTTAAACAATACTATTTGGGTGCTATCAGACAGTAAGAGTAAGAAACAACACTTACGACATATTGACTGAATGGGTGGACAAAAGGATGCGTCAGAACAGGATTGGATTTGTGTCTGTGGTGGAATTGAGAGCCCAATGTAATTCTTACCAGGCGGAGCAGGCTGATGAGATGGTTGTGCTTTGTGTCAGGGGTCAGCACAGTGGTTTATCCAGAATCCCAAGCATGGAGGAGTGTTGAAAAAAGTTCGGGGGGGGGGGGTCATTATTATAGTTGCAGCATTACCGACATGTGTCTACAGCTGAAATTGCAAGGGCACCCCCTGTAGGGGGTACTTCCACCTAGTATCTTGGGTATTTAAAGCATGTAGTAGTTACTATGGGAAAGGCTTTGCGTATCCTGTTCACCGCGCAGACTGGTATAACGATTCGCTTGTTTTTTTCAAGTCTGTGCAACATCCATCTCACGAACTGTTGGTATGCCGTGTACGTATCTATTTCCTGTATGAGACACGCAAGCTTTGAACAAAGCTAAAGCTAGTAGGACGCCGAGTATTAATTCAGCTGCACTCTTTCTGAATAAGTGACGAACAATAACGAAAAGTTCAGAAAAACTATTTTGTATTGAGACAAACCAGCATGGTTCTGCACGAGACACGTACGCTTCTTACTTGTGAATATGAGCGCTAGGTTCGTGCTGCCCTCGAAGTTCTAAATATGCTACTTTAAGAGCAGCTCCTTGCAACATAAGCACTCGACTTCTTTCGGCATTATTATGCAATGAACCACTCCGGCCCCTTTACACGGCGCCGTCAAACATGAAATTTACACAAACTGTTCATGTGCTTCATCGTGATGGATGCTGAAAGCTCATCTAACAGTCTGTCGTTGGAACTTCCTCTTCATGCTGAAGTCGATTCGCGGCTCAACATTTCAAAAGCAAGGCCTCCAAACTCTGCTGCCATAGCAGGTGCCTCTCAGCTGCTGAAAGGTAGCTGAAAAGCTGACTTGTCGCCTCCGCTGTTGTTCCGCGTCCATATTGGAAAACCACCCAGCAATACGGAAGTTGCGGAAACCACCCGAACTTCCGGTGTGGACTTTCCACCAATAAACGTCGCGGGCGTTTGACGTCATACACATGGATAAACCACTGCATAATAGCTAGAGTTTTGCGCTGATCGCACGAGTTGAGGGCAGAAATCGAAACCGCTTTTCGGCTCCTTGTTTGGAATAGCTGGCGGCTCCGCAGAGACGAAACGCTTCAGTTGTAACTTGGAGGCACCATGTAGGTTCGTTATCCATACAAACAAAGACATTGACCAAATTCTGGTCAGAGACCCTTTAAGTCAGGTAACAAAGCTGACCCCAGAAACAATAGGCCTACTTCTCTAACTTGTTTGCTGTGCCAATTCCTGGAACACGTTATAGTGTCACATTTAACTTCCTTCCTTGAGGCGAACAACTTTTTTCTTTCCTCTGCAGCATGGTTTTCGTCGTGGTTATTCTTGTGAAACTCAGTTGGCTGGGCTGACCCATGATATATTTAGTTTTCTTGACCAGTGTTGCCAGGTGGACGCTGTCTTTTTGGATTTTGCAAAGGCTTTTGATCGGGTGTCTCTATTACAGCCTCCTTCTTACGTATCTGAACGTCATGATCACGAAAATAAGGTTTGCTTACATAAATATAATACCCTTTACTGCTTCCAGTCGTTTATTCCCCGGTGGTCAAGACTCTGGAATGACCTTCCCCGCCATGTAGCACTTTTCACTAATCATCCCCAGTTTCAGGAGGCCATCACTAATTTGTTATCTCTCCCCTGACTCTTCGTTACGTTCTTTTTTCTTTCTTTTTTCGCACAGGATCAGGATCGTTCACAGGATCTATATGTATACATCCTTTTCTGTTTTTTTGCATTATGTCTTGATGACTTTAGTGTTGTATTTCCTTTTTTTAGTATATCTGATGTTTCTTTTGTTGTTTGCCGATCATGTTAATTACTTTTTTCAGTTTTTACAGTGTTATTGTCTGCCAACTTCTCCGTTATGTTGTACCCGTTAAGTCTTTAACGTATTCTAAATAAATAAGAATGCATCCGTGATCCTGGTCACAGAAGCCTTGCTCTATCACAGCGCCGCTTTTCGAACGATATCGCTGAACGCCAGTTATATCATATTGTTCCGGAGCGCTCGGTCCGTACAACAGATTGAAACCTTCGGACGTCAAGTATTCGGGAAACAGGGGCTCTCATATTTTCTCGACGCATATTACCAGGCAACGAAGAAGGCGCACGGTTATTCACTTGTGGATCTTCACTCGCAAACATCTCCCTCTTGTAGCCTCCAAACGGGTATTTTACCGCACGATCGGCAGTTCCTGTTTACGCCCGCGAAATGACAGCCGATCTTAGAAGACATCTCACGCTCCTGAAAGTATTGGCCACCAGCAAACCGACGCACCGGACAGAGCTACTTAAAGAGCTTCATTCAGCGTCAGAGACGACATTCGAATCCTTTCAGAAATCTGTCTGAACATTGTACATGGAAATATCCCACTTTCGACGGAACGTCATAAAAACTTGAAGAAACACAAAAAAATCCTCCGCTTCCTCGCTTACAAATCACTTCATAAGTGCCCCCGGCAGTTGAACAAATATGTTAAGCAACAACGAGGTGGTCTCATTCCCATACTTTCACTGCTCCTCTCAGGTCTAGCAAGTCTCGTGACGGGAGTCGCCGGGCGAGCGATATCCAAAGCCATCGGTCATGGCTCATAGAATAGATATAGGTGAAGTTCTGAAATCTAATGACTCGGACGATGTAAAAGTTGGCAAAGTACTGGAAGCCCGCAAGACGTAAAGAAAGCTTTCCAACGTGTTTTCCGCCATGAAATTCTGAAGATTCTCCTCGCAGATCGCGGAAGCGAATTTTGGGGTTCCCCGTTCCTCAGTATTTTCAGTCGCTACTAAATCACTATAGCACGCAAAGTGGAATGAAGGCGGCCTCCTGTGAACGCATGCAGAGAACAATTAGAGAAAGAATAGCCAGGCATTTCACTAGTACGGGGAAGTTTAATTATATCAACGCGCTGCCGAAGATAGTGGCCGACTATAACGACTCGGTACACTCCGTCACGGGCGAAAAGCCGAAAAACGTGAACGCCGGAAATGAAGTAGCTCTGTTCAACAGATTGAATCGTAAGACGACCCCACGCAAGAGCAAGTATAAAGTAGGGGACCAGGTGAGGCTCGCGTTAGATCGCGGCGTGTTCGCCAAAGGCTACGATCAAAGGTGGACGGCCGAAGTGTTCGAGGTTTCACGAACGAGGAAGACCGATGCACCCGTTGTGTACGTGACAGATTCAACGGCAACAAAAAATACTGGGATCATTCTACGAGAAGGAGCTGCAGCCCGTCCACTATCTTTCCTCGTACGATAAGCGTCTCATATCCACGGTGATTAGAAAGAAGTAAATTAACTCGGTATTGCACTACTCGGTTTGTTGGTTCGGATACGCCAAAGATCAAGATTCTTGGGTGCCCACCAGCGCTGTCTGAAAATGAATTTTAGGTGTATCTGCTCTCGAACGCCAGCATAGACCTGCACCCATCCAACAAGCTGAATGACTTCACGATCGCGTTAGATAAGCCGCTACACCTGTATGATTTGTACATCTTCGGTCTAGAGGGATTTTTCATTCTCAACAGCTTCCTGAACGTGAACCAAGTGCCGGATAACGCTATCAACGGAGAAGTGGTAAACAAAACACCTCACGTTTGAAGACACGGACACGCTATTGAATAAAATATTCGCTGAGTATGCGATAGAGTGGACTTACGAGGACGATCGCGTGTTTAAGCTACCGTCGCGCGTGCGCTCGGTGAAATTATTCGACAGACTGCTGCATCTCGCCTTTGGAATCGCTGACATCGATGGAGATCACCCTGAGGGCGGTAGAGTACGCGTCGTCCCAAACGTGTTACCGCTCGCGGAGGAAAGAGCCGTTATAATGCGAGTTGGCCGGGTGATAGTGATGAATAACGATCTAATTTTGGAACCCCGATCGCTAATTACCGACACATTCAACGAATTCTTCAGAGCAATGAACGATACAGAATCAAGGGTGGAATACAAAGACAACACTTACTCACTCGCTGTCCCCGCGAATTTGAACTTGTCGACCGAGTTCCTAGACCTCATTCAGGGAGGCACATCCACATTGAAGGATCACGAAAGCGCATCACGTGTAATCCCATAGACGTACCGCATCCACATAAACACTCGAGAGATGGAAAGTCGGTGCATTTCACTTCCACCAAAATACTATGAAACACCCGAAGCTCTCGTGAGTGCCATCCATGAGCGTCTGCAGCTGGAGGCTTCCCTCACGTACGATGCATGGGCGAGGAAGCGTTCGCTGAGCTTGCGGGAAAATGTGTCGCTTACATTATCCGATTACTTTGCGTACCTACTGGGCTTCGGCGCGAAAACCGTATTTACCGAAAATGATACGGGCGTCGACGAAGTCACTGTAGAAATTCCCATTAACTGTATTATCATATCCACGGGTCTCGTCACGCCCTACGTAGTGGGAAACGGGTGGCATCCGATACTGAAATTTATTCCATTCGTATACGGTAGAACGAAAGAACAACTCAGTTTCAGCTTTCTTCCCGTTCAGTACTTTAAGTTGGTGCAGCGCGAAATTTCCTCAATCACTGTCTCTATATGCGACGACACGGGTCGCGGTCTACCGCTACAAAATCGTGGTAGATCGACGCTGACGCTGCACTTGAAGCATGTACACTAAAGCGGTACCAAACTACGGATTTGGCGTTCCGACGGTATACAGGTCGCACCTGTACCAGGGGGGAGACAATACCTTTTCTCAGCTCGGGCGTTTCGCTATTCCACTCTTTAAATGCGTATCGCCCTACTTAAAAAAGACAGCTGTGTCCGCCGCTAAGCGCGCGGCCAAAAATCTGTCGGAGGGAGACTCTTTCCGAAGGGCGCTTAAAAGATCGTCGAAAGATACGGGCCACGAAATTCTCCGAGACCTCGGAGGGGCCGGGCGAAGAAAGACGAGAAAACTGGACGTCTTCGACAGCATAAATCACGCCGGTTGAGCGGCCACAATTTAGTTGCGAGATGGACACGATTAACGTCGTGCACTCCGACACTCCTCTGTTGGATAAGTCAGAAACACAGTTATTTTCCGTGCTGGGGACGCAGTGGCATATACTGAAGGGGGAATATGAGGTATTCTACCCGGTCGCTGACATATCCTCCATCATAGAGTTCCACCTTTCGAATTTGAGGCTTCACTATCTCGATTTGAACTCCGCGTACATAGTGACGAAAATCTGCATCGCATGTGACGATGGTTCGCTACCGGAAACACACGCTGGCGATCAGACATCCTACGACGAGGTCTACCCCGTGAACGCGTTCGCCAGCTCGCTTTTCAATAACATAGCCGTCTTCTTGAATCAGACCATGATTACGAATAATGATTTATATAGCTATAGAAGCTACCTGGATATTTTGCTTTACACCAGGCACCACGGAGCAAAATACCATGTATAAAGCGGGTCTGTACGCGCAAGAAGAAGCGCGTCAATCGGAAAACAAGATTCGCACCAATGGACCGACTGAACGATACAACCTCACACGAGGCGGCAAGACCATCGACCTGGTTTCCAAGATCAACTCGGACATTTTCCTGCAGCCTAAGGTACTCATATCGGGAGTGGAAATGAGGCTTGGTTTTATGAAGGCTCCGACGAATTATGCATTATGAAGACCGATCAGGAGCAGCACACGCATAAAGTGGAAATGACGAGTGCTGCCTTGTACATAAAGAAAATCACCGTGTCTCCCAGTCTATTCCTCGGGCACGAAACGGAATTGCAGCAGCGCAAGGCTCTGTACACACTGGTCTGAAGTGAATCGGGTATTTGTTCGCTACCAGTTGGCAACCTGGATGCGTGCCTGGAAGATTTATTTCCAGAGAAGATACCGTCTAAGGTGGTGGTCGCATTCGTGCCACCCTAGCCTACCAGGGAGCACTCAATCGCGACCTGTATCGATTTGTGAACTACGACATTAAGTCGGCGACGCTCACTATGAACGGGACGCAGCCAATAGACACGTTCGACTTCAACAATAACCTGAACCACCGGAGCTACTTCAACCTCTTGGAGCAGCTGTGTGAGAAGCACCTCTCCTACGAATACGACCACCACGTTGGAAACAAGTTCCTACTGTACTACGACCTGGATTCCGATCAATCATTGCCTTGGCCGAACCCACGACCGTATTGATACTGTCCGAGAGTGTGAGAATCATGTCCATCGATAAGAACAGGAACGTCAATCTGGATTAGCGGTGTTCGAGCAAGACATCGAGAGACTCTTCGTCGCTCTTCCGTGGTGTATACGCTCGAGATGATCGTCTGCCAGCCCTGGATAGACCGGGTACAATCGTGGTCAACACCGATCGGCGACAGCAAGCTGGGGAGCACTGGATTCTGTACGCGAAAATAAAGGATGACCTCATCTACTTTGATTCCTTCGGATTGCCACCCATCGAACCCGAGGTGAAACGCCTCACCGTCGACGAATATAATGATGTCTGTCTTTAAAGCCTGTATTCTACAATGTGTGGTGTGTACTGTTGTATCGTACATTGTTGGCAAAAGGGAAACCACTGAAGAGCATTGTATCCCTGTTTTCCGATAATCTTGCCGCTAATGACCTAAAATCAATAAAGATGCTAAAAAGTTGTTTGTTGCTTAAAAAATCCTGGTGTCCTTTATTCTCTATAGATCCCCAAAAACTATACTTGCTTAGTCGATGAATACACGCTATAGCTCCCTATCTTATCATTCTATCAATATAGCTTCCCATCATATCAGCCTATCTTCCTAATCCATCACAACAACACAACATTTTTTCTCTTAAAATCAGAAATACCTGTATTTTTATTTTACTGATGATTACATATGGGAATGTGGGCTTTCGCTGGTCTCGCGGTCACTTCCTCATCGCGTGAGTAAAGATGATGTCGGGCGATGCGACTCTTTTACCATCCCTGAATCTCTCCTTCTCTAGTTTCAGATCTGGTAATTCTCGCATTTCTTGCAAATTTTCATCTGTGAATCGCTTAAAACAACTGGGTAGGTACACCTTTACACGTTTATCGTTTTCTATCAGGAGTTCCACGTACACGGCCTCCCCGTACATAGTGTGCACTTTGCGTAAGTCCAACACGTCGAGCTTTTCGTTCTTCAGAACAATGCTAACTTTCTGAATGTCCCCATCTCCGGGTTTCTTTAGTTTATCCAGCTTCTCGAAAATTGATGACATATCTCACTTACTTCTCAGTGCAAGTTTCTACGCACGCCAAATGAACTGAAAATGAGGACAACTATTACCTAACTTTCCTCATCTTGAAGACAATAGTGAAGCATACCTTTCTCGTTGTGTGCTTCACCCAGGGTTGACTGATGGAAGTAGCTTCACAGACCTCAAATGAGTTGTATATATCACAACTTTTATATAAAGCACCATTGAAAGGGTGCAAGGGTGGTGCGATTTTGTTTACACAATAACATAGGAACAGCCTGTGCTATATGGCGAGTGCGCATGTTAGCTGCGAAAGACATTTGGAACTTCTGGGAAACCAAAGTGCATAAGTGAACCCTTTGTTCTTGGTTACAGAAAGCTTGTTTCGGCATGTGGAAATGAGAGGGCTATAACAGGCAGTCCACTTTGACGTGGGCTCGTAGAGATTTTTTTCTCATGATAGCTTGTCTTATCAGGCAGAACACTTTACTTTTTTAACACACGCGGCATCGCGGCGTGACTGCTGAAGCTAGATGACCTCATTTCTCGGTAAACATGATTTACGATCTTGAAACTGCGAGCTTTGATATAAAACAGGTGGCCCCAACGTGTTGGGATATGCAGCGTGGTCGATGAAGCTCCGTGACCTCATTTCTCGGAACACATGATTTACGACCACCGAAGCATGGGAGTACGCGAGCTTTGATATAAAACAGATGGCCCCAGCTTGTTGACACATGCAACATAGTTGCTGAAGCTCCATGACCCCATTTCTCGGAGAACGTGATTTACGACCTCCAAAGCATGGGAGTACGCGAGCTCTGATATAAAACAGATGGCCCAACGTGTTGAGACATGCACCGCGGCGGCCGAGGCCCCTTGACCTCATTTCTTGACAAACGTGATTTACGACCACCAAAGCATGGGAGTACGCGAGCTTTGATATAAAGCAGATCACCCCAACGTGTTGGGATATGCGGCGTGGCCGATGAAGCTTCATGACCTCATTTCTTGGAACACATGATTTACGACCACCAGAGCATAGGAGTACGCGAGCTTTGATATAAAACAGATGGCCCCAGCTTGTTGACACATGCAGCGTGGCCGATGAAGCTCCGTGACCTCATTTGATTTACAACCACCAAAGCATGGGAGTACGCGAGCTTTGATATAAAACCGATGGCCCCAACGTTAGCTCGTTCGCGGTCTACGACGAATTGGCTCTGCCGGGAAAATCCGCATTCCGAAACGATCTGACGGGGGAGGATATAAGTGATGAACACTATCAGTATGCGCAGCACGTATTTGAACATTTTGGAAGCTCGAATCTGAGGGATTATAACGCATTGTACCTGAAAACGGATGCCCTGTTACATGCTGACGTAATGCAGCTCTTCCGGTGCCTGTGCTACGACGCGCGCGGATTGGAATTGCTTCATTGCTTTTCTCTGGCATCCTATTCGTGACAATGCGCTCTAAATTACATGCAGCCAAAATTGGAACTGATCATCGACGAGGACATGTACCGAACCATTGAATCGGGTGTTAGAGGCAAACTCTGTCAGGCGAGCGGGCGTCATTTACCGGCAAACAACTCGCTGTGCAGTCGCTACGATCCTGATAAAGAGGATGTGTACATATCGTACATAGATTGCAACAATCTTTACGGATTCAGTATAATAAAGCACCTCCCAGTCGGCGATTTCGAATGGGTCGAGGATTTTAGAGTCGAGGGTCGCGGATTCGGACGGGGGATACATGTACGTGTGCGACTTGGAGTATCCAAAATCTATCCACGCGCTGACGCGGTACTTCCCTCTGGCTCCCGAGAAGGCGGTCGTCCCGAAGAAATGGCTCTCACCATTCCAGCGAGGGCTCCTCGAAGAGTTGATGTATCAGCCGGCGAACAGCAAAAAGCTGCTGCTCACGTGCAAGGACAAGTTTGAGTACGTTGTTCATTACGCGCTACTCGCGCTCTATTGTAGACTGGGCATGAGGGTGACGAAAATTCACAGAATTCTCAAATTTCGTCAGGCACCATTCCTGCGTCCCTACATCGAGGTCAATGTTGCCAGACGCGTCGCCTCGGGCACGACGTTCGAGAAAAAATTCTATAAAATCTCAAATAATGCGGTCTTCGGGCGTATGGTACTAAAAAAATTTATATGCAGGATATTCGAGTAGCCTTCGATGAAAAGACGGTGAGTCGCCTCGGGAGTCGGGCGGAATGTGTACGAATGGAAATTTTGTCCCCGATTGCGTCATGTACGAAATGCGCAAAAGAAAAGTGTGATGCGATTTCCCCCTGCAGATTGGCTTCACGATCTTAGAACTGAGTAAATTAACCATGTACTCGTTCTACTATGAAACCCTGCTGAGTAAGCTCAGTTGTCCGGTGATTACCTGCTACCTTGACATAGACTCTCTGATCCTCGGCCTATTTTGCAAGGACTACGAAGATCAGTTACGTGGCATCGCCGACGAACATTTACACTTGTCTTCCTTCAATCGGGATCATCCGCTGTACAGCGAGAGGAATTGCAGTAGGCTTGGCGCGTTCAAAAGTGAAACTGGTAGCATACCCATCAAGGAAGTAATATGCTTGAAAGCCAAAATGTATTCCATCAAATTAGCCGGGCGGAAAACAGATAGCAAGAGCTAAAGGGGTCAAAAAGAACACTGTGTGCAAACACATCCTCCATGATACGTACCACGATACCCTATTCAAGCACGCTAGCGTACTGCACGAACAGGTGTCAATAGTGGGAAAGAAACAGTGCATGTACACCATCAGAAATGTGAAAAGAAGTCTGATGGCGTACGACGACAAACGAAACCTCTACAATGACTTGGAGTCCTACCCGTACAGAAGCTGCAAATATAGTAAGCTCGAGTGGATGACGTAGATAGCGGGATTTCACCTGGCGTTCTTTCCTCCGCACAGATAACGCAGTGGATGAGAAGGAGTAGCGTCACTTGGACTGCGTCACTGGAAGGATGTGGTACCTCGTTCTCTTCTCGCTCATCTCGTGTGCGCTGGCGCTGGACGCCGCGAGAATCAAGCTAGAGAAGGGTAAGCACACGTACGCGCACGAATGCCCGAGCGACATCTTGGCCATCAGAGAGTGGCACGTGGTACCTATGCCGTCTGGCATTAACCTGCACAGTAACGCTACTGGATCGCTGCGTACGTGCCTTCACTCGCTGGACAACAACGATAGCAACGGAGATATCCAGTGCACGTGGAAGTGTCAATTTTCTCAGCCGCTCTCCCTGAGGCGTCTACATGATCCGTCACTTCTGCGGAGCCACGCCCAGCATCAAAGGAATCAATCTCTCGAAGACTGCCACGTTTTTCTCAAACATGTACTCAATAAACGTTGAAATGTATTTTTTTCCCTGTCTGTCTGAGATAAAGCCGCAGCGGGGCCGCCGCCGAACGCGCCATCTTGCGGTCGCTAACGAAGGCTATGTTCAGCAGCTTAGTCAGCGGATCAGTGGGGTTAGAACGGGCCAATCGGTAGGCTTAAGTTGGGAACCAATCAGAGGGCTTAGAAAGTCTGGAAAATGTGGAGAGTGATCACTAGGCTTAGAATGGACCAATCAGCGGAGCCAGTTAATTAGCATAAAAGGGCGGAGCTGTGCTCCACCCCTTTACACATATGCACCAATGCACATGCACCAATCAGCATGAAGTGGGTGGAGCCGAGTAATTAGCATAAAGGGGCGGGGCTACAGTCAATCAATCAATGATCAGTAGGCTTAGCACGGGCCATTCAGCGTGAACTGGGCGGAGCCAAGCGAACTAATTAGCATAAAGGAGCGGAGCTAGGGTCAGCCAAACAAAGATCAGTTGGCTTAGCATGGGCTAATCAACGTGAAGTGGGCGGAGCTAATGGCGGCCAATCACGTGGCTTCGGATTTGGCTTGTGTTGGATTAGAACTGGATTATGGCTTAGAATTGGATTCGAATTTGATTCGAATTGGATTGGAATTGAATTAGAGAAAACTCTTGGCTATAGGACATATATTTATACTACTGACGGGCTGAAATCCACGACACGCCGCGCTGCTTAGCGAGCGATCCTTCCAGAATCATCTGTTCCTTCACTCGCATCAGTCTCAAGGACGGGTCAGGTCACCTTGGAGAAGCTTCTATATTTCCTCCTCTCCACCGACGCGTGTTTTCTACAATGTTCACCGCTGTACAGCGCAAAAACCCTGTGCAAAAGCTTGCGAGCTCTTAGCGGGAGCATTCCATACCTTAATTCTGTTGCGTTGCTCAGCTAAGCAGCTGAATAAAGCCTATTCGCTTATTATTCGCCGTCTGGCTCCTCTGTTTCTAACCCGTAACAATATTCTTATTGCCCGGCCTTTGCGGAGACAATGTCTGTCTCAGAGTCAGGAACTACATCGCTATAGCCCGTTCATTTTCCGAACTTCCAAGTTCTGTATAGTCTGGACGACAAGGATAACTACACGTTACATGTTATGCTGAAAAAATAAGAAACCTTTAGATCCAGTGGAGAGTTCCGAAATATCCCCTGAGTAACAGGGAAAATACTGTTGCAGAATCCCATCTAAACGTATTCCCATTCCTTGAGCACTGACGTTGAGTGTGACAATACCATCTGTATTGTGATCAAGAGTGCTCAACAACTGAAAATATAAAGAAAATTGCGACTAACAATAATAATTATTTTAATGGGAAGTTAATCTAGCAGATGCTTTTGTAACAGCCGCTTGTTACCACCGACATCACAAAGATCAATGTTGCCAAAGTCCACATGGGATGTATTATATGGCCAGTGCTCTTGCTCTTGTAGAAATCACAGTGCCCCATCGACATTCCACACATTACCAGCATTAGTTTCTTCCTCTGTGCAATGAAAGACGCGGTAATCTCATCACTGCATCCTTTCCGTTTGAGCACTTCGGGAACGCACTGCGTACTGTATCCCGTGGAACTGGAAAAGATGACGTTCAAAGGCATACAAAACGCTGATCAATTGAACTCTGACATAGCCTGGTTGCAGAGGGTAAGAAGCAGCGGGATAAGACAGACGCACAGAGTCGCATAGATAATCCCCTAATGCGCTTTCACTTTTTCTGCCTCTTTGAAATTTGCCCCAGGCTACCATGGGCACTGCAACGAAAACGCGCAGTTCGACATCCCACGGCTAGGAGCGACCTGAACGTGTAAATCGCTCACCGCAGGGGCCTGAACCGGGTCCTGTACTAGGCTCATACGAGACGTGGTAAGGATATTTTGGCCCAGGTGCAAAAAGAAAATAGTCTCAAGTGGGGCATAGTGGAACCACTTGGTCAGCAAAGTGCTCTGAAGGCGAAGTGGTTTGAAGTAGAACCATTTTGTGTGCTCTTGGACATCCAAGTGGGTTTAGACAGACCTGCTGTGGGTTAAACTCGAACCACTTGGAGTTTTAATGCACTGAAGTAGGACCACTTTGAAAGTTACACTCGGTTAGACGGGTCCTTGGAAAGTTGGACGGGAAGTGGGCCTTGACACTGTAACCACTTGGAAATCAGAGATGGACGACTTTGGTGAAAGTGTGAGCTGGAAACATGGCTAGCGACAGCAGGAAAAAGAAGGCAATCCAACTGAATCCGTGTATCCGTGTTTTTACATGAACGGTAGTATTGCATTTTATGAACCTACTCAATCCGATCACAAATAACTAGAAGGCAAGGCTGCTGTAGTTTTGTTGTGGTAACCAACATACATTTTGTAGATCTGGGAAGGCCATTTCATTCGTGCTTGAAACTGAGTAGAAGGGTGTTGTTATAACGAGAATCACACGTCCACCCCGAGCACATGCTGAAGTCAATATCTCTAGTCAATAACATTGATAGTCCGTATGCGTGCACCCCACTGGCAGGAGCGCTTAACGTGACTAATTTATGTCCGGGACCGTCGGATGGTGGGTGCAGAGGGGGCAGTCGCCCCCTCTTGATGTTTAGCTCTGAGGGTCCCGACAGCCCATTCCGACAGAGACTCGCTTTAGCTCGGTTACCAGGCAGTGTGCAAACACAGTTTAAAAAGTTGAAGACGAAATTCACCCGAATAGGTACTATGCATCCGGCTAATGTATAAAAATGAACTTCACCGGATAGCACGCTCCTAGCCAATCATCATCTTGAATGATATCGCTATCTGCCCTTATTTCTCGAAAGAGGGATGCGTACGCCTTTTTTTGTGATGCTTATGCTGTTCATAATTGTCACAAAAATGGCGTACGTCTCCCGTTTTCAACCGATCAGGGCAGTTAACGATATCATTCGGAATAACAGTTGGCTAGGAGCGTGCTATTCAGTGAAGTTCATTTTTCAGAGTGCACGGTACTGTATGTGCTGTATGTGTGGAATTGCTGTGCAAAGATTACCGATACGTCGTTCAGTATGGCCTTTTGTGTCAACTACTGCCGCTTAAATCAGGTGTATGCGGTGGATATGGAAACTGCGCCAGTTTCTGTATTCTAGATGACAGTGTTCTGCTCGCCTATTACCCGCTTTGCTGTAAAATTTGGAATACAGGATCGCAGTGGTGCCACTAACTACATCTTTCAATTATCCGTGGAAGCTTAATGGGACTCTGACCAGAAGTTGTGGGAGCTCTTTCGCACTTGCTGTCGATAAAGCACACAAGAAGGACTCTCCATGCGAAAATTCACGCATTAAAACCCCACGGTTTCTCTAAACTCAAATTTGAAACATTCGACTTCATCTGAGTGCAGCACGCCTAGCACCAAACCGAGAAAACATACATTTATATAGAATATCCACCCCGGCCCACCATCAAAATGACGTCAACATGAGGGCCACTGGCAACACCCACAATTGGCTCAAACGCGTCACGTGGTCACACAATACCCTGTCAATTCCCTTTATGAAACGGCATTTATACGTTAATATGTTTTTGTTACAGAGTCTCACAAAGGAAAATATACCCTGCATTTAACACATGCAGTAGGTTCTACGATTTCCTTTTCAATCTGCGTTCTGTTGTCTTGCGTTCCATATGGTACCGTATCCGGTTAGCTGTAATGGCTGCCATATGACGAGCTTGCGAACTTGTGTGATCCTGCCTTTTTCGGGTCATTGGGTTGGTGTTGTTCGTCATATTCTGAACGTTTCACCTATCATTGCGGCATACTCTTCTTGATCTGCTGCGAAGCAACGAACCGCAACGGCAGTCACTCACCTCACCGAAATTCTGTCTGCTGCATATCAAAGGAGCATCGGGACCTGATGATGCACTGCAAATGCTGAAGTTGAATTCTTTGAACCTTCATCGAAAGAAACCACGTGTGCTCTCGTGTGGTTTGAGAGAAAACCAGTTTTAACAAAGTTAGCACATTTATTTTTCAGTTTCATGTCTACGTACTAAAACCATGCAAGTGCATCCGACCATTCCCGTAGCAGTTCTGTAACACGTATGCTTTCTTACGTATTCCACAGAACTCTCCGCTTCATGAACCCAGTTATACTTTATGTGACCCTTCTGATGGCTCCTTACTAGGCTATGCCACTCTGAAGCATTAGGATGACGAAAGGTCGTGGGGCTGCACCTCTGCTTTCGAAAGATGGATCAGTCATTCCACACTATGATTACTGGCTTTGTATCGAGTCAGACAAATCCGACTGACCTGGACTGCCTTTTTCAAGGAAGTTTGAAATGTAAGCATGTGTTATATTGGTTTCACATATTCCCACCACATATTGAGTGTCTATAGCGTTGTACTTTTGATGCTATAGCATATCTATCGTACATTATTATTGAACACCTACTGTGGAAAACTCAACACCAGCCACACAATTCAAACAATTGTTTCTGCCTTTTCTTCGACTGCTTATTTTTATTCTAATATTATTTTAGTATAATCGTCTGATTTTTAATAGTCACAATTTTTCCATGGTTTTGGCGCACTATAGCCTGAGTTGCTTATGTGTCATTAAAATTGAATCATCATCATCATCTTTAACTGCCATTATTCAATTGAAGTGGTATGTTTCAGTTCGATACAATAATAGGGCTAGAGATATTTTTTGCTTTCGATCTGGACTTGCCCGTTCCAGAAGAATAGTCACTGTGAAGTTTCTTTTCGGAAACATTAAGAGAACTAAAACCAAACACTTTTCTTTCAGAGCATCCCTTATGCACCTGCATTTCAATTAAGATATGTGTTACAACAGACAGACCACTCAACAGTGATGAACATTTGAAGATGGGAGTGCTGGAACAACGATGCGTTAATCTGTGTGAAAGGTGCCTTGTATGTGTCTCAGTCGAGGGCATAGGTCACAAGTTAATTTCTGTCTTCAGAACAGGTGTCAACTATGCTCCTTCTATCTACTAACCAGCTCCACTTTTTAGGGTGCCCTGTAAACTAATGGAGCACATCATATACCAGCACATTGTTAACCATGTTGAGTCTATGAATTTCTTTTTCTTTTAAATTCCAACGTGGCTTGAGAAAAGGGTATTTATGCAAAAGTAACATAATTCGGTCACAGCATTTTAAACTCTCTTGAGTTCTGGGTCTACGTAGATGCAGTATTTCTTATTTTGTAAGGGCTTTTGACACTGCTTTATGTTCCCTTGTTGGCCAAACTAGCCTCATTAAAATTTGATCCTGCTACCGTTAACTGGATATGCAGTTTCTTGACAAACCGCAACCGTGCCAACAATTCGTGAGGAAAACCTATCATATCGCCACCATGCAGCGTTTGTCACGTTACATTTGCATCACATTTTAATCTAGTGTGAAGCAAGGCCTTTAGGTGATCGGTCTTGTATAATTACACGCCCCTCCGTTATTTAACACCACATGGTTCTTCAACCTATGACAGATACATAAATATATTGCCAAGTATTTTTTTACAAGGCGTATTACGCCATTTCACTACATTACCACAAGCAATTGTTAGAGTAGTGGCCCAGGGTATAAAGTTCGCCACTAATTCAAACAAAGTTCTCAAAGTTCTGTAGTTGCTCATTTCAGAAGAATAGTCACTGTGAAGTTTGTTTTCGGAAACATTAAGAGGACTAAAACCAGGACTCCTTCGATGTTGTTTTTGACTGTTCTCTGTTGTAGCGGTGAGGCCACCCGGATAGGCGACGAAACGTTCACTCTCTTTGTTCTCAATCGTTGTGTTAAGTCGGTGTTTTCAGTAAAGGATTCTACATTAACACAACGATTGAGAACAAATAGAGTGAACGTTTCGTCGCCTATACGGGTGGCCTCATCGCTACAACAGAGAACAGTCAAAAACAACATCGAAGGAGTCAAATCAGTGGCGTGCATTCCTTTCATCCATGGTGTTTCATACGCCATTTGAAGGGCACTCGGCTCATCAGGCATTAAGACTGTGCATATAAAGTTAAGTGCATAGACTGTGATGCCACCTACATTGGCGAGACAGACAAAAGACGTGGGACAAGACCAAAAGAGCACACAAGGGACGTTGCCAAGGCTACTCAAACCAGGACCGAATTAGTGTACCATTGTTGGCCTAAGGGACATTATTTAATTTTGATGGTGCGGTAACCTTTGCACATGACTAGCGATGCGGCCTTAGAAAGTTCTTATAGTCTTGGCTTATCGGACGTGGTGCATCAGCCTGTAATACAAACCATGGCCCCTATCGGATGTGTATGACGTCCTCTTAGATAAGTAGGCTGATGTGCTTGTCTTTGGCCTCTGTTGTACTGATGATGCCACCCGTATAGGCGGCAAAACGTTTACGCTGTGTTTTTAATCGTTGTGTTAAGCGGTGTTTGCAGTAACGGATGCTGCATTATGAGGTCGTCACCAGGCATTTGTAATATATTTTCAAACAAAATTGTTCTTTTACAAAGCTCATTGCATTGTAGAAATCATTCTTGTTGCCAAGTGTTTAGGGGATACCATGTTCTTCTCATCAGGTGCTCTGTATGAACCTTACTCCCAGTTCTGGATGCACTGCCTGAGGTAACTTCAGCATGCTTTCTCAACATGAATGGTCGCAGCTTCTATGAGCAGTGTTGTACTTACTGAAAGCTATATGAAGCCTTGACAGGTTACGTTGATATCCTTCTTAAAGGGTCTCTGACCAGAACCTGGTCAATGTCTTTGTTTGTATGGATAACGAACCTACATGGTGCCTCCAAGTTACAACTGAAACGTTTCGTCTCTGTGGCGCCGCCAACTATTCCAAACAAGGAGCCGAAAAGCGGTTTCGATTTCTGCCCTCAACTCGTGCAATCAGCGCAAAACTCTAGCTATTATGCAGTGGTTTTCTCATGTGTATGACGTCAAACGCCCGCGACGTTTATTGGTGGAAAGTCCACACCGGAAGTTCGGTGGTTTCCGCAACTTCCGTATTGCTGGGTGCTGTTTCAATATGGACGCGGAAGCACAGCGGAGTCGACAAGTCAGCTTTTCAGCTACCTTTCAGCAGCTGAGAGGCACCTGCTACGTGCAGCAGAGTTTGGAGGCCTTGCTTTTGAAATGTTAAGCCGCGAATCGACTTCAGCATGAAGAGGAAGTTCCAACGACAGACTGTTAGATGAGCTTTCAGCATCTATCACGATGAAGCACATGAACAGTTTGTGTGTTTCAAGTTTGACGGCGCCATGTAAAGGGGCCGGAGTGGTTCATTGCATAATAATGCCGAAAGAAGTCGAGTGCTTATGTTGCAAGGAGCTGCTCTTAAAGTAGCATATTTAGAACTTCGAGGGCAGCACGAACCTAGCGCTCATATTCACAAGTAAGAAGCGTACGTGTCTCGTGCACAATCATGCTGGTTGGTTTCAATACAAAATAGTTTTTCTGAACTTTTCGTTATTGTTCGTCACTTATTCAGAAAGAGTGCAGCTGAATTAATGCTCGGCGTCCTACTAGCTTTAGCTTTGTTCATAGCTTGCGTGTCTCATACAGGAAATAGATACGTACACTACATACCAACAGTTCGTGAGATGGATGTTGCACAGACTTGAAAAAAAACAAGAGAATCGTTATACCAGTCCGCGCGGTGAACAGGATACGCAAAGCCTTTCCCATAGCAACTACTACATGCTTTAAATACCCAAGTACTAGGTGGAAGTACCCCCTACAGGGGGTGCCCTTGCAATTTCAGCTGTAGACACATGTCGGTAATGATGCAACTATAATAATGATCCCCCGCCCCCCGAACTTTTTTCAACACTCCTCCACAAAGCACAACCATCTCATCAGCCTGCTCCGCCTGGTAAGAATTACATTGGGCTCTCAATTCCACCACAGACACAAATCCATTCCTGTTCTGACGCATCCTTTTGTCCACCCATTCAGACAATATGTCGTAAGTGTTGCTCGAACTCTTACTGTCTGATAGCACCCAAATAGTATTGTTTAAGCACCTCAAGTATTTTAATGATCGTTATGTGGAAGTAAATCAGACTGTTATGCAGGTTACCCTGTGTGAGACCTCTGTTCCTGCTCTCAGTCCTCCAGAAGTGCTCACTACACAAGTTGACTATCGAAAACCTCAATCTTCCATGCATTATGTAAAACCCCAGTTCGCTTGCTTCCTAGCCATTTTTTCATTCTCAATTTTCCTTTGGTGCACACCCAGTTCGAGTAGGATGTAGACCTTGAGGAACCAAGCTTTGTATCTTGGGCTGCTCAAATACTCAAATAGGCATGTTTTAGTCGAAGATGATGTAACATGAAATGTGGTTCATATAGTTTATTGTGGCACTCAGATAATATCTTCATAATATGTCTGCAGAGATTGCTCCAAAATAGCATATGTGATGCAGCGTTATACATTATTGGGCTTCTGGGAAAAATCATGATTCACCTGATACAGACGGCAGCCTTGTAACGGTGTCTGACACATTTTTAGCAGCCACTGTTTTAAAATATGCATTAAAAATGCTCCAACCATGAAAGTATCACGAAGTTCTTCATTTCATTTGTTTACTTAAAGACCCTTGTGAAGGGATTTACATAAATGCGGGAGGTTTTTTATCCAAAGAAGACAAATACCAAAATGATGCAAACAAAATTCGTTCACTCACCACAAAGAAATTCATTCGATCTGAAAACGATCCTAGCACTTGGAAATAAATGACGATACATTTTGTTCTGATGCTATGTGGGCAGGAACGTCATTCCAGTTTGACACCATCAGCTGGTGCGCAGAGTAGAGGAATTTTTTTGTTTGTGTAGGTGGAGCAAGTACTTTGTGCGAGCCATCAAGTCTTGGAAGTAACTTGTGAGGGGATTGACAGTAAGTGGGGTGGGGAGGAGTGTGACTGTAATATAACATATGAAAGAATGCCAGGCCTGATACCTTTCATCTGGTAATCAAAG